>NC_083343.1:48362517-48700287 GCF_019175385.1 Lycium barbarum | reverse complement strand
CACTTGTGGAGCGTTGAGACATGGAAGACTGGATGGACTGATTCAAGCTCTGAAAGCAAGTCTAATTCGTAGGCTACATGACCCATCTTGCGGATAATTTTATAGGGTCCAATGTATCGAGGACTTAGCTTCCCTTTCTTGCCAAATCTCATCACCCCTTTCATTGGCGACACTTTCAAAAATATCCAATCATCAACCTGAAATTCCAAGTCTCGCCGGCGGTTGTCCGCATAAGATTTTTGGCGACTTTGGGCTGTCAACAATTGATCTCAGATCACCTTGACTTTTTCTACCGCTAGCTGAATCAATTCACGGCCTATTAGCTGTACTTCTCCTATTTTAAACCATCCAATTAGGGATCTACACTTCCTTCCATATAAAGCTTCATACGGAGCCATTTGGATACTGGAATGGTAACTATTATTGTATGAAACTTCGATTAGAGGCAAGTGATCATTCTAGCTACCCCCAAATTCTATTCACAAGCCCGTAGCATATCTTCCAAAGTCTGAATAGTACGTTCGGCTTGCCCATCCGTCTGCGGATGAAATGCCGTGCTAAGCTTCACTTGAGTACCTAGACCTTCTTGAAAGGACTTCCAGATCTTGGCTGTAAATTGGGTTCCTATATATATGATAATGGATAGTGGAATACCATGGAGCCACACAATTTCTTTGAGATACAACCTCGCATAATCTTCGGCCGAGTATGTGGTTCTGACTGGAAGAAAATGAGCTGCTTTCGTGAGTCTGTCCACGATCACCTATATAGAATCATACTTGCCACGGGAACGAGGTAACCCCATAATAAAATCCATATTGATCACCTCCCATTTCCAAGTAGGGATTTCCATTGCTTGCAATAAGCCTCCTGGCTTTTGATGTTCGATCTTTACTTGTTGGCAATTTGGACATTGGGCTATAAACTCTGCTATGTCTCTCTTCATGCCATCCCACCAATATATCAATTTAAG
Source organism: Lycium barbarum (assembly GCF_019175385.1). Classification (NCBI taxonomy): domain Eukaryota; kingdom Viridiplantae; phylum Streptophyta; class Magnoliopsida; order Solanales; family Solanaceae; genus Lycium; species Lycium barbarum. The sequence continues at coordinate 48,699,314 of NC_083343.1, read as the reverse complement.
ATCATGATACATCTTGGTTGCACCTGGGTGAATAGAATACCGAGAGTAATGGGCTTCTTCTAGAATTCGTCAGCACAATTCTGCCACATTGGGCACACACAGCCTGCCTCGGTATATGAGAATTCCATCCATGGAAACATCAAATGGGGACTTCTCTTTTCCATGAGATGTGTCTCTGTAATGACACAATTAAGGATCTTCATACTGGCGCTCTTTTACTTCCATATTCAGGGATGAAACTGTGGGATCATTAATACCAATCCCTGCACTGCCCGAATCAATTACACGTACTCCAAGATTAGCTAATTGGTGGAGCTCATGAACCATCTCCTTCTTTTCCAGAGGAAATTCACATAGGCTGCCCATTGATCGGCGGCTAAGCGCATCGGCTACTACATTTGCTTTTCCGGGGTGGTATAAAATATTCACATCGTAATCTTTCAATAACTCTAACCACCTCCTCTGCCGCAGATTTAACTCCTTTTGTTTGAAAATGTACTGAATACTCTTGTGATCTGTGTAGATATCAACATGCACACCATACAAGTAATGTCTCCGTATTTTTAATGCATGAATAACTGCAGCTAATTCGAGGTCATGAGTTGGATAGTTCTTCTCATGTTTTCACAGCTGTCTCGAAGCATAAGCAATGAATCTACCGTGTTGCATTAACACACATCCTAACCCAACACCGGAAGCATCACAGTACACAACATAACCATCTGACCCTTCTAGAAGTGTTAAGACTGGAGCTCAGGTTAATCTATCCTTCAACTCTTGGAAGCTGCGTTCACAAGCATCATCCCACTGAAATTTAACTGACTTCTGGTTTAGCTTCGTCAATGGGGCTGAAGTAGAGGAAAATCCCTCTACGAATCTTCTATAGTAACCTTCCAATCCCAGAAAACTACGGACTTCTGTAGGCGTCGTAGGCCTTGACAAAGTCTTCACAGCTGCAATGCTTTACTTTAAATGCTTTTGGTCGCGTGTGGCCATATTGTGTGTTGTGAAATCATAGCCCTGTGTGGCAATGTTATTTTGGGTTGCTGTGACAGGATGGTAGTGCAATATTATAAGGGAAACTCTGGCAAAATTTCTGGAAGATCCCGAGAACTTAACATTCGAGGACGAATGTTTTTAAAGGGGTGAAGAGTGTTACACCTCGGAAAATTTCATGTCGTTGCAAGGTAAATAGATTAACATAGGGTAAGATGTATATGATGTCCCTACAAGTAAGAAGGGTTACTTAATGATTCTAATTAAGATTCCAAAGACATTTGAGGCAAGAGAACAAAGTTCGTTGAAGAATGTAAAGGATAAGTTTTGTTTTGAAAAGGGTTTGCAAGTACTGAGCTAATGTTGATTTAATAACATCTTGAGGAAAAGTTATAACGCTCCTTAGATTGTTAATGAAGTGTTAAACAAGTGCTAAGAAGGTTCCATAAGGATTGGAGATCAAACGAATCGACGACATTAAGTTCGGAGAAAAATGGAGTTATACGACCACTTATACGGTCCGTATAAGGGTCCATGTAACCTTACAGAAAAGGGAAACTTCCAGATGGTGAAATACAATCACTTATACAGACCGCATAATGTTATACGGACCGTACAAGTGTCCGTATAACATGATCGGGACAACTTTTTTTTTCAAGTATAAATAAGTGATCCAAGTTAGTATTTTTCATTTCCCAACTTCTCCACCTTTCTCAAGAGCTCTAGAATATTCCACATACTTCATTACCATAAACCCAAGGTAAATCAAGGATCAAACACTACAAATTGGTGGAATCAAGGGTATGGGTGCTCATTCGAGCTGCTAGAAGTCAAGAATCTCTTTGAAGTTGAAGCTAGGGTTTTCTCCAAGTGAAACATTTTCATCCAAAGCCCATTTCTACATAAACAAAAGGTGAGTTTTACGATCATTTCATGTTATTAAGAATATTGAATGGTTGAAAGACTTGGATTATGGAAGAAAGTATAATATGGAAGCTTTGTTACACCTCGGAAATTTTTCGCGAGCCTACCATGAATAGACCAATGAAGGGTATGAGTGTGCGATGTTTTACTAAGTAGGGAATGGCTAATTATGAATTTTTGGAAATAAGAGAGTTGCGGAATTTTATTTCAGCCAGTGGTTGTAAAGTGATTTACGGCTCGTAAAGTGATTTACGGACCGTAAAGTGCCATCGTCCTTCAACATTTCAAAAATTTCGACTTTCTGTTAAATGTTGAAATGGTAAAATACGACCCAGAATACGGACCGTAAATCGAAATACGGCCCGTAAACTGAGTCATAAACTGCCAGGATCTCCAGCCAACCTTTATGTTTCTGATATGCTTAAATACGACCGTGGAGGACGGACCGTAAACCAGTATACGGTCCGTAAACTGTGGTTTACGACCACTGTACACCCCGACTGTTGTTCATTAAAAATCAGATTTTGAGTATTAAAAAGGGACCCTAACCTCATTTTATTTCATTTCTCATCTCTACAATTCAAGAACACTCTAGAATATTCTCCAAAACACTTCATCCAAGGGAATCAAAGGAACATCAAGATCAACAACATTAAATCCATGAAACAAAGTGTATGAAATGCAAGTAAAGGTCATCTACCTCAAGAAAACCCAAGAAAGGTGAAGTAGGGTTCTGGCGCAAAGAAGGCATTACTACTCAAGACTTATTCAACCATTATCTAAGGTAAGTTTCATGAATTTGTCATGTTGTTTAAGGTATTAGAAGACTAAGAAGCTTGAATTGTAGAAAGACATGGGAAATGGGTCTAGAATGGGTGAATAGTGTCACCATTGAATGATAGTGGCATTGAATCATGAATGTTGATGTGTTGTGATTATGAATACGTTATAATTGATGTTTATATCACGAAACAAGTATTAAGTGTGCGAAAACACAAAAATGAGTTATAAGAATAAATGTGGGGAAATTGGAGGAAAATGGTGGAATGTGATAAACGTATATAAATGATGGCTGTTGATTGTAATATTGTGGATGTTGTTGTGAACGTTGGGGAGTTGATATAGACTATGGGAGAGGTATTATAAATAAAGGAAGTGCTGCCCAATTTTCTCTAGAAATAGTAACGTATTCCCTTGAGTCGATTAGCTAACGTTAATATGGATTCTTTCGTGAAGGTAGCGACGTGACATTAAGGGGAGCAAGCGATCGATAGCTTAGCTAAACGACAAAGGTATGTGAGGCTAGTCCTTTCATTCTAATGGCATGAATCCTATAGCATGAATTCCTTTCCTCTTCATGAATTTCTATATTCCGGAAAGCTAAAAGCCTATATCCATAAGTGCCCATATAAGATAAAGAGATATGATATGATGATGCCTTGTTGATAGTGATGTTATTTATTGTTCACACTCACCTTATGTATTATTTCCCCCAAGGTAAGGAAGAATGATCATATATGTTCATAATGGAATCGAGGGTTCACGACTTTACGTCACCTCGATAGAATGCAGTCGTGCTAGAGTCTTTATGCATGTATGATGACAAGTATATTTTGATAAGCATATTATTATAAGTATTTTATGATAAACATGTCATGATTGCATCACACCGGGCCTAGTTGGCCGGGCAGTCACCCCCAAGGCGAGCAGCTATACGGATACACCATGACCTTTTGGCATGGGCAGACACCACTAGTGGGCGGCATGAGATGGTGCCCCGGACGCGGGAGGCCTGGACGCAGGCTAATGTTATTGATTATCACACCGTTCCGGTATGGACGAGCAGCTTACATATTATGCATCTATGATATGATGATGTGTATGAGTAAGACATCATGCATTACTTCTCTTATGATTGTCATTTAGATCCAGATGTTTCATAATGATGTTCTCATGATACCATTGTTGTCTTTCTTCATTGTTTATGCCTCTCATACTCAGTACAATATTCGTATTGACGTCCGTTTTCTTTGGACACTGTGTTCATGCCCACAGGTGGACAGGGAGGTGAGCTTGATCCAGATCCATAGTAGCTATCAGCTGATTGAGAGTACTCCATTTTTCGGAGGTGCTTGTGATTATCCTTTTGGTATATATGCATATTTTGGGCACGACGGAGTCTTGTTCCGTCTATATATATACAGTCTGTCAGTAGAGGCTCGTAGATACGCAGTGTGGGTTAGATGGTCTCACAAGATGTTATTATATGTATATATTATTTTGATGGCCGAGAGGGAAATGTATATAAAGCATTTATATTTCTATCTAAAATATGTTTTTCCTATAATTCGTGTATGAAGTTGATAAAAGGGCCTTAAGTGAGTAAGATGAGTGGTAGAGCGAGTGGTGCTCGGTGGCTAGCCCCGGGTACCCGTCGCGGCCCTCAGCTGGGTCGTGACAAAAGTGGTATCAGAGCGGTTCAGTCCTAGGAAGTGTCTACAAGCCGTGTCTAGTAGAGTCTTTTTTATGGTGTGTAGCGCGCCACATCAATAAACAAGAGGCTACAGGGCATTTAGGAAAATGACTATCTTTCTTCTATGAGATCGTGCGATAGAGCCATGTATAAGATTCCATTCTTTCTAAAAGTGTGTTATGATTTCAGAATCCCGCCAAAGGGAAAAGCTACAGCTGCCCAGAAGGGCAAAGCTACGACAAAAAGACGGGCGGAAAGAGAGCCTCTGATGAATGTAGAAGAGGGCGAATCACCTGCAAGTGACTGCGGCCATACATTTATTTACCCAATTGGTTGCCACCCAGGCACAACAACCGAATGCGGGCCCGATTGATCGTTCAGCTAGCACGAGAGCTCATGATTTTATGACCTTAAATCCTCCGGAGTTCTTTGGGTCGAAACCGGATGAAGATCCACAAAACTTTATTGATGAAATGTTGAGGACCTTAAAGATTATTCATGCCTCTGAGACCAAATCCGTGGAGTTGGCTTCTTATAGACTCGGCGATGTGGCGGTATTATGGTACAACAATTGGATGGCGTCAAGAGGAGAGAACGTGCCCCCTCCGGTGTGGCACGAGTTCATGGATGCCTTCATTCGTCATTACTTACCACCCGAAGTCCACCGAGCTAGAGCGGACAGGTTCTTGAATCTAAAGCAAGGAAGCATGATTGCCCGAGAGTATAGTATGAAGTTCAATTCTTTGGCTAGATATGCTCCAACTATGGTAGCAGATATGGGAGACCGGGTCCATAGATTCGTGAGTGGTTTGGGGCCACACTTATTTAGAGATTGCTTGACGGCCTCTTTGCAAGACGGGATGGATATTTCTCGAATACAGGCCCTTGCTCAGAATCTTGAGGAACAACAACAGCCGCGAAGAAGTGATCGTGATAATGATCGAAGACAACGTAAGAGGGCTAGATCTATGGGAGCGAGCAGTGAATATAGAGGGGGACCGACAGATGCATTCTAGGCACTCAGGTCAGTCAGCGACCAGTACGCCTCCCAGATTCTCAGACAGGAGGTTTGATTGTTGTTTTCAGTCAGGACAGAGCCAGAGTTCAAGGGCCTCAGATTCTCAGTTTAGGGGAGATTTTAGTCAGCGGAGGCCTCCAGTACCGCGGTGTAGCCAGTGCGGTAGATTGCATTCCGGACAGTGTCGTTGGGGTTCGGATGCCTATTATGCCTGCGGGCAGGTTGGCCATATGATGAGAGACTGTCCATCAGCGAGAGATAGAGTTAGGACTCAGCCCACAGGCTCCGCAGCAGGTTCTTCTTCGGTACGTTCGACAGCACAGATTTCCCAGACTTCAGCTGGTAGAGGTAGAGGCAGAGGGGGAGCACCTACTTCAGGTACTGTTCAGCCCCGCGTGTATGCTTTGGCTGGACGACAGGAACTTGAGTCCTCCCCAGATGTGGTTACAGGTACATTGACTATATTTTCCCATGATGTATATGCTCTGATCGATCCGGGTTCTACTTTCTCATATATTACTCCGTATGTTGCTGATTGTATTGGGGTGAGACCCGAGCCAATTAAACCTTTCGAGGTATTTACTCCGGTTGGTGATCCCGTAATAGCAAGACAAGTATATAAGAATTGTGTAGTTATTATATGTGATCGTCAGACAAAAGCTGATTTGATTGAACTGGAAATGATAGATTTTGATGTAATCATGGGGATGGATTGGTTGGCATCATGTTACGCGAATGTTTGTTGCCGGACAAAAGTTGTTCGATTCCAATTTCCGGGAGAGCCCGTGCTTGAGTAGAAGGGTAATACAGTTTCTCCGAAAGGTAGGTTTATTTCCTACCTCAAGGCGAGGAAGATGATAGCCAAGGGCTACATTTCTCATTTAGTTCGAGTTCATGACACCGAGGCAAGGCCACCAGCTTTTCAATCAGTTCCGGTAGTGAATGAATTCCAGATGTGTTTCCAGACGAACTTCTAGGTCTTCCTCCAGAAAGAGAGATTGATTTTGCCATCGATGTGTTGCCGGACACCAAGCCTATTTCCATTCCTCCTTATCGAATGGATCCGGCAGAATTGAAAGAGTTGAAGGCACAGTTGAAGGACTTGCTTGAAAAGGGGTTTATAAGGCCCAGTTCATCGCCGTGGGGAGCACCGACATTGTTCGTAAGAAAGAAGGATGGATCTCTACGGATGTGCATCGAATACAGACAGCTGAACAAGGTAACAATAAAAAACAAGTATCCTCTCCCCAGAATTGACGATTTGTTTGACCAATTACAGGGGGCTAAGTGGTTCTCCAAGATATATTTGAGATCTGGTTATCATCAAGTGAGAATTAGGGAAGGAGATATTCCCAAAACAGCCTTCAGAACGAGGTATGACCACTATGAGTTCCGAGTGATGTCGTTTGGGTTGACAAATGCCCCAGAGGTGTTCATGAATTTAATGAATAATGTATTCAGGTCATTTTTGGATCTCTTCGTGATAGTGTTTATTGATGATATTTTGGTGTATTTTCGCACAGAATCAGAGCATGCAGATCATTTAAGAATTGTTCTTGGCGTTCTTCAAGCTCGGGAATTATATGAAAAATTTTCAAAGTGCGAGTTCTGGCTAAATTCTGTGGCATTTCTAGGTCATGTTATTTCAGATGATGGAATCCGAGTCGACACTCAGAAAATAGAAGCTGTGAAGACTTGGCCAAGGCCTACAATGCCTACGGAAGTTCGTAGTTTCCTGGGTTTGGCGGGATATTATAGAAGATTTGTAGAGGGCTTCTCATCTATTTCAGCTCCATTAACGAAGCTAACCCAGAAGTCGGCGAAATTTCAGTGGAACGATTCTTGTGAGCGTAGTTTCCAAGAGTTGAAAGACAGATTGACTTCAGCTCCAGTGTTAACACTTCCCGAAGGGCCGGATGGCTATGTCGTGTATTGTGATGCCTCCGGTGTGGGACTAGGATGTGTATTGAGGCAGCATGGAAAAGTTATTGCATATGCCTCGAGACAATTGCGGAAACATGAAAAGAATTATCCAACTCATGATCTCGAATTGGCTGCGGTTATTCATGCCTTGAAGATATGGAGACATTATCTGTATGGTGTGCACGTCGATATTTATACGGATCACAAGAGTCTTCAGCATATTTTCAAACAGAAGGAGTTAAATCTGCGGCAGAGGCGATGGTTAGAATTACTGAAGGATTACGATGTGAATATTCTATATCATCCCGCAAAAGCGAATGTGGTAGCTGATGCGCTTAGCCACCGATCCATGGGCAGTTTATGTGGAGTTCCTTCAGAAAAGAAAGAAATGGTTCGTGAGCTCTATTGATTAGCAAACCTTGGAGTACGTGTAATTGATTCGGGTAATGCAGGAATAAATGTCAATGATCCTACGGTCTCGCCCTTGAATGTGGAGATAAAAGAACGCCAGTATGAAGATCCGCAAATGTGTCATTACAGGGATGTCTCTTGTGAAAAATAGAAGTCTTCATTTGAAGTTTCCATAGATGGGGTCCTTAGATATCGAGGCAGGCTATGTGTGTCGGATGTAGCAGAATTACGCCAACGGATTCTAGAGGAAGCACACTATTCTCGGTACTCTATTCATCCAGGTGAAACCAAGATGTATCATGATCTCAAATCGCTGTATTGGTGGGATGGCATGAAACGAGACATAGCAGGATTTGTAGCACAGTGCCCAAATTGCCAACAAGTGAAAGCCGAATATCAGAAGCCAGGGGGCTTATTGCAGGCAATGGAAATTTCTACATGGAAATGGGAAGAAATTAATATGCATAGCATTGTAGGATTATCTCGCTCCCGAGGCAAATATGATTCTATATTGGTGATCGTGGATAGATTGACCAAAGCAGCTCACTTTCTTCCAGTGAGAACCACGTATTCCGCGGAAGATTATGCTAGGTTGTACTTGAAAGAAATTATTCGACTTCACGGAATTCCATTAGCCATTATTACAGACAGAGGAGCCCAATTTACAGCTAAGTTCTGGAAGTCTTTTCAAGAGGGTCTAGGTACTCAAGTTAAGCTTAGCACGACATTTCATCCACAGACCGATGGACAAGCCGAACGCACTATTCAGACTTTGGAGGATATGCTATGAGCATGTGTGTTGGATTTTGGCGGTAGTTGGGATGATCATTTACCTCTTATTGAATTTTCCTACAACAATAGCTACCATTCCGGTATTCAAATGGCTCCATATGAAGCTTTGTATGGAAGGAAATGCAGATCCCCGATTGGATGGTTTGAAACAGGAGGAGCACAATTGATAGGCCCCGAATTGATTCAGCAAGCGGTAGAAAAAGTTAAGATGATCCGAGATCGATTGCTAAAAGCCAGAGCCGCCAAAAGTCTTATGCAGATAATCGTCGGCGAGATCTGCAATTTCAGGTCAATGATTGGGTGTTCTTGAAAGTATCACCAATGAAAGGGGTAATGAGATTCGGTAAAAAGGGGAAGTTGAGCCCACGATATATTGGACCTTATGAAATTATCTGTAAGGTGGGTCGTGTAGCCTACGAATTGGACTTGCCTTCAGAGCTTGAGTCAGTGCACCCAGTTTTTCATGTTTCGATGCTATGCAAGTGTATTGGAGACCCAACAAGAATAGTTCCGGTTGATGATGTCCAAGTGACGGAGAAACTAGCATATGAAGAAGTGTCTGTTGCCATTTTAGATAGACAAGTGCGTAGACTTCGAAACAAAGAAGTAGCTTCAGTGAAGGTCTTGTGGCGAAACAACAATCGGGAAGAAATGACTTGGGAAGTGGAGGAGAATATGAAAGACAAATATCCGCATTTATTCCAATATCCAGAAGAGGTTCATAATGATACGCCGAGATTATAAGGTATATATGCTTACTTTTTATGTTCTTGGTCGTGTGTGGCCATAGACGTGTTGATATTGTGATGTAGCCCTGTGAGACAATGATATTGTGGGCTGTTGTGTCAGGTTTGTAAAGCCAGATTATAGAGGAAACTAGGGCAAAATTTTCGTAGAATGTTCCAAAAGGGGGGAAGAATGTTACACCTCAGAAATTTTCCGCGAGCCTACCATGAATATACCAATGAAGGGTATGAGTGTGCGATGTTTTACTAAGTAGGGAATGGCTAATTATGAATTCTTGGAAATAAGAGAGTTGCGGAATTTTATTTCAGCCAGTGGTCGTAAAGTGATTTACTGCCCGTAAAGTGATTTACGGACCGTAAAGTGCCATCGTCCTTCAACATTTCAAAAATTTTGACTTTCTGTTAAATGTTAAAATGGTAAAATATGACCTAGAATAAGGACCGTAAATCGAAATACGGCCCGTAAACTGAGTCGTAAACTGCCAGGATCTCCAGCCAACCTTTCTGTTTATGATATGCTTAAATACAACCGTGGAGGACGGATCGTAAACCAGTATACGGTCCGTAAACTGTGGTTTACGACCACTGTACACCCCGACTGTTGTTCATTAAAAATCAGATTTTGAGTATTAAAAAGGGACCCTAACCTCATTTTATTTCATTTCTCATCTCCACAATTCAAGAACACTCTAGAATATTCTCCAAAACACTTCATCCAAGGTAATCAAAGGAACATCAAGATCAACAACATTAAATCCATGAAACAATGTGTATGAAATGCAAGTAAAGGTCATCTACCTCAAGAAAACCCAAGAAAGGTGAAGTAAGGTTTTGGTGCAAAGAAGGAATTACTACTCAAGACTTATTCAACTATCATCTAAGGTAAGTTTCATGAATTTATCATTTTGTTTAAGGTAATAGAAGACTAAGAAGCATGAATTGTATAAAGACATGGGAAATGGGTCTAGAATGGGTGAATAGTGTCACCATTGAATGATTGTGGCATTGAATCATGAATGTTGATGTGTTGTGATTATGAATACGTTATAATTGATGTTTATATCGTGAAACAAGTATTAAGTGTGCGAAAACACAAAAATGAGTTATAAGAAAAAATGTGGGGAAATTGGAGGAAAATGGTGGAATGTGATAAACGTATATAAATGATGGCTGTTGATTGTAATATTATCGATGTTGTTGTGAACGTTGGGGAGTTGATATAGACTATGGGAGAGGTAGTATAAATAAAGGAAGTGCTACCCAATTTTCTCTAGAAATAGTGACGTATTCCCTTGAGTCGATTAGCTAACGTTAATATGTATTATTTCCCCCAAGGTGAGGCAGAATGCTCATATATGTTCATAATGGAATCGAGGGTTCACGACCTTACGTCACCTCGATAGAATGCAGTCGTGCTAGAGTCTTTATGCATGTATGATGACAAGTATATTTTGATAAGCATATTATTATAAGTATTTTATGATAAACATGTCATGATTGCATCACACCGGGCCTAGTTGGCCGGGCAGTCACCCCCAAGGCGAGCAGCTATACGGATACACCATGACCTTTTGGCATGGGCAGACACCACTAGTGGGCGGCATGAGATGGTGCCCCGGACGCGGGAGGCCTGGACGCAGGATAATGTTATTGATTATCACACCGTTCCGGTATGGACGGGCAGCTTACATATTATGCATCTATGATATGATGATGTGTATGAGTAAGACATCATGCATTACTTCTCTTATGATTGTCATTCAGATCCAGATGTTTCATAATGATGTTCTCATGATACCATTGTTGTCTTTCTTCATTGTTTATGCCTCTCATACTCAGTACAATATTTGTATTGACGTCCGTTTTCTTTGGACACTGTGTTCATGCCCACAGGTGGACAGGGAGGTGAGCTTGATCCAGATCCATAGTAGCTGTCAGCTGATTGAGAGCACTCCATTTTTCAGAGGTGCTTGTGATTATCCTTTTGGTATATATGCATATTTTGAGCACGACGGAGTCTTGTTCCGTCTATATATATACAGTCTGTCAGTAGAGGCTCGTAGATACGCAGTGTGGGTTAGATGGTCTCACAAGATGTTATTATATGTATATATTATTTTGATGGCCGAGAGACAAATGTATATAAAGCATTTATATTTCTATCTAAAATATGTTTTTCCTATAATTCGTGTATGAAGTTGATAAAAGGGCCTTAAGTGAGTAAGATGAGTGGTAGAGCGAGTGGTGCTCGGTGGCTAGCTCCGGGTACCCGTCGCGGCCCCCAGTTGGGTCGTGACAAGCTTGAATAGTAACTTGACTTGAATCATAGTTCTTGACATGTTATGAGTATAATTTTGTTATAAACGGTATCAAGGATATTAGAGAAGCATTATAGGAGGCTGAATGTGGTGTTGTATTCTGGCTATGGTTATGAATGACTTTGAGAGGGAACTTTGGGGATAGAATAATGACTAGCTTAGCGAAGTTTATTGATTATGACATTGTGGGTGTGTTGTTGATGTTTGGGAGTTGGTTATTATATGGAGAAAGTTGTAGAAACAAACAAAATGCTGCTCAATTTTCATTAGCTCTTAGTCGCTCTAGTTTAAGCTTAAGTATGTTTTCGATTATCTAATTATTAGTGCGAATTCTATTGAATGTAGAATCGTAAGCTTGGAAGAAGAGCGTTTAGTGTGAAGAAGACATAAAGGTATGTGAGGCTAGTCCATTCTTCTTCTAAGGCATGACTCACATATTACTCTCTCTAATTATGAATTCCATGACTTTCCTACATTCCAAAAGTTACAAGTCTTTGATTATTAAGATCTTCTCATGGGATAAAGATAAGAGATATGTTATGAATATGATAATGATGATGATGAATCTATGTCTATTGATTCTAAAGCTTATGACATGATGTTATTGTGAGGATAGTGGTCTTATGATATGAATTCTTTGATGTTGCTCATTGTTGCTAGTCTCACCTTATCATACTAGTTCCTTCGAGGGGAGGCATGCTGATTATGATTACTCCATAATGTAATCGGAGGTCCCCGACCTTATGTCACTCCGATAGAGTTATAACTTTCTTTCAGCTCTCATGCATACTTCATGTTGAGTGTATAATGATGAGATTACACCGTGCCTAGCTGGTCGAACATGACACCGCTAAGGCGGGCTGCTTATGATTACGCCGTGCCTAGATGGCCGGACATGACACTGCTAAGGCGGGCTTCTTATGATGACACCGTGCCTATTTGGCCGGACATGACACAACTAGTGGGCGGCATGTGATAGTTACCCGGACGCGAGTTAACAATGATGGTACATTTAAATGCATGATATGTGTTTTCCTTTAAAAGTTAAGTAGGAATAATACTCGCCTTAAGAGGCACTCGATGTTCAGGTTATATCTTTGCCTCATGCTTCATTATTTCTTTATTATGTTAGCATTGCTCATGCCTTACATACTCAATACATTTTTCATACTGACGTCCTTCTTCTTTTGGACGCTGTGTTCATGCCCACAGGTAGACAGGGAGATTGACCGGATTCCTAGGAGCCTGTTCCACATATATATGTAGGAGCACTCCACTACTTCGGAGTTGCAGATTGTGGGTATATCCTTTTGTGTACATGTATTGGGTACAGCGAGGCCCTATCCCGTCCTTATGTTTCAGTATTCTTGTAGAGGCTCGTAGATACTTATGTGTGGGTAGCAGATGTCTCATAATCACTACAGTGTATATTCGTATATCATTTTTGATAGCCTCGTAGGCTTATGTGCACAAAGGTAGATATATTTGGAAATGATAATGATCGTATCATGAAAAATTCCATTCTGAGAGTAATGTATATTTAGGAAAAGCTTTAAGATAAGTTTGATGGGTGGTGCTCAGTAGGGTAGCTCCGGGTACCCTTCAGTCGTGACAACGGAATAGTCAAAATCGGACCATTAGTCAATAAAGTACTGGGATTTTTGAAAGTTCGCCTCGCACTGATCCGACTATTGGAATGATACATTCTTCTGAATCAATCTGGTCAAAGGAGATGCAACAGATGAAAATTCCTCTAGGAAACGCCGATAGTAACTAGTAGGGCGAACAAAACTCTGAATCTCGGCCAATGGACTAGGCTTGACACAATCACAAACCGCATAAAGTTTCTTGGTATCCACCATAATACCATCCTTGGTCATCACATGATCTAAGAATTCCACAAAGTGAAGATAAAACTCACATTTTGAAAACTTAGCATATAATTTCTTCTCCTTCAGAATCCTAAGTACGATCCTAAATTGATGCTCATGCTCCGCTCTACTACAAGAGTATATCAAGACATCATCGATAAAGACAATCATGAAAGAATTAAAGTACAGTCTAAAAATACTGTTTGTCCAATCAATAAAGGCTGCTCGAGCGTCAGTCTGCCCGAAAGACATAACCAAAAACTCATAATGACCATAACGTGTCCTAAAGGCTGTCTTAGGGATATCCTCCACCCTGATCTTCAAGTGGTGATAATCGGACCTCAAATCGATCTTAGAAAAGACCGATGCACGCTGAAGCTAATCAAATAAATCATCAACCCCCTGAACCATATATTAAAAATGAACCAGAGGGAATCCGAATTGATCTTTTAAAAGATATGCTACAAGACAAATACATTTAGTTTTCTAATGATTCATATCGTCAAGTGCACCCATTCCAAATTTAGCCAATCAAATGATTGGCGGTTACCAATATATCGCGTGGTAACAAAAATGCATTGTTATGGGGTATATCTGAGGAGTGGAATATATGTTCTTGATGGTAACTTTGTTCAACTGCCAATAGTAGATACATATACGCTTAGACCCATCCTTCTTTTTCACAAACAACATGGAGCACCCCAAGGGAAAAAACTAGGTGTAATGAACCGCTTACTCAACATATCTTGCAACTGTTCCTTCAATTCCTTCAACTCCGTCGACGCCATCCGAAATAGGGAAATAGAAATGGGCTTGGTACCTGCCTACTCGTCAATGCAGAAATCAACTTGGTAATCCACTGGAACACCCAGTAAATCTATTGGAAACACTTGGGGAAACTATAACTGTTATGTCCCGTATTTTCATACGTCGGGACGCTTTAAAATAAGCGCGACGAGTTAAAGGCAAGACTATCTTAAGATATGAAGTAGAGATTTTAACTTCCGGTTTCGTGTCGAGTCACAATTTATCCACAACTTTCGTGTGGCATTAAACTAGTAATGGAAAATTGGGATGAAACTAACCATAATTGGATTAAAAAGTGGGATTGGAAAGACAAAAAAAAAATCAGTCCACTTTATGCCTTGTTTGGCCGTGCCATGTAAGGCTTTGGTCAAAGAATCTTGACCCAATTTAGTGTAATCCACATGGCCAACTCAATGAGGGGAACATATTGACACAAAGTCTGATCACTCCACACCTTCACAACATAATTTTCATCACCACAAGTCAAGAAACATTTAGAGATAGAAAGAGTAGAGAGAGGTGCTCTCGGCTAAGAGCTAGCCGAGAGGGTGGGGTGATATTGTGCCCAGAAATTCCAGTTTTTCTCCATCAAAACTATCCCTCATCTAGTGTGTAAGAAAGTGTATTAGTTGTTGAAGAGAAACAAGAAAGTGAAGCACTCAATAGAGTTGAAAATTCGGCCAAGTGAAGCACAAGATTGAAAGGTAAGAATGTTTGTTGTTTCTTGTGTTGCATGATGATTTGAATGTATAGTTCATGCATGTTGTTGTTGGATTGTGGTTGTAGTTGAAGTAGAGAGTGAGCCGTGTGTGAGGTGAGTTTATGACTGATTTCATTGTGCATGTATTGTTAGTGAATTGAATATGTATCAACATATGTAAATGAACAAAGATTGTGGGAGTTTGGTTGTGATGTTGCATGTTGGCTATTGGACTGTTTTTGCTCGAATTTAAAATGAATCATGTGTTGAAGATTCTGATGAAGTCATGCTTAATCTTGTTGAACATGTATTGGAAATGAATTGAATGCATTGTAGTTGGATAAACGAATGAAAATCATGAAGTTGGAGTTGTTGTGATGAAACCGGGTAGGGGGCTGTTTTGGACGAATTCATGGACTGTTTTGGGCTATAATTTGATTGTTGTAGTTGTGGACATTGTAGTGTATTGTATGCACGTTGAATATGTAAATTAAGGTGTTCAAGAAACGAATTATGTTGAGGGGTAAGGGCAGTCCAAAAACCGTGGACAGTTTTAGGGATTAGAAGTGAAATTGTGTGTGTTGAATGTTGGTTTTTGTTGCAAACGTGTAGTGAATGTAAAATGCCATGATTCAAGTTAAAACTGAACTGATTGTGGGCTGTTGTAAGAGTGAAGATGATGCTAAAACAGTTCCAAGATTTCATGAAAGTAAAGTCATGAAAAGTGTTGTGTTGTTGCAAGTTAAAACTGGAAAATTGCTAAGTAAGAATGGAAATGATGTGTGTGTTGGGTTGCCGTGTGTATGAGACTGTTTTGGGTGGTGTAGGGACTGCCCAAGTTCCCTAAGTCATGCTTAAACAAGTTTTGATCAATATATGAAAGAACGACTAGCCATGTTAGCTTGTAACGCTAGTTGGGTTAAATGCGAACGAAACGTCGTTTAATTGTTAGAAAGGAGTTGTGAATGTCACAATACGTGTTGAATGCCCTTGTAGACTAATTGTAGTTCTTCACATCTTGATATAGGATAAGTATTGTTGGGCAGCAAGTACAAGTTAGAATACAACTAAACGCAAAAGGTATGTAAAGCCTATTCCTTCTTTCTTTTGGCATGTCCTAGACGTAAGAATGAAACGATATGAATTTTGGGGTAAATTCTATTCTCTAGTTTCATGTATGGCTTATGAATCTATATTTCACTAATGTTATTGTCATGTACCTACAGTATGAGTGACTAATGAACGATGCATGAAAGTTCCTATACTTAAAGAATTGCACAACTAAAGACATACTTGACTTCCAAAAGCTATACCATATTAAAGTGACATATGTACATGAAGTCTAAAACGTTTCTTGTAATAGTTTGTTATGAGACTTGAAATGAACTGAAGGTGAACATTATTTTGACACTTAGAGCGGGTTAGTTGCTTATCCCTTGAGTCTAAAAAGATGATTTGCATATATGTGGTTGCTTATTATTCTGCTCGTGCTTACCGCTATATCCTTCACTGAGTCCCGAGCCAGGGTACGTTTTCGTGCGCACATTTATTATATTAATCACCGAGCCCCTCACTAGAGGGCCGGGACACGTTATGTATATATATATGATGATGGTATGATGATGTGATGATATGATGATATGGTGATATGATGATATGGAGATGATGGTGGCCAGGAGGGCATATTCCTTATTACCGAGTCCCTCAGGAAAGGGCCGGGACACGTCTATGTTTATGTTATGATGCTATGATTTTAAATTACCGAGTCCCTCATAAAAAGGGCCGGGACACGTCATGTATGTTTTATACAGAATGATTATGCAGCTTTGACTACAAAACTCTATAATAGCAATGATATGAGAATGATATAGATGAAATATGTTCAAAGGCAAGTTTTATGAAATTCTGTGTTGCAATGCATCCTATGTACCGCGTCTCAATATAAGTCTATACTATGTTTCAAGCTTTACATATTCAGTACATATTCCGTACTGACCCCCTTTCTCCGGGGGGCTGCGTTCATGCCCGCAGGTACAGACGCTCGCTTTGGAGATCCGCCAGCTTAGATCATCTTTCAGCTATTTTGGACTGCTCCTTTGTTCCGGAGCTAGCTTGTGGTATAACCTCCTTATGTTGTGTCCGTATGTGTTTATTTGGGTACGGCGGGGCCCTGTCCCACCACATAATACGGTCGTTACTCTTAGAAGTCTGTGGACATCGGTGTGGGTCTGTTTACAGTTGTTGATGCGTTTTATGTTTTGACTTAAGTTTGGGGCGTACCCAGTCGTAATGGCAGCCTTGTCGGCTTGCATATGTGTGTAGGTTTGGTATTTTGTATATCGTGGCAGCCTTGTCGGCTTGCTTAGGAATATATATAAATGTTGTTGTTTGATAAGTGCAACTCCTCGGGAGATGGATGACTAAGGCATACAGAACTTGACAAATCTAAATAACTCACTATTTTCTTACATACAAATGAGATCATGACATGCTAATTATAAATTATTAGAGTTAACAGATAAATATGAGTGTCCAATTCGGGCACAAGTCACGGCCTACGGGGTTGGGTCGTGACAATAACGTCCCGTAAATCTGTATAGAGTGTGAAAGCATTGTATGAGTCCTTTGGAACCTTATATGTTGGGTAACGTGCATGACTTTAGGCTAAAGACCCAGGAAGAGATGGTGAAAATTAAAATTCTCTACAGTTTCATGAAAAGGAGGTTTGACGGTTGTCCAACCGTCTGTCACGACCCAACCGGTGAGCCGTGACGGGAGTCTGACCTCTAGCGACCAAACACCCCTATGCTCGTATCTGAAATATACTGAACATCAAAGGCCCATGAATGGCATAACTAATCTCATAAAAATAAAACATCAGAACTCTGTATAATCTGCATACATATATACACAATCATGCAGAAGAACAGTGCAAGACAGCTAGGCTGCTACATATACTGTAGATAAAAGAATAGAAGCCGACAAGGATACATCGTCTGACTAATACATACAACTGTCTACAGACCTCTACTGGAATAAAAGCTGCAAAAAAGATGGGACAGGGCCCCGTCATACCCATATGCATACACATCTCGAAAGGGGCATACTAAAACTGACTGTAGCTCCGGATTGAATGGAGCGTACTGACCACTGCTAAATCTGGAGGTCCTACTGAGCTGGACCACCTGTCTGTCTCCCTGTACCTACGGGCATGAACGCAGCACCCCGAGCAACGGGGAGTCAGTACGGATAATGTAGTGAGCATATAAAGCGTAAGAGCAACATCATATATATATATATACACATGGGAATCATGGATAAGATCTGAACTCATAAGCTGAAATGACTGACTACATGTACTTGTATGAACTAGTATCTGTATGTACTTGTATGAACTAGTATCTGCATAAACCTGTATATCTAACAATGCCTCTGTGGGCGCATAATATGCATGCTCATGCCTATCAATGAAGGTCATACATTTGTATACAGGTGCGTATATAACGTCTAATATATGCGCGTATATAACGTCTGTCTCTTTTCTCATATCATATCAGCCTCTCTGCGGCCATCATTTTATACATTGCTGCGATACTTGCAGCCGGATTCTTATATCAACATAATAGTGCACCAGCTGATCAGGTGGAAATGCGTATATAACGCCTGCTCCATTCCATACCCCATATACAACTAATACTTGCGTATATAACGCCTTCTGGTCATGGGTCAACATACATATATATATATAAATGAATGTAATGCATGAATAACTGTATACATAAAATTGGACCCATGAACAAAAGGAATAATCGAAAAGGGGGTACATGAACATCAAGGACTGAAATACTCCTAATACTTCTAAGAGTAGAGTAATATGAAATCTCTCTTACTCGCTTGTTGGATCACATCATAGGATCATGCCAAAAGAAGGAAAGGATAGCCTTGACATACCTTGACATATATCAAATCATCTAACTCCAACTTCTCGACTTGTAAATCTACAATTATGATAACATAGACTTCATTAGACTATGTACTCCACTTACTAACCTCCTTTAGATGCATAGAGAGCTTAACGAATCATGGACAACATTTCTCTCATAATCTTAACAACTCTTCAACTTCTCATTCACTTTAATACCAACCACAACCACAATAACAACATTAATATATCAAAATATATTCCAATCCATTCCCAATCATCTCTTCAAATTACCCTAAGCTACCATTTTATCTTGCATCAACTTACCACTTTCACAATTATCCCCTCTTTACTTAGAATAACTAAAACTCTTGATACTCAACTTAAACACAAGGGTAGAAATCATTTACGTACCTTGGGGGGTCAAGAATCCCAAGAATCACTTCACTTTAACTCCCTAAACTCCACAACTTGAAGAAACCGTAGGAGCAGTATTTCTTCTTCACCATTCTCTAGTTTACGGGGTCCGGGTCTTGTCAAATCTTTACTAATATGATGAAAAATATTGGAAGGAAATATTTTAGGGTTTTCTAATTTTTTGGAAGGAGGAAAATATGAAATGATGTCGTGACCCGCATATTTATACTTGGAGAATTAACTGCTTCAACGGTCAAATTTGATGAGCGGGTCGACGACCCGTCGACGTGTCAACGGTCCGTCGACGTGCTAGTCGACTTGCACCTATAGAAAGCAGGGCTGTGGAACCCTGTCGACGCCGCACAACTGTCACGACCCGTCTAGGGGCCGTGACGGGTACCCGGGGCTAACCACCGAGCACCACTCGTTTTGCTACTCATTATACTCAATAGGCCTTCTTTTACCAAATTCATACTCAAATCGTAAGAAAATTCTTTTTCATTTGAGAACATAAATACTTTTATATACATAAGCCCCTCGGCTATCAAAATGATAATATACACATATATACATATATACAATAGTAACCTTGTAAGACCATATAACCCACACTGCGTATCTACGAGCCTCTACTAGAGTGCTAGACATAAGGACGGGACAGGACCCCATCGTGCCCAAAATACGCATGTGTACACAAAAGAATAATCAAAGGCACCTCCGGAACAATGGAGTGCTCTCAAATCAGCTACTAGCTCCTACGAGTCTGGATCAAGATCACCTCCCTGTCTACCTGTTGGCATGAACACAGCGTCCAAAGAAAACGGATGTCAGTACGAATATTGTACTGAGTATGAGAGGCATAAGTAATGAAAATACGTCAATGAGATAAAGAGAACATCAATAAGGAGCAACTGTGTATAACTGTCACTTATAAAGGAAATGACACATGCTGACTTCCTCATAAGCATCATTATGTCATGTATGCAGTAATATATAAGCTACCCGTCCATATAGGTACGGTGTGATAATGTATAACCTGCGTCCAGGCCTCCCGCGTCCAGGGTATAAGCTGCCCACTATGGTAGTGTGTATGTCTGCCCGTCCATATAGGTACGGTGTAATATCATCAACATATACTCATCATAATGCATGTATAATAACTTCAAAAACTTCAACTTTCTGTCAAATGATGGAATGGTTAAAGACGAATTGGAATACGGACCGTAAACTGAAATACGGTCTGTAAACTGAAATACGCCCCGTAAACTGAGTCGTAAACCACCATGTCCTCAGCCTGACTTTTTGTTTCTGTCATTCTTAAATACGACCACGAAATACGGTCCGTAAACTGGAATACGGACCGTAAACTGTTTTTACGACCACTGTGCACTTTCGACGACTGTTCATTTAAGATCAGATTGTGGGTTATTAATAAGAAACCAAGTTCATTATTTCATTTCCACATGACACCCCCTTCTCTCTAAAACATCTCTCTACATAAATTACACAAGATTTCAAGGATATTTGGTGATCAACAACATAAACTAAGTGAATCAAGTATAAGAAAACCCATTAAGGATCATACAAGTCAAGAAATCTCATTGGAGATAAACTAGGGTTTTGCTCAAGTGGAGTATTATCAACCAAGGCTTGTTCCTACAACATCTAAGGTAAGATTTATGATGTTTCTATATTGTTTAATGTATTTAAGAGTTGAAATACTTGGATTGTAGAAAGGTATGGCAAAATGGGTCATGAATGTGGAATAGTGCCATTTTGAGAAATAATTTGAATTGAGTTATGAGTCTTGATGTATTGTGATGTAAATGTGTTATAAATGATGTCGAGAACATGAGATGAGCAATGTACATGAATGGACATAGTTGTGTGTTATAGCCATGGATATGAGTAATTCAAAGTAAGTCTAGAAATGTGGATGAATAATGATTATTGTTATGGTATTTTGAATGCATTATTGACATTTGGGAGTTGATATACGCTGTGGAGGAATGTCGTATAAATAAAGGAGAGGCTGTCCGATTTTCTCTAGTTTTGGTCAGATATGCTAGCTATTGATTCTAATGATAGTATGACTTTAATGAAGGTAGAAACGCTAGCATTGGAGGTGAACGCGCAAGTGTAAAATAGTGAACGGAAAGGTATGTAAGGCTAACCCTTCTTTCATAAGGTATGGTTCTTTGGCCAAATATCTAAATCTTCAATGAGACTATGATATCCTTCAAATGATTTGATCTTCCGAGCTAGTAAGCTCACGATTCTTGATACGCCACGATTGTACTAAATCCCTCGTATGACGAGTAAGCCTATCGAGGTAAATGTGATGAATCAAGATAATAGTAATAATGATGTTGATGACGATTATGATAATGATGTAAATAGTAAAGATGCTTATGAGCTATTATGTATATGTGTCTATGTATGACTATTATAGAACCCCGAGCTTATGAGGCCGGGTAAGATATGTAAATAAGTATGTATATGATTACGTAACGTGAGCACACCTCTGCAGATGGTACGGATAACCCTGACGCCTTGGTAGGGCCAGGTAGATGTGACCCTGAAGCCTTGGTAGGGCCAGGTATGAGTAACCTTGAGCCTTGGTTGGCCAAGTATGTATGAAACACCGATCCTCCATGGTCGGGTATGCTATGTAAATACTATGTATATGATATGATGATGTATATGATATAGAAATGAGTGTGATTATGAATATGATACGACATGAATATGAATATGATACGATATGAATGTGAATAAGGTTATGTATTGTTACACCTCGGAAAAGTCCCCGTACATGTACAAGGAATAGAATGTCAAGGGTATGAGTGTGGGGTGTTTTGCTAAGCAAGGGGTGATGATTCGTGAATTTTTGGAAATGGAAAAGTTGTAGAATTTCATGCAGCCCAGTGGTCGTATAGTGATTTACGGCCCGTAAAGTGATTTACGGACCGTAAACCACCATCGTCCTCCAGCCTTTCAAATTTCAACTTTCTGTTAAGTGGTCAAATGCTTAAATACGACTTGGAATACGGCCCGTAAACTGGTTTACGGACCGTAAACCTCGATCGTAAACTGCCATGTTCTTCAGCCAGCTTCTCTGTTTTGGACATGCTTAAAGACGATCACATAATACGGCTCGTAAACTAGTTCACGGCCCGTAAACTGTGGTTTACGACCACTGTTCACCCCGACTGGAATTCATTAAAGATCAAACTTTGAGTTATTAAAAGGGACCAAAGCCTCATTTTATTTCATTATTCATCTATACAACTCAAGAAAGCTCTAGAACTCTCTCAATACTTCATCCATAGAAATTCAAGGGAATCAAGGGAAGAAACTAGGATCATCAACACTAAACTTATGAAACAAGTGAATGAAACCTAGTTGGAAGTCATCTTCTCCAAGAAATCACAAAAGAGGTAAAGGAGGGTTTTGGTGCACAAGGAAGGATTCTACTCTAAGCTTGTTCCACCACCATCCAAGGTGAGTTTTATGACTTTAACATGTGGTTTAAAGTATTAGAAGACTAAGACACTTGAATTGTAGTAAGACATAGGAAGTGCACCAATATTTAGTGAATAGTGTCACTGTGGAGTGATGGTTGAATGGAATCATGGAAGTTGATATGCTATGATTATAAATACGTTATAAATGACGTTTTGACCATGGAATCAGTGCGACGCATGAGTAAAAGTGACGAGTAGCTAAAACCACTAAATGTGGAGAAATTGGAGGAAATTGGTGGATTTTGCTAAACGTACATAAATGATGATTGCTGATTTCTATATTGTGGATATTGTCGCGAATGTTTGGGAGCTAAAATAGAATATGGGAAACGCAGTATAAACAAAGGTAGTGCTGCCCAATTTTCTCTAGAAATAGTAGTCCGTCCTTATAATTTCTTAGCTAACGACGACATGAATTCTCTTGAAGGTATATGCACGCGCAATAAAGGAAGTACGAGCAAGCGATAAGAATAGTAAACGTCAAAGTTATGTGAGGCTATTCCCTTTCTTTCAAAGGCATGATCCCTAGCTTACGATTTCATAAATGCTCCCATCTTTTCCTTGCTATCAAAGGTTAAAAAGTCTAAGATTCCGAAGCATGATTTCCTTCTTGATATTCCATAAATGTTTTCCAAGTACTCCTATTTTCCAAAACCAAAGGTTGTGATTATGTGAGTTCTTATGATAACGACGAAAGATATTTTTTTTCAATGACAATGATGATGTCAAAAGTGAGAATATCATTATGACGACTATGATGAGAACGATCTTATGTTTAAAAGTTTCAAGTTTACGATTTCAAGGACTATATGAGAACGTCGAGCTATTTACTGATTTCTCAATTTATTCATGGATGGTGACTTATTTCTAAATCTTCCAAAGTATATGAATGGATGCCTTATGAAGTTCATGATTTTATTTTATGCTTTCTTTTAATGCTATTCTTCATTGATAGTCTCGCCTTATAATAATTTTTCCTTCAAGGTGAGACAAAGCGACGATGATTACCCCATAACATAATCGGAGGCTTTCGACCTTACGTCACTCCGACGTACTTACTGCTTTTCCTTGGGCTCTCAAGCATGCTATGTATATTATGTATATATATATATGATATGAAAATGTTTTCAGGGGAAATGGGGAAAGGTGAGGCGCTATAGACGCATAGCCACCTGGTCAGCTGACATATCATGATTTCATCCTGGATGCGGGATGTCCGGATGCGGGATATATGGGTTATGGATCGGGTCGTACGTTCCTCGGCACTAACTTATTATATTTATGGATCGGGCCGTACGTTCCTCGGCACTAACATATGATGACATATGGATCGGGCTGTGCGTTCCGCAGCAATTTACTATATGATGCTTTATGAGTATGCATGCATGGATCCACCTTTAGAGGCAAGCAGTTATCGATTATCCCCTTGTACTTACCTTACTTTCTTATTCTTACTTTATTTCTTGATGTATGCCTTACGTACTCAGTACAATGCTCGTACTGACATCCTTTTCTTTTGATGCTGTGTTCATGCCCATAGGTAGACGGGAAAGCGGTCCAGACTGATAGGAGTCACTAGCCGAGCTGAAGAGCACTCCATCTTCCGGAGGTGCTAATTGGTTGTTCCTTTTGTGTATATATTTTGTATGCCACTCAATAGAGGCTAATAGATGCTCGATGTGGGTTGTGTGGTTCCACAACGTGGGTAGTACGCATGTGTATAAGTATATTGAAATATGTTTTTTTTTGGTATCAACACGTTATATTTTTGTAATGAAAAGCAAGTCCTCTATTTAAAGCTAACCGGAAATAGATGAATGATTGTTAAATGGGTTAGGTAAATGATAGTACGAGCGGTGCCCGGTGGTTAGCCCCGGGTACCCGTCGCGGCCCCTAGCCGGGTCGTGACAGAAGTAGTATCAGAGCAGTTCGTCCTAGGAAGTGTCTACGAGCCGTGTCTAGTAGAGTCTTGTTTATCGGTGTGTTGTGCACCACATCTATAAACAGGAGGCTACCGGGCATTTAGGAAATATGACCATCTTTCTTCTTAATAGATCGTGCGATAGAGCTGTGTTATAAGACTATCTCTCCCCTAACGGTGCGTTGTCATTTCAGCAAAACT
Organism: Lycium barbarum; assembly: GCF_019175385.1. Lineage (NCBI taxonomy): Eukaryota > Viridiplantae > Streptophyta > Magnoliopsida > Solanales > Solanaceae > Lycium > Lycium barbarum. The sequence goes on along the minus strand of NC_083343.1, from coordinate 48,674,347 downwards.
GATGAAGGGAAAAGCTACGACGGCCCAGAAGGGCAAGATGGTGGTTGAAGAAGGGCTTGATCGAGAGTCGTCTATGGATATGGAGGAGGGCGAACCCCAGAATAACGCCCCACTTCGATTTTCCCATACCTCGCCCACTTTTAAGGATCAGAGGGAAGCCTCGATCTTAGCTCCAGTACCCCCCGTTCCTTCGCAAGATACCGCGGGCCAAAAGATGAGACAGTCCATTCTTTTACTGACTCAATTGGTAGCCGCTCAGACTCAACGGCAGAATGCGAGTCACGATGGCAGGGGTTGGAGAAAGGGAGTTAATTCCTTTAGGTCTGACTGTGAGATTAGAGATGCACCTCCACAGATTTCCAGACCCAGATTTGATGGACCTGCTTATTCAAGGTCATCCCAGAGTCTCAGAGTTTCTCGTTCTCGGGTTCAGAGTGATTCCGGTCAGAAGAGGTCACCAGTACCACGATGTATTCGGTGTCGCAGGTTACATTGGGGACCGTGTCGTCGGGGCTCGGATGTTTGTTATGCCTGTGCTAGGCCAGGCCATTTAAAGCGGAATTGTCCATCGCTATGTGGTAAAAGTGAGGTTCGGACTACGGGAATGGTAACGGGCTCTTCATCATCGACACACCCTCCAAGGTCAGGGCCACAGGGGCTAGTAAGCAGTGGTAGAGACCGAAGAGCGCCTAGTCCCAGCGGATCCCAGCATCATACCCAGGCGTTAGCTGAACGACGGGATCTTGAGTCTTCCCCTGATATTTCTCCAGGTATATTGCTAGCACCCTTTTATGATTAATGCAAATACGTGTGCAAATAAGCCATATGGTAAATGTAATGTAACTGACTAAAAAGGATAACAGGTTGAGTATGCCTGCTTCATGAGGCTACCCTATGTTACGAGCAGGTTTGCAAACGAGATCAAGAAGTGTCACTCTATAGGGTGGATTATGATCTGGGTACAATGAGCCGTAACAAGAATTGTTATGTAAATTATAGCGAAAAGACGCCTAAGGGCATGGATGATATCTTTAGTTAGGCGTATAAGGCCGAGACTACGGTAAAGATAAATAATGAAAGTAGGATAATTAGTAGGAGGAAGGTCAACGCGATAGGAGCGAGATGGTGGATGATCAGGACGAATAGAATTAGTTTTAGGCAGCAAGGGGCGGATTGACACAGGTGGTGTATCCTAAAGAACAAAGCGGTACTAAGTTAAGAATATGGTTCCTCATGCGAAGAGTCAAGGATCGATTATTAAGTAGGAGGAGATAAGATAGCAAAGAGGAAATGTACGAAGTACGAGTGCCTAAAGAATAGTGGCGTGGTAGTTAAAGGAGAACATATCTCCTACAAATATCCCATACCAAGTTAGAACGAGTGAAGTGAATGAGGTAAAGAGTTGAAGAGGAAAAGATGATCATGAGTTATGGATCTACTGTACGATGATGAAGCGATGAAGTAGAGTTATAACTAATAATGATAGTGGTATATGGTAAACGAAACTGAAATGTCGAGTTGGAATTGTTGTGAGAGACAAATGGAATAATTGCTTGGGGCATAGTATAAGTACAGGTTACATACTCACTATAGAAGCCCGAGGATATGACAACCTACGAGAGCGATAGAATCATGGAATAAAGGGGGAGTTAGGTTCCGAGGCATTAGATCCTATAAGATCGTATGCAACAAGCAAGGTAGCTTATAAATATGTTAGAACTCCCACTAGGAGCATGTCGATAAAATGATGCTCAAATGACAAGAAAGTTGATGTATGAGAAAGTACCCTTTGCCACATTAGATAGGTAAGTGCGAGGACTTCGAAATAAGGAGGTGGCTTAAATCAGAGTTTGGTGGCAAAAGCGATACTCGGGAAGAAATACTAGGGAAGCCAGAGTGAATGCGGAAGCCAAGTATCCGCACCTAGTCGAATCTCCAGGAGAAGTTCATGATAGTATGTATGTTTTAATTTTATGTTTTTGGTCGTGTGTGGCCATAAATGTGTTAATATTGTGATAGGGCCCTGTGAGGCGAAGATATTGTGGGTTGTTGTAATGGAAAGATAGTGTCCAAATTACAAAGGAAACTCCGGCCAATTTTCTTAGAATCCCCGCTGATTTAACATTCGAGGACGAATGTTCCAAAAGGGGGGAAGAATGTTACACCTCGGAAAAGTCCCCGTACATGTACAAGGAATAGAACGTCAAGGGTATGAGTGTGGGGTGTTTTGCTAAGCAAGGGGTGATGATTCGTGAATTTTTGGAAATGGAAAAGTTGTAGAATTTCATGCAGCCCAGTGGTCGTATAGTGATTTACGGCCCGTAAAGTGATTTACGGACCGTAAACCACCATCGTCCTCCAGCCTTTCAAATTTCAACTTTCTGTTAAGTGGTGAATTGCTTAAATACGACTTGGAATACGGCCCGTAAACTGGTTTACGGACCGTAACTCGATCGTAAACTGCCATGTTCTTCAGCCAGCTTCTCTGTTTTGGACATGCTTAAAGACGACCACATAATACGGCTCGTAAACTAGTTCACGACCCGTAAACTGTGGTTTACGACCACTGTTCACCCCGACTGGAATTCATTAAAGATCAAACTTTGAGTTATTAAAAGGGACCAAAGCCTCATTTTATTTCATTATTCATCTATACAACTCAAGAAAGCTCTAGAACTCTCTCAATACTTCATCCATAGAAATTCAAGGGAATCAAGGGAAGAAACTAGGATCATCAACACTAAACTTATGAAACAAGTGAATGAAACCTAGTTGGAAGTCATCTTCTCCAAGAAATCACAAAAGAGGTAAAGAAGGGTTTTGGTGCACAAGGAAGGATTCTACTCTAAGCTTACTCCACCACCATCCAAGGTGAGTTTTATGACTTTAACAGGTGGTTTAAAGTATTAGAAGACTAAGACACTTGAATTGTAGTAAGACATAGGAAGTGCACCATTATTTAGTGAATAGTGTCACTGTGGAGTGATGGTTGAATGGAATCATGGAAGTTGATATGCTATGATTATAAATACGTTATAAATGACGTTTTGACCATGGAATCAGTGCGACGCATGAGTAAAAGTGACGAGTAGCTAAAACCACTAAATGTGGAGAAATTGGAGGAAATTGGTGGATTTTGCTAAACGTACATAAATGATGATTGCTTATTTCTATATTGTGGATATTGTCGCGAATGTTTGGGAGCTAAAATAGAATATGGGAAACGCAGTATAAACAAAGGTAGTGCTGCCCAATTTTCCCTAGAAATAGTAGTCCGTCCTTATAATTTCTTAGCTAACGACGACATGAATTCTCTTGAAGGTATATGCACGCGCAATAAAGGAAGTACGAGCAAGAGATAAGAATAGTAAACGTCAAAGGTATGTGAGGCTATTCCCTTTCTTTCAAAGGCATGATCCCTAACTTACGATTTCATAAATGCTCCCATCTTTTCCTTGCTATCAAAGGTTAAAAAGTATAAGATTCCGAAGCATGATTTCCTTCTTGATATTCCATAAATGTTTTCCAAGTACTCCTATTTTCCAAAACCAAAGGTTGTGATTATGTGAGTTCTTATGATAACGACGAAGGATATGTTTTTTCAATGACAACGATGATGTCAAAAGTGAGAATATCATTATGATGACTATGATGAGAACGATCTTATGTTTAAAAGTTTCAAGTTTACGATTTCAAGGACTATATGAGAACGTCGAGCTATTTACTGATTTCTCAATTTATTCATAGATGGCGACTTATTTCTAAATCTTCCAAAGTATATGAATGGATGCCTTATGAAGTTCATGATTTTATTCTATGCTTTCTTTTAATGCTATTCTTCATTGATAGTCTCGCCTTATAATAATTGTTCCTTCAAGGTGAGACAAAGCGACGATGATTACCCCATAACATAATCGGAGGCTTTCGACCTTACGTCACTCCGACGTACTTACAGCTTTTCCTTAGGCTCTCAAGCATGCTATGTATATTATGTATATATATATATGATATGAAAATGTTTTCAGGGGAAATGAGGAGAGGTGAGGCGAGGCGCTATAGACGCATAGCCACCTGGTCAGCTGGCACATCATGATTTCATCCTGGACGCGGGATGCCCGGACGCGGGATATATGGGTTATGGATCGGGTAGTACGTTCCTCGGCACTAACTTATTATATTTATGGATCGGGCCGTACGTTCCTCAGTACTAACATATGATGACATATGGATCGGGCTGCGCGTTCCGCAACAATTTACTATATGATGCTTTATGAGTATGCATGCATGGATCCGCCTTAAGAGGCAAGCAGTTATCGATTATCCCCTTGTACTTACCTTACTTTCTTATTCTTACTTTATTTCTTGATGTATGTATTACGTACTCAGTACAATGCTCGTACTGACATCCTTTTCTTTGGATGCTGTGTTCATGCCCATAGGTAGACGGGAAAGCGGTCCAGACTGATAGGAGTTACTAGCCGAGCTGAAGAGCACTCCATCTTCCGGAGGTGCTAATTGGTTGTTCCTTTTGTGTATATATTTTGTATGCCACTCAATAGAGGCTCATAGATGCTCGATGTGGGTTGTGTGGTTCCACAACGTGGGTAGTACGCATATGTATAAGTATATTGAAATATGTTTTTTTTTGGTATCAACACGTTATATTTTTGTAATGAAAAGCAAGTCCTCTATTTAAAGCTAACCGGAAATAGATGAATGATTATTAAATGGGTTAGGTAAATGATAGTACGAGCAGTGCCCAGTGGTTGGCCCCGGGTAGCCATCGCGGCCCCTAGCCGGGTCGTGACATGTATACCAATACGGGTACTAATATGGAACGGATACGATTATGGATACAGATATTGATGTATGAGCACAAATACGCATTTGAATGGAAAGTTCCTATGAAAGGCAAGTATGTTCCCATGACGATGATATTACCATCTCCTATCTTGTGCTACATTTCATGATGTTCCTTATGCTTCTATATTGATATTGATCATGCTTTACATACTCAGTACATTCTTCGTACTGACGTCCTTTTGTTTGTGGACGCTGCGTCATGCCCGCAGGCGCACAGGGAGACAGGCTTGATCTATAGCTACATTCTCAGAGACTACATAGCCGGGCTCCACTTCATTTGGAGCTATAGCTTTTGGGTACTTATTCTTTTGTGTACATAGTTATGGGCATAGTGGGGTCCTGTCCCGCTTATGTGATATGTTATACTCTTCTTAGAGGCTTGTAGACATGTGAATATGGTTAGATGTGTCCGGCCTTGTCGGCCTATATTTTGTATATTATTTTGATAGCCTTGACGGCTCATGTACATTGACGTGGTATAGATGCCAACCATGATATGAAAGCATTGTCGTCCAATGGGACTAGCATGAATGGTGATTAGAATTGTATGTTTAATTATATGGCTCACTTATATGTAAGAGTAAGCATAAGTCAAAGGGCGCCCGGGTGGGCTAGCACCGGGTGCCCGTCGTATCCACTAGTCGGGTCGTGACCAAAGTGGTATCAGAGCAGTTCAGTCCTAGGGTGTGTCTACGAGCCGTGTCTAGTAGCGTCTTGGTTATGGGTGTGTTGCATGCCACACTTATAAACAAGAAGCTGCGGACATTTTAGGAATAAATGACCTTCTTTTTTCATAAGAATCATGCGATAGATCTATGGTATAAGAAATTCTTGTCCCTTAATCGTGTGTTGTGTATTTCAGAAATGCTTGTAAAGAGAAAGGCTACAGCAGCCCAAAAGGGCAAGACGGTGGCAGAAAAGCGGGCTGAAAGAGCACCGCCATCGATAGTAGAGAAAAGTGAGTCCCAGAGTGCGGCTCAATCTTAGTCCTTCCGTTCAGTACCTATATTAGAGGAGCGTGAGGGAGCCTCAGCCCCAACCCCAGCACCTCCAACTCCTCCACCGGATGCTTCAGGCCAAGATGTGAAAGCGGCCATACACTTGCTTACTCGATTGGTTGCTGCTCAGACTCAACGGCAAAGTACAGGGCAGGGTGATAGGGCTGTTAGTGCAAGGGCCTGTGACTTCATACTTTGAACCCTCTGGAATTCTTTGGGTCAAAGCTAGAGGAGGACCCTCAGGATTTTATCGATGGTATGTTGAGGACGCTACGATTGATACATGCTTCGGACACCGAGTCGGTGGAGTTAGCGTCGTATAGATTGAGAGATGTCTCTATCCAATGGTATACAGTTTGGATTGCTTCACGGGGAGCCAATGCACCTCCCTCGGTATGGCAGGAGTTCGTTGATGCTTTACTCCGACATTAACAGAGGTTCGTCGAGTTAGGGCCGATAAATTTTTGAATTTGAGGCAAGGTAGCATGAGTGCTTGAAAGTACAGTCTCCGCTTCAATTCCTTGGCTAGGTATGCTTCGGCCATGGTAGCGGATATGGGTGACAGAGTGCACCGCTTTGTAAAGGGCATAAGGCCTCATTTGATGGATAGGTGTTTGACCGCGTCCCTTCAGGACAATATGGATATTGCACGCATTCAGGCTCATGCTAAGAACTTAGAAGAAAGTTTACAACAGCAGAGAAGTGAACGCGAGCAGGATAAGGGCCATAGAAAGAGGGCCAGATATTCAGGTCCGATGAGTGAGTTCAGAGGTGGGCACAGACAACAGATTTCCAGGCACTCCGGCTATTCTATGACTAGTGCACCTCTACGATTTTCAAGCCAGAGATTCGATAGATCTACTCGTTTCGGGCCGAGTCAGAGTTATTCGGGGTCTCAGTTTAGAGATGATTCAGGTTAGGCAAGGCCACCCGTACTACGATGTTCCCAGTGTGGGAAGTTGCATTGGGGTCGATGCCGATTGGGTTAAGATGTTTGCTATTCATGTGGCCGACCAGGCCATATCATGTGTGATTGCCCCTCAGTTCATGGTAGAGGTAGGACCCAGCCTTCCGGGTCGGTAGCGGCATCTTCAGTATCTGTACGCCCTATGGGGCCAGGTTCACATGCGCCAGTCGGCCATGGTAGAGGCAGAGGGAGAGTTCCCAGTTCTAGCGGTCCTCAGCACCGTATTTATGCTTTGGCTGGACGCCAAGATCTTGAGTCTTCCCCTGATGTGGTTACATGTATATTATCAGTATTCTCTCATGATGTATATGCTTTGATTGATCCGGGCTCCACATTGTCATATGTTACCCCGTATGGTACGGGTCGATTTAGAGTCGAGCCGGAATCGATTAAACCTTTTGAGGTGTCTACACCCGTTGGTGAATCGGTAATAGCTAGCCGAGTATATAGAAATTGTGTAATTGTGATTTTTGATTGTCGTACCATGATTGATTTGCATGATCTAGAAATGGTGGATTTTGATGTTATTATGGGCATGGATTGGTTGGCTTCTTGTTATGCCAATGTTGATTGTAGAATGAAAATGGTTCATTTCCAATTTCCGGGAGAACCAGTCCTAGAATGGAAAGGGAATACGGCGTCACCAAAAGGTAGGTTTATTTCCTATCTAAAGGCAAGGAAAATGATCACAAAAGGGTGTATCTATCATCTAGTTCGGGTTCATGATGTAGAAGCTGAATCGCCGACTCTTCAGTCAGTTCCCGTAGTAAATAAATTTCCGGATGTGTTCCCGGAAGAGCTTCCAGGCCTCCCTCCCGAGCGGGAGATTGATTTTGCCATTGATGTGTTACCAGGCACTAAGCCTATATCCATTCCTCCTTATAGAATGGCTCCCGCAGAATTGAAATAGTTGAAGGAGCAATTGAAAGACTTGCTTGAAAAAGGCTTTATTAGGCCTAGTTCATCCCCGTGGGGAGTACCCGTATTGTTTATCCGAAAGAAAGATGGTTCCTTGAGAATGTGCATTGATTACCGGTAATTGAATAAGGTGACAATTAAGGACAAGTATCCTCTTCCGAGGATTGATGACTTATTTGATCAATTGCAAGGTGCCAAATGGTTTTCAAATATTGATTTGAGGTCCGGGTATCATCAAATGAGAGTTAGGGAGAAAGATATCCCTATGACAGCCTTCAGAACAAGATATGGTCATTTTGATTTCCGGGTGATGTCGTTTGGGCTAACTAATGCGCCGGCGACATTTCTGGATCTGATGAATAATGTGTTCAGTCCTTTTCTGGATTTATTTGTGATCGTATTTATCGACGATATCTTGGTATATTCTAGATCCGAGGCAGAACATGCGGATCATTTGCGTACTGTCCTCAGGGTCCTTCGAACTCGAGAGTTGTTTGCAAAGTTTTCCAAATGCGAGTTTTGGTTGAAATCAGTGGCATTTCTGGGGCATATTGTGGAAGCCGATGGTATTCGAGTAGACAGTCAAAAGATTGAGGCCGTGAAGACTTGGCCAAGGCCCACGACTCCTACGGAGGTTCGTAACTTTCTGGGCTTAGCAGGCTACTACAGGAGATTCGTCGAATGTTTTTCTTATATTTCTGCACCACTCACAAAGTTGACCCAGAAATCAGCAAAGTTTCAATGGACAGATGCTTGTGAGCATAGCTTCCAAGAGTTTAAAAGTAGATTGACTTCCGCCCCAGTCTTGACACTTCCAGAGGGATTGGAAGGATATGTTGTTTATTGCGATGCTTCAGGTGTTGGGCTAGGATGTGTATTGATACAACATGGTAAGGTGATTGCATATGCTTCAAGGCAATTACGGAAACATGAGCAGAATTATCCAACCCATGATTTAGAATTAGCCGCAGTGGTTCATGCGTTAAAGATATGGAGACATTATTTATATGGTGTCCATGTGGATATTTATATAGATCATAAGAGTCTACAGTATATCTTTAAGCAGAAAGAGCTGAATTTACGGCAACAACGCTGGTTGGAATTGTTAAAAGATTATGATGTTGATATCTTGTATCACCCCGGAAAGGCAAATGTTGTAGCTGATGCTCTTAGCCGCAGATCTATGGGAAGTTTGTGCGATGTACGACCCGAGAGGAGAGAAATGACTCGTGAGCTCTAGCAGTTAGCTAGGCTAGGAGTTCGAGTAGTGGACTCAGGTAGCAGGGGGACTACTATCCAGAATTCATCAGCCTCATCGCTAGTGGCAGAAGTGAAAGAGCGACAATATGAAGATCCCATGCTAATGCATTATAGAGATACACTCCCTTAGAAAGAGGAGTCATCATTTGATATCACAGGAGACGGAGTTCTCCAATGCCAAGGCAGAGTATGCGTTCCTGATGTGGCAGGATTACGCCACCAGGTATTGAGGGAAGCTCATTGTTCTCGTTACTCTGTTCACCCCGGTGCGACGAAAATGTATCATGATCTTAAGTCTGTATATTGGTGGAATGGAATGAAGAAAGATTTAGCGGAATTCGTAGCTCAATGTCCCAATTGTTAACAAGTGAAAATCGAGCACCAAAAGCCGGGTGGATTGTTACAAGCTATAGAAATCCCAACTTGGAAGTGGGAAGTGATTAACATGGACTTCATTACCGGCTTACCCCGTTCTCGCCGTAAGTATGACTCCATATGGCTGATTGTGGATAGACTCACCAAGTCAGCTCATTTCTTACCAGTCAGAACGACGCATGTGGCAGAATATTATGCAAAGCTTTATCTTAAAGAGATAGTAAGACTCCATGGTGTTCTAGTATCTATTATCTCAGACAGAGGAACTCAGTTTACAGCCAATTTTTGGAAGTCTTTCCAAGAGGGTTTAGGGACCCAAGTGGGCCTTAGCACGACATTTCACCCGCAAACCAATGGACAAGATGAGCGCACCATTTAGACTCTTGAAGATATGTTACGGGCATGTATGATAGATTTCGGAGGTAATTGGGATGATCATTTGCTACTCATTGAATTTTCTTACAATAACAGTTATGATTCTAGCATCCAAATGGCACCGTATGAAGCTTTATATGGGCAAAAGTGTAGATCCCCAATTGGGTGGTTTGAAACAGGAGAGGCCAGACTGATAGGGCCAGACTTGGTCCAGCAAGCCATAGAGAAAGTCAAGCTCATACAAGATCCGTTATGCAGCCCAAAGTCGTCAAAAGTCCTATGCGGATAATCATCGAAGAGACTTAGAGTTCCAAGTGAAAGATTGGGTATTCTTGAAAGTGTCACCGATGAAAGGTGTAATGAGATTTGGCAAAAAGGGGAAGCTTAGTCCCCGGTACATTGGATCTTATGAGATTGTGCGTAAAGTGGGAAAAGTGGCCTACGAATTAGATCTACCTCCGGATTTGAAGTCAGTTCACCCAGTTTTCCATGTCTCGATGCTTCGAAAATGTGTTGGAGATCCTACTAGTAGCGATGTGCAAGTGACAGAAAAGTTGACTTATGAAGAAGTGCCCATTGCCGTACTAGATAGGCTAGTACAGAGGCTTAGAAACAAAGAAGTGGCCTCAGTTAAGGTTTTATGGAGAAGCAGTAAACGAGAAGAAATGACATGGGAAGCGGAAGAAAGTATGCCATCCAGATACCCTCATTTATTTCAGCCCTTGGGAGAGATTCAAGATGAAACATCAACGGTGTGAGGTATGTATGATTTCCTTTTCATGCTTTTGGTTGTGTGTGGCCATAGATATGTTGATATTGTGACGTAGCCCTGTGAAGCGATGATATTTTGGGTTGTTGTGACAGGTTGGTAGTGCCATATTATAGGGAAATTTTTATAGAATCCCCGAAGACCTTAACATTCGAGGACGAATGTTCTTAAGGGGGGGAGAATGTTACACATCGGAAATTTCTCCGTGAGCGTATAATGAATTGACCAACGAAGAGTATGAGTGTACGGTGTTTTACTAAGAAGGGGATGACTACTTATGAGTTTTGAAAATGCGAAAGTTGCAGATTTGCACTTCGACCCAGTTGGTCGTAAAATGAAATACGGACGGTAAAGTGGTATACGGTCCGTAAACTGCTTCCAAAAACTTCAACTTTCTGTCAAATGCTGGAATGGTTAAAGACGACTTGGAATACGGACCGTAAACTGAGTCGTAAACCACCATTTCCTCAGCCTGACTTTCTGTTTCCGTCATCCTTAAATACGACCACGAAATACTGTCCGTAAACTGGAATACGGACCATAAACTGCGTTTACTACCACTGTGCACTTTCGACGATTGTTCATTTAAGATCAGATTATGGGTTATTAATAAGTGACCAAGTTCATTATTTCATTTCCACATGACACCCCCTTCTCTCTAAAACATCTCTCTACATAAATTCCACAAGAATTCAAGGATATTTGGTGATCAACAACATAAACTAAGTGAATCAAGTATAATAAAACCCATTAAGGATCATACAAGTTAAGAAATCTCATTGGAGATAAAGTAGGGTTTTGCTCAAGTGGAGTATTATCAACCAAGGGTTGTTCCTACGACATCTAAGGTAAGATTTATGATGTTTCTATTGTTTAAGGTATTTAAGAGTTTAAATACTTGGATTGTAGAGAGGTATGGCAAAATGGGTCATGAATGTGGAATAGAGCCATTTTGAGAAATAGTTTGAATTGAGTTATGAGTCTTGATGTATTGTGATGTAAATGTGTTATAAATGATGTTGAGAACATGAGATGAGCAATGTACGTGAATGGATATGAGTAATTGAAAGTAAGTCTAGAAATGTGGATGAATAATGATTGTTGTTATGGTATTGTGAATGCATTATTGATGTTTGGGAGTTGATATACGCTATGGAGGAATGTCATATAAATAAAGGAGAGGCTGTCCGATTTTCTCTAGTTTTGGTTAGATATGCTAGCTATCGATTCTAATGATAGTATGACTTTAATGAAGGTAGAAACACTAGCATTGGAGGTGAACGCGCAAGTGTAAAATAGTGAACGGAAAGGTATGTAAGGCTAACCCTTCTTTCATAAGGCATGGTTCTTTGGCCAAATATATAAATCTTCTATGAGACTATGATATCCTTTAAATGATTTGATCTTCCGAGCTAGTAAGCTCACGATTCATGATACGCCACGATTGTACTAAATCCCTCGTATGACGAGTAAGACTATAGAGGTAAATGTGATGAATGACGATAATAGTAATAATGATGTTGATGACGATTATGATAATGATGTAAATAGTAAAGATGCTTATGAGCTATTATGTATATGTGTCTATGTATGACTATTATAGAACCCCGAGCTTATGAGGCCGGGTAAGATATGTAAATAAGTATGTATATGATTACGTAACGCGCGCACACCTCTGCAGATGGTACGGATAACCCTGACGCCTTGGTAGGGCCAGGTAGATGTGACTTGAAGCCTTGGTAGGGCCAGGTATGAGTAACCGTGAGCCTTGGTTGGCCAAGTACATATGAAACACCGATCCTCCATGGTCGGGTATGCTATGTAAATACTATGTATATGATATGATGATGTATATGATATAGAAATGAGTATGAATATGAATATGATACGGCATGAATATGAATATGATACGATATGAATATGAATATGAATAAGGTTATGTATACCAATACGGTTACTAATATGGAACAGATACGATTATGGATACGGATATTGATGTATGAGCACAAATATGCATTTGAATGGAAAGTTCCTATGAAAGGCAAGTAAGTGCCCATGACGATGATATTACCATCTCCCATCTTGTGCTACTTTTCATGATGTTCCTTATGCTTCTATATTGATATTGATCATGCTTTACATACTCAGTACATTCTTCGTACTGACGTCCTTTTGTTTGTGGACGCTGCGTCATGCCCGCAGGTGCACAGGGAGACAGGCTTGATCCATAGCTATATTCTTAAAGACTACATAGTCGGGCTCCACTTCATTCGGAGCTATAGCTTTTGGGTACTTATTCTTTTGTGTACATAGTTATGGGCATAGCGGGGTCCTGTCCCGCTTATGTGATATGTTATACTCTTCTTAGAGGCTCGTAGACATGTGAATATGGTTAGATGTGTCCGGCCTTGTCAGCCTATATTTTTTATATTATTTTGATAGCCTTGACGGCTTATGTACATTGACGTGGTATAGATGCCAACCATGATATGAAAGAATTGTCGTCCAATGGGACTTGCATGAATGGTGATTAGAAATGTATGTTTAATTATATGGCTCACTTATATGTAAGACTAAGCATAAGTCAAAGGGCGCCCGGGTGGGCTAGCACCGGGTGCCCGTCGCGGCCCCTACTCGGTTCATGACAGAATCATACCATCGGATTCATGCCATAGAAAGAAAGGACTAGCCTCACATACCTTGTTCATTTAACTAATTTACCGCCTGCTTGTTCTCATTTAATGCCCACGTTTCTACCTTCAAGAGAATTCGCATTAACATTAGCTAATCGATTACTTAAAGGTGCTTACTATTTCTAGGAAAATTTTGGCAGCATTTCCTTTGTTTATACAACTTTTCCCATATTCTATATCAACTGCCAAACATTCATAACAACGTTCACAATATAATAGACAACAATCGTCATCCATCTATATTATTCGCAATTCACAATCTCACTCCAATTTCTCCATAATGGTGGTTATAGTTCACTATCGCATTTTCTCACATATAATTCTTATTCCATGTTCTAAAGGTCATTCATAACATGCTTACAATCACAACATACCATCATTCATAATTCACTCCACCCTATTATTCAATAATGGCACTATTCACATCTTCATGACTCATTTCCTATACCTTCCTACAATCCAAGTGTCTTCAACTTTCAACACCTTAAACAACAAGGAATGATCATAAAACTCACCTGAGATGATGGATAAACAACCCTTGAGTGGAACTTCTCCGTTTGCACCAAAACCCTAATTCACTTCCCTTGAGTTTTCTTGGTGTAGATGAGCTTTTGCTAGGTTTCATACACTTGTTTTCATGGATTTGGTGTAGTTGATCATGGTTTTCCCTTGAATTCTTGTAGATGAAGTTTCTGGAACCTTCTAGAGGTCTTGAGAGATGAAGAAGTGTGTGGGAAATGAAATTAATGAAGTGGAATCACATATATATAATTGAACTTATTCAGCCCGTCGGGACTTCCACGGACACTTGTACGGTCCGTGGAATATTGTACGGCTCGTACAACTGGTCGTGGATCACCACCAGGAGGCCATCATCTCTGCTGGGCATTCTACGGACCAGTATACGGTCCGTGGAAAGTTTCACGGTCCATGGGTGTGGTCGTGGAACTCACAACTTTTCCGAAGTTGTCCGCGTCGTTTCGTTTGATCTCCAATTCTTATGGAACCTTCTTAGCACTTGTTTAACACTTCATTAACAATCTAAGGAACGTTATAACTATTCTCCAAGACACTATTAAGTCATTATTAATTCGATGCTCACAATTCTCTTCCGATACACCACCTATACCTAGCTCTCTTTAACCACTTTCTTTCCTTACCTCAAATGTCTTTGAAATCTCAATTAGGATCATCAAATGCTATTTATTACTTATCAAAATGTTGTATACGTCGCTCTCTTCGATTTCCTATTCACTGTACGTTAACGGGAAATTTTCCAAGGTGTAACATTCTTCCCCCCTTTTGGAACATTCGTCCTCGAATGTTAAACACTCGGGAATTCAACAAAAATTTCGCCAGAGTTTCCCCTGTAATATGGAACTATCATCCTGTCACAACAACCCATAATAATATTGCCTCACAGGGCCACCACATAACATGACTAAAATTTGGCCACACACGACCAATATGCATAAAGAAGAAAGTATACATACCTCAGAATCTTAGTGTTTCATCATGAATCCCTTCTGGGGGTTGAAATAAGTGCGGATATGTGGATTTCATTTTCTCTTCCGCTTCCTAAGTCATTTCTTCCCGGTTTTTATTTCGCCACAAGACTTTGACTAAAGCTACTTCCTTATTTCGGAGTCTTCGTACTTGCCTATCTAAGATGGCAATGGGCACTTCTTCATATGTTAGCTTTTCTGTCACTTGAACATCATCAATTGGAACAATGTTTATGGGATCTCCAACACACTTGCGGAGCATCGAAACATGGAAAATTGGGTAGACTGATTCAAGCTCTGAAGGTAAGTTCAACTCGTAGGCTACATGACCCACCTTGCGGATAATCTTATAAGGTCCAATGTATCGAGGACTTAACTTTCCTTTCTTGCCAAATCTCATCACCCCTTTCATTGGCGACACCTTCAAAAATACCCAATCATCAATTTGAAATTCCATGTCTCGCCAGTGATTGTCCGCATAGGATTTATGACGACTTTGGGCTGTCAACAATCGATCTCGGATCACCTTGACTTTTTCTGCCGCTTACTGAATCAATTCAGGGCCTATTAGCTGTACTTCTCCTATTTCAAACCACCCAATTGGGGATCTATACTTCCTTCCATATAAAGCTTCATACGGAGCCATTTGGATACTGGAATGGTAACTATTGTTGTATGCAAATTCGATTAGAGGCAAGTGATCATTCCAGCTACCACCAAAGTCTAGTACACAAGCTCGTAGCATATCTTCCAAAGTCTGAATAGTACGTTCGGCTTGTCCATCGGTCTGCGGATGAAACGCCGTGCTAAGCTTCACTTGGGTACCTAGACCTTTTTGAAAAGACTTCCAGAACTTGGCTGTAAATTGCGCTCCTCTATCTGTAATAATGGATAGTGGAATACCATGGAGTCGCACAATTTCTTTGAGATACAAACTCGCACAGTCTTCTGCTAAGTATGTGGTTCTAACCGGAAGAAAATGAGCTGCTTTCGTGAGTCTGTCCACATTCACCCATATGGAATCATACTTGCCTCGAGAAGGAGGTAACCCCACAATAAAATCCATGTTGATCACTTCCCATTTCCAAATAGGGATTTTCATTGCTTGCAATAATCCTCCTGGCTTTTGATGTTCGACCTTTACTTGTTGGCAATTTGGACATTGGGCTACAAATTCTTCTATGTCTCTCATCATGCCATCCCACCAATATATCAATTTGAGATCATGATACATCTTTGTTGCACCTGGGTGAATAGAATATCGAGAATAATGGGCTTCTTCTAGAATTCGTCGGCGCAATTCTGCAATATTTGGCACACATAGCCTACATCGGTATCTAAGAATTCCATCCATAGATGTTTCAAATGGAGACTTCTCTTTTTCATGAATTTCATCTCTATAATGGCTCAACTGAGGATCTTCATACTGACGCTCCATTACTTCCATATTCAGGGACGAAACTGTGGTATCATTAATACTAATCCCTGCACTACCCGAGTCAATCACACGTACTCCAAGATTAGCTAGTTGGTGGAGCTCATGAATCAGTTCTTTATTTTCCGGAGGAACTTCGCATAAACTGCCCATTGATCGGCGGCTAAGCGCATCAGCTACTACATTTGCTGTTCCGGGGTGGTATAAAATATTCACATCATAATCTTTCAATAACTCTAACTATCATCTCTGCCGCAGATTTAACTCCTTCTGTTTGAAAATTTATCGAAGGCTCTTGTGATCTATATAAATATTGACATGCACCCCATACAAATAATGTCTCCATATCTTTAATGCATGAATAACTGCAGCTAATTCGAGGTCATGAGTTGGATAGTTCTTTTCATGTTTCTGCAGCTGTCTCGAAGCATATGCAATAACTATACCATGCTGCATTAACACGCATCCTAACCCAATGCCGGAAGCATCACAGTACACAACATAGCCATCTGGCCCTTCTGGAAGTGTTAAGACTGAGTTGAGGTTAATCTGTCCTTCAACTCTTAGAAGCTGCGTTCACAAGCATCATCCCACTGAAATTTAGGTGACTTCTAGGTTAGCTTTGTCAATGGGGCCGAAATAGAGGAAAATCCCTGTACGAATCTTCTGTAGTAACCTGCCAATCCTAGTAAACTATGGACTTCTGTAGGCGTCGTAGGCCTTGGCCACGTCTTCACAGCTTCAATTTTCTGAGTGTCCACTTGAATGCCATCATATGAAATAACATGGCCCAGAAATGTTACAGAATTCAGCCAAAACTCGCACTTTAAAAATTTTGCATACAATTCTCTGGCTAGATAAGTTCCAAGAACGATATGTAAATGATCTGCATGTCCTGATTCTGTGCGAGAATACACCAGAATATCATCAATGAATACTATCACAAATAAGTCCAAGAGTGGCCTGAACACATTATTCATCAAATTCATAAACACTGCCGCAGCATTGGTCAACCCAAACGACATCACTCGGAACTCATAGTGGCCATATCTCGTTCTGAAAGCTGTTTTGGGAATATCTTCTTCTTTGACTCTCACTTGATGATAACCCGACCTCAAGTCTATTTTAGAAAACTATTTAGCACCCTGTAGTTGATCAAACAAATCATCAATTCTTGGGAGAGGATATTTATTCTTTATCGTCACCTTGGTCAACTGCCTATAATCGATGCACATTCGTAGGGAACCATCTTTCTTTCTCATAAACAAGACTGGTGCTCCCCACGGCGATGAACTAGGTCTAATAAACCCTTTTTCAAGCAAATCTTTCAACTGTGCTTTTAACTATTTCAATTCTGCCGGAGCCATTCGATAAAGAGGAATTGAAATAGGCTTAGTGTCCGGTAACACATCAATGGCGAAGTCAATCTCTCTTTCTGGAGGAAGGCCTGGAAGTTCATCTGGAAATACATCCGAAAATTCTTTCACTACCGGAACAGATTGGAAAGTTGGCGACTTTGCTTCGGTGTCATGAACTTGGACTAGATGATAAATATAGCCTTTAGCTATCATCTTTCTTGCCTTAAGGTAGGAAATAAACCTACCTTTTGGAGATGCTGTATTACCCTTCCATTCAAGCACGGGCTCTCCCGGAAATTGAAATCGAACCACTTTCATTCGGCAATCAACATTGGCGTAACATGAAGCCAAACAATCCAACCCATAATCACATCGAAATCTAGCATTTCCAGCTCGATTAAATCAGCTTTGTTCTGGTGATTACCCACCACAAATACACAATTTTTATACACTTGTCTAGCTATCACGGGATCACCAACCGGAGTATATACCTCAAAAAGTTTAATTAGCTCAGGTCTCACCCCAATACGATCAGCATCATACGGAGTAACATAAGAGAGTGTAGAACCCGGATCTATCAATGCATATACATCATGGGAAAATATGGACAAGGTACCTGTAACTACATCCGGGGAGGACTCAAGATCCTGTCGTCCGACTAAAGCATACACACGGGGCTGAGTGGCACCTGAAGTAGATGCTACCCCTCTGCCTCTACCTCGACATGCTGATATCTGGGGAGTCTGACCTACCGGGCGTACTGAGGATGAACCAGCCACTGATCCTGTGCGCTGAACCCCAACTCTACCACTCATTGACGGGCAATCTCACATTATGTGCCCAATCCAGCCGCAGGCATAGCAAGCATCCAATCCCTGGCGACACCGTCCGGAATGTAATCTACCGCACTGACTGCACTGTGGTAATGGGGGTCTCCTCTGGCTATAATCTCCCCCAAACTGAGAATCTGGGGCCCTCGAACTGTGACCCTGTCCTGAACGAAATGAGCGATAAAATCTCCTGCCTGTAAATCGCGGAGGTGCACTAGTCACCAATTTGCCTGAGTGTCTGGAATAAATCTGCCTCGATCCCCCTCTGTAATCACTACCTGCTCCTATCGATCTGGCCCTCTTGCTTTGCCTTCTCTCAATGTCACGATCACCCCTTTGTGAATGTCGTTGTTCTTCTAAATTCTGGGCATGGGCTTGTATTCGGGAAATATCCATCCCATCTTGCAATGAAGTCGTCAAGCAATCTTTAAATAAATGTGGCCCTAAGCCACTCACAAAGTGATGCACTCTATCTCCCATATCGGCCACCATAGTTGGAGCATTCCTAGCCAATGAATTAAATTGAAGACTATACTCCCGAGCACTCATACTCCCTTGTTTTAAATTTCGGAACCTATCCGCTCTAGCTCGGCATACCTCGGGTGGCAAATAGTGATGGATAAAAGCATCTACAAATTCTTGCCACACGGGAGAAGGTGCACTTTATTTTCTTGATGCTAGCCAATTATTGTACGACAATACCTCCACCTCTCGGAGTCTATAAGATGCCAACTCCACAGATTCAGTTTCGGAGGGATGAATAATCCTCAATGTCCTCAACATTTCATCAATAAAACCTTATGGGTCTTAATCCGGCTTTGACCCGAAAAACTCCGGAGGATTCAAACTCATAAAATCACAGGCGCTGGTACTATTTGCGCGATCACTTGAACTTACATTCTGCCGCTATGCCTGGGTGGCAACTAGCTATGTAAATAGATGAATAGCCTCGGTCACTTGTTGACCCGAAGCAGCCGGTGGAGGAACTAGAGCTGAAGCTTCTCCTTGTTCTTCCACATTGGGTGGGGTGGAGGAAGTATTAGATAGGGCCTCATTATGTGACTCGCCCTCTTCTACATTCATCAGAGGCTCTCTTTCCACCCGCCTTTTTGTCGTAGTCTTGCCCTTCTGGGCGGCTGTAGATTTTCCTTTTGGCGGCATTTCTGAAATCATAACACACTATTAAGAGGGGAAAATCTCATAACACAGCTCTATCGCACGATCTCTTAAGATGAATGATGGTCATTTTTCCTAAATGCCCTGTAGCCTCCTGTTTGTTAGTGTGGCGCGCAACACACCATAAACAAGAATCTACTAGACACGGCTCGTAGACACTTCCTAGGACTGAACTGCTCTGATACCACTTTTGTCACGACCCGTCTAGGGGCCGTGATGGGTACCCGGGGCTAACCACCGAGCACCACTCGTTCTGCTACTCATTATACTCAATAGGTCTTCTTTTACCAAATTCATACTCAAATCGTAAGAAAATTCATTTTTCATTTGAGAACATAAATACTTTTATATACATAAGCCCCTTGGCTATCAAAATGATAATATACACATATATACAGTAGTAACCTTGTGAGACCATATAACCCACACTGCGTATCTACGAGCCTCTACTGGAGTGCTAAACATAAGGACGGGACAGGACCCCGTCGTGCCAAAAATATGCATGTGTACACAAAAGAATAATCAACGGCACCTCCGGAACAATGGAGTGCTTTCAAATCAGTTACTAGCTCCTACGAGTCTGGATCAAGATCACCTCCCTGTCTACCTATGGGCAAGAACAGAGTGTCCAAAGAAAACGGACGTCAGTACGAACATTGTACTGAGTATGAGAGGCATAAGTAATGAAAATACGTCAATGAGATAAAGAAAACATCAATAAGGAGCAACTGTATATGACTGTCACTTATAAAGGAAATGACACATGCTGACTTACCCATAATCATCATAATATCATGTATGCAATAATGCATAAGCTACCCGTCCATATAGGTACAGTGTGATAATGTATAACCTGCGTCCAAGCCTCCCGCGTCCGGGGTATAAGCTGCCCACTATAGTGGTGTGTATGTCTGCCCGTCCGTATAGGTACGGTGTAATATCATCAACATATAATCATCATAATGCATGTATAATAACTCCAAGATAGCTATACTTTATCGAGGTGACATAAGGTCGTGAATCCCCGATTCAATTATGGAAATCTATAAGTACTTTGCCTCACCTTAAAGGAAATAGTATATAAAGTGTGTGTATACAATAACTGACATTATTAACTTAATAGTATTCTGCCTCACCTTGAAGGAAATATATGTATAAGGTGAGTGTATACAATAATGATATCATTAGCTCAATGGTATTCAGCCTCACCTTGAAGGAAATAGTATGTAAGGTGAGTGCGTACAACAAACAACATCATTAACTTTATAGGAACATCATATCATGAACTCTAGAATCTTTAGACTCAAGCTCATCATCACCATTATTGGGCTCGTAACGTATCTCTTATCTCATATAGCTATTCATGAACATGGACTATTAGCTTTCCAGAATGTAGAACATTCATGGAGAAGAAAGAAGAACCATACCATCGGATTCATGCCATATAAAGAAAGGACTAGCCTCACATACCTTGTTCGTTTAACCAATCTACCGCCTGCTTGTTCTCCTTCAATGCCCACGTTTCTACCTTCAAGAGAATTCGCATTAACATTAGCTATCGATTACTTAAACGTGCTTACTATTTATAGGAAAATTTGGGCAGCATTTAATTTGTTAATACAACTTTTCCCATATTCTATATCAACTCCCAAACATTAATAACAACGTTCAAAATATAATAGACAACAATCGTCATCCATCTATATTATTCGCAATTCACAATCTCACTCCAATTTCTCCATAATGGTGGTTATAGTTCACTATCGCATTTTCTCACATATAATACTTATTCCATGTTATAAAGGTCATTCATAACATGCTTACAATAACAACATACCATCATTCATAATTCACTCCACACTATTATTCAATAATGGCACTATTCACATCTTCATGACTCATTTCCTATACCTTTCTACAATCCAAGTGTTTCCAACTTTCAACACCTTAAACAACAAGGAATGATCATAAAACTCACCTGAGATGATGGATAAAAACCCCTTGGGTGGAACTTCTCCGTTTGCACCAAAACCCTAATTCACTTCCCTTGAATTTTCTTGGTGTAGATGAGCTTTTGCTAGGTTTCATACACTTGTTTTCATGGATTTGGTGTAGTTGATCATGGTTTTCCCTTGAATTCTTGTAGATGAAGTTTCTGGAACCTTCTAGAGGTCTTGAGAGATGAAGAAGTGTATGGGAAATGAAATTAATGAAGTGGAATCACATATATATAATTGAACTTATTCAGCCCGTCGGGACTTCCACGGACACTTGTATGGTCCGTGGAATATTGTACGGCTAGTACAACTGGTCGTGAATCACCACCAGGAGGCCATCATCTCTGTTGGGTATTCTACGGACTAGTATACGGTCCGTGGAAAGTTTCACGGTCCGTGGGTGTGGTCGTGGAACTCACAGCTTTTCCGAAGTTGTCCGCGTCGTTTCGTTTGATCTCCAATTCTTATGGAACCTTCTTAGCACTTGTTTAACACTTCATTAACAATCTAAGGAATGTTATAACTCTTCTCCAAGACACTATTAAGTCATTATTAATTCGATGCTCACAATTCTCTTCCGATACACCACCTATACCTAGCTCTCTTTAACCACTTTCTTTCCTTACCTCAAATGTCTTTGAAATGTCGATTAGGATCATCAAATGCGATTTCTTACTTATCGAAATGTTGTATATATCGCTCTCTTTTCTTTCCTATCACTGTACGTTAACGGGAAATTTTCCAAGGTGTAACAACAACGACGACCCGTCACAGGTTTGACGACTCGTCGATCGTGACTGGTGTCTACAGACTTTTCAAATTCAGTTCAGGTCGCGTTGATTCGATTCGTTCAACTTCTAATCCTTTAAATCACCAGGAATACCTACTGGTACCATTGCACACGGGGTAGGACACTTTCCATCTCCAAAAACTCGGGCTCGGGTCTCAATTCCTAAGGCCTACCCAACTAGGAAATCATAAGTTCTACCACTACAAAAACGAGGGGTGTAACACCGTCGTTCTGTTCGATGCTCTGTCCACTGCACCGTCGATTGTGAGGAAGAGAAAGTTGCTCACTTGAAATTTCATGACTTTGACGGAGCAGATCGACGCTCCGTCAATTTGTTCGATGCTCCATCGTTTGTACTGTCGAATTGACCTAGCACAAAAACCATTCGACGGAGCACATTGACGCTTCGTCGATCTGTTCGACGCTCGATCGTTTGTGCCTGGCGGGCTGAAATTATATAAGTTGCTAAATTTTAGTTTTTTTTCCATTCTTTTCGCTCTCAAAAACCCTAATGATGAAAATATCACTCCAGGGCTCTAACACTAAGGTAAGAACATCTTAATAATTGATTATCAATCTTAACATCAAACACATGATTCTTGTGACCAAAACCTAGAGTTTGCAATATAATTCCTCCTAAAGTGATTCAAGCTAGGGTTTGAGTATTCTTCACTAGAAAAGTGAATTGTTAAACTTTGTTTAACATACTAAGGTATGTCTCTCTTTTAAAAACCTCATCATGGATATATGTTTTCTTCTCAAAGGTTATTTATTGAATAAAGAGGTGAATTTCTCACGCAAAACCCTAATTCCTTGCTTTGATTATGGTTGGTGTGCGTGAGGGAAAATCCCACATTAAACCTTGATTGTATTATCCTTTATATACGTATATGAAATCATAATCATTTTTCCTCTATAAGAGATAATCAATAATGATGGCTAAGGATTGGTATTAATGTTTTCATGATGAATTATGACATTGAAATCTTGGTTAAAGAATAGTAAATGTTTTCACGACATTCATTGAAATGATTTATCTTTACGATATGGCATAATGAACCTTAATGTTAATTGATGGTGTGATATACCTTGACACAAATTGTGAATCGGCATCTATGCCATGAAATTTGTTGTTGTGTTTGGCCTAGCTACTCAGGAGGAAGGGTATCCACTATGGATCCTAGTGTGGTAATTTCCTAGCCATTCGAAGGAAGAGTGGCGACTACCGGGTTGGGTTCGCTACCTGGAGTGCGGTTAATGCCTAGCTATTCGGGAGGAAGGATTGCCACCGAGAATTCCATATTCCGGTGTGGTGCGCTGTGACAACGGAACCTCTACGGTCACCCCTTCGATGTACTTGATTCTTGGGACTGTATTGGCAAGTGCGATATTCTTATTTTCTCATAGATTTGTTGTCGTTAATTATGATCAATTGAAAGAAATATTTGAAGTTGTACCTTGAGAAGAGGCCTTATAATCGGTTTTGATAATGCCTATTGAGATACACAAACTAAATAACTGTTCTTACATTGGTTTCACATGATCTTCAAGACTGATTTATTTATGTATTATGTACTCTATTTTCTTATTACTGATTGTCCCCGAGGCACTGACTGAGTACGAAGTACTCAGCCATACCATTGTTGTTTTTTATGGTATGTTAGGTAACGGAGAAGAGTAGGTTCTAGATACTCCGGGCGTTTAAGAAGGACTTGCGGTTGTTGCTAATTTGGTGAGCCCACACATTCATTCGTGGGACACCCTATTTATTTAACTCCAATTATTTATATTAGTTTCTGGGCTGCGTCCCGATGAATTAGACATTTATTCCTTATTCTTAGAAGATTCTTAGTATATAATCGAATATGGGTAGAAGAAGAGTTGTTCTTTAACTCGTTCGGGCACACTATCATATTTTGGTTGGATTATTTAAATTATAAAGACTTTCGCTGATTTAATTCATATACGTATGATTTGTTTACCTTTATTTTATAAACTTTTAGAGGCGAATGTTGAACCTAATGGGTTCAAGTGTTATTATTGTGTCGTTTAGGTTCTTCCGATGTTGTTCATGACGTCGGATGCCGGTCACGTCAAGGGTGGATTTTTGGGCCTGACAAGCTTCATATCAAAGCCTAGGTTTAAATATGTCCTTAGATTATTGTCGGTGTCTTTGGAGCTATGTCTAGTAGAGTTTTCCTTGTGCAGACTGATCACCTGCATGATCGAGAAACTCCCAGGACATTTATTGGTGTTTCCTATTCTTCTTTATTCTAGATTGTTCTGTAGAGCTTCAAGACCTTTTAGGATTGTTCTAATTTGCTCGTTAATTTGTGCCTTGCAGAAATGGCTTTGACGCGATCCAAAAACGATAACCGAACACAACCCGTGAGAGCTAATCGAAATCTTTGGGGGCGCAAATGCTATTAATGGAAATAATGCAAGAAATCAAGCACCACCCCCAGCATCGCCTGCTCCTGCTGTTCTTGTTGTGGGTGTGCCTGAGATTGGTAATATGCAAACTGCTATTCAAATGTTGACTGCATTGGTACTATGCAAACTGCTATTCAAATGTAGACTGCATTGGTACTATGCTAACTGCTATTCAAATGTTGACTGCATTGGTTGCGGCTCAGCAGTAGCGGGGAGGCGTGGGACCTCATGGTGGAGGCAAACTTAAGCAATTCCTCGACTTGAAGTCACCAGAGTTCTTCAGGTCACGAGAGGTGCATGACCCCAACACTTTATAGATGAGAACTTCAAGGCATTGAGGGCAATGGATGCCCAGGATTCCGAAGCTGTGAGGCTTGCTTCTTATCAGTTGAAGGATGTTGCCCACGCAGGGTTTGAGATGTGGGAGTCTGAGAGGGGTGACGCTGCTTTAGCTCCGACGTGGGCTGAATTTGAAGAGGTGTTCATGAAAAGGTTCTTGTCTGATGAGAAAAGATTTGCTATGGCTACGAAGTTTGAAAAGTTAGAGCAGAGTAACAAGTTGGTTCATGAGTATAGTTTGGAGTTCACCCGCCTGTTAAAATATGCTTTATATATGATTCCGACTGAAAAACATAAGTTGACTCATTTTGTGAAAGGCTTAGTACCACGTATCAAGTCTGCATGTGTTGCTGTTGCTATGTCTCCTACTCACATTTTCTCATCTCGGGTTGGGTTTGCTGAACATAAAGAGAGTTGGAAAAATGAACAGAGGGTGGATCGAGATAAGAACAAGAAGGCCCATTCGGCGGGTGGTTTCACTGGAAATAATTATAAGGGAGGGCAGAGTAGAGGATATTTTGCACCTGCTCAGTCTGGTTCTCATTCCCCTACTGGTGTGCCTTCTAGTAGGCAAGGCCAGAAAAATCGTAATAATAGTAAGTTTTCGCAGGGAAGTAATTGTTCGCTAGTGTGAGAAGATCGTATCTTTCAACTCTGTGGTATTAGGGGGCATCTTAAGAGGGAATGCATAAAGTGGCTATGCGAGATGGCTGCTATGTCTATTCAAAAAATGATTTGCCTGCTTCTGCATCTGCTAAAAATCCGCCTGCTGGTAATGCTATCAATAATTATCAGAATGCTCATAATAATGGCAAAGGAAAGGAAGTTGCTAATACTTCTAGTGGAGGGACAACTCTGCTTTATGGGCTAACTCCTAGGGAGGCAGCTGAGGCTTCTGACGCTATGGTTACAAGTATCCTTACCATATGTTCTCATGATGCTTACTCATTGATTGATCCGAGTTAAAATTTAACCTATGTGACTCCTTATTTTTCTCTTGATATGGGTATGAAACCCAAACCTTTGTTGGAACCTTTTGCTGTTGATACACCTTTTGGTGTTCCTGCTATTGCTTCTAGAGTGTATAGAACTTGTGTTGTTGTGATTAAGGGACGTGAGACCGTGGCTGATTTGTATGAACTTGAGATGGTGGATTTAGATGTAATTATGGGGATGGACTGGTTGTCTGCGTGTTATGCTAATGTGGATTGTCACTATAAGTTAGTTCATTTCGCCTTTCCCGATGAGCCTATTATCGTGTGATAGGGTGAAATTGCTAAGCCAATGGGTAGATTTATTTCTTATCTTAAGGTTCTTAGGATGATTACTAAGGGGTGTATTTACCATTTAGTTGTTGTCAATTATACAAAAGCCGTAGTACCCAAATTTGCATCTGTTCCCATAGTCAGTGATTATCCCAAAGTATTTCTCGAAGATATTCCTGGTATTCCTCTAATAGAGTTATTGATTTTGAGATTGATGTTATTCCCGACACCCAACCTATTTCTATTCCACCTTATCGTATGACTCCAACGGAGCTAAGGGAATTGAAGGATCAATTGAAGGACTTGTTGGATAAGGGTTTCATCCGACCAAGTTCCTCACCTTGGGGTGCTCCAGTCTTGTTTGTTAGGAAGAAGGATGGTCCCCTTAGAATGTGTGTTGACTACCGTTAGCTTAATAAAGTGACCATTAAGAATAAGTATCCCTTGCCTAGGATAGAAGATTTGTTCGACCAACTTCAGAGTGCTAAGTTCTTTTTGAAGATTGACCTGAGGTTTGGATATCATCAATTGAAGATAAAGGAGGAGCATATCTCGAAAACTGCTTTCCGTACTCGTTATGGGCACTTTGAGTTTCTAGTCATGCCCTTTGGATTGCCTAATGCGCCTGCTGCATTCATGGATTTGATGAACCGTGTGGTTAAGCTGTATCTAGACCGCTTCATTATTGTGTTCATTGATGATATTTTGGTGTACTCTAAGAATCATGAGGATCATGCTAATCATTTCAGGATAACTTTGACAACACTTGAGGAGAACAAACTGTACGCAAAATTGTCTAAGTGTGAATTCTGGCTCGATTTTGTGGCTTTTTTGGGTCATGTGGTGATTGGTGACGGCATTAAAGTAGACCTTCAGAAAATTTCAGGGGTGAAGGATTGGCCTAGACCCACTAGTGCGACTGAAATTCGTAGTTTCTTGGGTTTGGCAATTTTTACTGAAAGTTTGTGGAAGGTTTTTCATCAATAGCCTCTCCATTGACTAAATTGACACAGAAGATTGCTAAGTTTCAGTGGTCCGAAGCTTGTGAAAAGAGTTTCCAAGAGCTTAAGACAAGGTTGACTTCGGCACCTATTTTGACTTTACCTTCTGGGTCTGGTGGATATATGGTGTATTGCGATGCTTCTAGAATTGGTTTGGGTCGTGTATTGATGCAGAACGGTAAGGTGATTGCTTATGTTTCACGTCAGTTGTAGAAGCATGAGAAGAATTATCCGACTCATGACTTGGAGTTGGCTGCTGTGGTATTCGCGTTGAAAATTTGGCGTCATTAGCTGTATGGTGAGCATTGTGATGTTTTTACTGATCACAAGAGTTTGCAATATATCTTCAAGCAGCGAGAGTTGAACCTCAGGCAGAGGAGCTGGTTGGAGTTGTTAAAAGATTGCGACTTGGAGTTGTTGTTGATGCTCTGAGTAGAAAATTTATGGGCACGCTGGCTTATTTACGTGCACATGACATTCCCATGGGGAAGGAAATTCAAAGACTTACTAGTCTTGGGGTCAGACATGATGAAACCATAGATGGAGAGTTAGTGGGTATTACACCATCACGGTTGGGAATCACGCCATCACGGTTTGACATGGTGGAAAGGATAAATTTCAAGCAATATGATGATGAACTTTTAGCAAAGCTGAGAGATGGAGTGGAAAGGGGTGAGTACACTTCAGTTACTGTTGGTATTGGTGATAGTGTTCTGCGGTTGCAGGGACGATTGTGTGTTCCTGATGTTGACGGTCTTCGATAAGAATTAATAATGGAAGCTCATAGTTCCAAGTATTCGGTTCATCCGGGATCTACCAAAATGTATAAGGATTTGAAACAACACTTTTGGTGGAAGAGTATGAAGGTTGATATTTCAAACTTTGTGGTTAAGTGTTTAAACTGTCAACAGGTAAAGGCTGAACATCAAAGGCCTGGAGGCCTCGCTCAGAATATCGAGATTCTGCAGTGGAAGTGGGAGGAGATCAATATGGATTTCATTGTGGGGTTACCCCACACAAAGGCCAAGTTTGACTCGATTTGGTTTATTGTGGATAGACTCACAAAGTCTGCTCATTTTCTCCCTGTGAAGACGTCATATACCGCAGTGGAGTACGCCAAGTTATATCTAAAAGATATAGTTAGATTGCATGGTGTTCCGACATCAATTATATCTGATAGAGGTACGCAATTTACTGCTCATTTTTGGACATCCTTTCAGGAAGGT
Source organism: Lycium barbarum (assembly GCF_019175385.1). Classification (NCBI taxonomy): domain Eukaryota; kingdom Viridiplantae; phylum Streptophyta; class Magnoliopsida; order Solanales; family Solanaceae; genus Lycium; species Lycium barbarum. Next base: position 48,645,774 of record NC_083343.1, on the reverse strand, counting down.
TTGGAAACTAGAGTGAAATTGAGCACTGCCTTTCATCCTCAAACTGATAGGTACGTGGAGAGAACTATTTAGACTTTGGAAGATATTCTACGAGCTTGTGCAATCGATTTTGGAGGAAGTTGGGATGAACACGTACCTCTGATGGAATTCTCTTACAACAACAGCTATCAAGCGAGTATGCAGATGGCTCCTTATGAGGATCTTTATGGGAGGCGTTGTCGGTCTCTAATTGGCCGGTTTGAACAAACTGAAGTGGAGTTGTTGGGTCCAGATTCAGTTCATGAAGCAATTGAGAAGGTTAATCTTATTTTACAATAGCTCAAGACAACTCGGAGTAGACAGAAGTCCTATACAGATATGAGGAGGCGTGAGCTAGAGTTTTCTATCGGTGACAAGGTGTTCTTGAAAGTGTCGCCGATGAAGGGAGTAATACGGTTTGGTAAAAAGGGGAAACTTAGTCCCCATTTCATTGGCCCTTACGAGATTGTTAGGAAATTTAGGACGGTGGCTTATGAATTGAAGTTACCATCTGATATGGCCATGGTGCATCCTGTGTTTCACGTTTTGATGTTAAGGTTGTACAAACCTAATCCTTCCCATGTCTTGAACCATGAAGAGATTGAAATTAATGAAGGGTTAACCTATAACGAAAAAACGGTTCAGGTTCTAGAGCATCAAGTTAGAAGGTTGAGAACAAAGGATGTTGCATCGGTTAAAGTTTTATGGCAAAACCATAATACAGAGGAAGCGACTTGGAAAGCAGAGGAGGACATGAAGAAAAGATATCTTCACTTTTTCCCTATTGCAGGTATGAGCTAGCGTTTTAAATTACTTATGGATGAATCGTTGTGTTTGTTCGAAGCAACTTGTGGTTTAGTGAATTCTTTTCTAGACTATTATTCTCTTTCGAGGACGAATGAATCGTAAGGGGGGAGGGGGAGGGGGATAATGTAACATCCTGTAAATCCATATAGAGTGTGAAATCATTGTATGAGTCCTTTGGAACCTTATATGTTGGGTTACGTGCATGACTTTAGGCTACAGACCGAAGAGGAGATTGCCAAAATGAAAATTGTCTACAGTTTCATGAAAAGGAGGTTTGACGGTCGTCCTTTGTACCGCCGTTCTGTTCGATGCTCCTTCCTTTGCACCGTCGATTCTGAGGAAGAAAAAGCTGCTCACTGGAAATTTCATGACTTTTACGGAGTAGATCGACAATCCGTCGATCTGTTCGACGCTTTGTCGTTTGTACCATCAAATTGACCTAGCACAAAGACCATTCGACGGAGCAAATCGACACTTTGTCGATCTGTTCGATGCTCCGTCATTTGTATCGTCATTTGTGCCTGGCGGGCTGAAATTATATAATTAGCCAAATTTTAGTTTTTCTTCCATTCTTTTCACTCTCAAAAACCCTAATGACGAAAGTATCTCTCTAGGGCTGAAACACTAAGGTAAGAACATCTTAATCATTGATTATCAATCCTAACATCAAACCCATGATTCTTAACATGATTCTTGTGACTAAAACCTACGGTTTGCAACATAATTCTTCCTAAAGTGATTCAAGTTGGGGTTTGGGTGTTCTTCACTAGAAAAGTGAATTGTTAAATGTTGTTTAGCATACTAAGGTATGTCTTTCTTTTAAAAACCTCATCATGGATATATGTTTTCTTCTCAAAGGTTATTTATTCAATAAAGAGGTGAATTTCTCATGCAAAACCCTAATTCCTTGCTTTGATTATGGTTGGTGTGCGTGAGGGGACAAGCCCACATTAAACCTTGATTATATTATCCTCTATATAGGTCTATGAAATGAAATCATAATCATTTTTCCTCTATAAGAGATAATCAATAATGATGACTAGGGATTGGTATTAATGTTTTCATGATGAATTATGACATTCAAATATTGGTTAATGAAGTGTAAACGTTTTCAAGACATTCATTGAAATGATTTATCTTTACGATATGGCATAACGAACCTTAATGTTAATTGATGGTGTGATATACCTTCAGACAAATTGTGAATCGGCTTCTATGCCATGAAATTTGTTGTTGTGTTTGGCCTAGCTACTCGGGAGGAAGGGTAGCCACTATGGATCCTAGTGTGGTAATTTCCTAGACATTCGGGAGGAAGAGTGGCCACTACCGAGTTCTTTACCCGGAGTGCGGTTAATGCCTAGCTATTCGGGAGGAAGGATTGCCACCGAGAATTCCATATTCTGGTGTGGTGCGGTGTGACAAGGGAACCTCTACGGTCACCCCTTCGATATGCTTGATTCTTAGGCCTGTATTGGCATGTGTGATATTCTTATTTTTTCATGGATTTGTTATCGTTAATTATGATCAATTGAAAGGCATATTTGAAGTTGTACCTTGACAAGAGGCCTTATAATCAGTTTTGATAATGCTTATTGAGATACACAAACTAAATAAATGTTCTTACATTGGTTTCACATGATCTTCAAGACTGATTTCTTTATGTATTATGTACTCTAACTGATTTTCCCCGAGGCACTCACTGAGTACGAAGTACTCAGGCATACCATTGTTGTTTTTTATGGTATGTTAGGTAACGCAGAAGAGCAGGTTCTTGATACCCCGGGCGTTTAGGAAGGACTTGCGGTTGCTGCTGATTTAGTGAGCCCACATATTCATTCGTGGGACACCCTATTTCTTTAATTCCAATTATTTATATTAGTTTTCGGGCTGCGCCCCGATGAATTAGACATTTATTCCTTATTCTTAGAAGCTCCTTAGTATACAATAGAATGTGGGTAGAAGAAGAGTTGTTGTTTAACTCTTTCGGGCACACTATTATGTTGTGGTTGGATTATTTAAATTATAAAGACTTCCGCTGATTTAATTCATATACGTATGATTTGTTTACCTTTATTTTATAAACTGTTTGAGGCGAATGTTGAACCTGGTGGATTCAAGTTATCTTATTGTGTCGTTTAGGTTTTTCCGATGTTGTTCATAACGTCGGATGCCGGTCACGTCTTGGGTGGGCTTTGTGGCGTGATAGAAACTCCCTCACTACAAGTACTGACTTAAGTAGAGGAGTAACGACACTAGTATCCCAAATGTAGGATAAATAAGCTAAGCACCCCTTTTTAACCATCCGATGAGCCTTAAGGAACGATATAACTTTCTTTAGTGCATGACTAGTCGCACCCTTTTCTAAACTAGGGATCCTGGCATAGCTAACGTGACTGTTTTGGCATTATCGTCCAAAATCGCATGATAAGGGGACAACCATTTTATGCTAATGATGATGTCGAAATCTATCATGTCTAAGATCATTAAATCAGCCCAAGTGTCATACCCTATCACAGTAACCACACCAGATCTATACACTCAATCCACCACTATAGATTTCCCAATAGGAATAGAAACACTAATAGGGAAATCAAGTAACTCACATAGCATACCCAAACCCGAAGCAAAGTAAGTAGACACATTAGAATATGTAGAGCTTGAATCAAATAAGATATAATCGACCGACGATGAACTAAAATAATATATGTGATGACATCATCAGAAGCCTCTGCCTCTAATTTTCTTGGAAATGCATAGCACTGAGCATGGCCAACCTCGGCTTGAGAACCTCCGCTACTACCACGACGACCAACCGAGTATTACCTCTACTAGAATAGGAACTACCTCTTCCACTCTTTGCACCACCTTTGGCTGACAGCGCCACTAAGCTAGGTGGAGAAATCTGAGAACTTAAGTGTATGCCACTCTGTCTAAGTCTAGAGCACTCCCTAGCTAAATTTCCTGAATCACCACACTGAAAACATCCTTGGTGTGCCATAGGCTACTGAGAAGAACTAGAATAACTAGAATGACCAATTCGACCTCTAGATCGAGAATAAGAACCTTGAGAACTGTGTCCAAAACCATGAGCACTACGACCCGAAGAACCACCTGCCGAAGTCTGAATCGCTCCCTGAACTGGTCGAGTGAACTGAGGATGATAACCCCTACCATGGTGACTCCTACCTCTAGATAAGGTACCTACATCACTGCCACAGTTGTGGGGCTTCTGTCCCGATCTATCCACAAATTAAAACTCCTACAGACATTTACCATTGCTTAAAAGGTATCTCTTGATGTTGCCACATATGTCACTACGAGTCAAAGGGGATAAGACAACCCTTTTATTTTGACAGATGGCATTTTCAGATTGCCAATTGATTGTTGCTTATACATCATCACTTGTTGGTGGATTTTCTCCTGTCGGCAGCACAACATTTTGCTTTGGGATTTTTGAAGCATGGCTTAGACCATCATTTTGAAAAGGTTGTTGTAATGGGAAATCAAGGGTATGAATAGAGCTTGGGGGGTTCATCATGAATATTTATGGTTTTGCTTCATTTGTGGTTGAGGGCTTGTGGTGTCTGTTTGGGCTAGGTAGTGTGTGCCAATCTTTGGCTTTGGACGGCTAAGTGAACCAATATATGAATCTTCATTTTCATACCTTTCTCGGAACTCTCTCTTAGAGTTTCTTCCTTTCTTCTTTTTCTTTTATTTGGCTTTGGTCGAATATCTTGTATGATGTTCATCGCGTTCAATTTCATCGTCAAGACATTCTTAACCATCACACTCAATATTCCATGTGCAGTGTCCCGTGAAAGGACATTTTAACCACCATACATCACGATCGTCCTTATCGAACTCTTTTATCCAATCATGTTCATTCATGATTCTTGGGAGTTCCAAGTGAATGTTTCTGGGTCCGCTTCTTTTGCGTTGTTGTAAGTAGGTTGGTACATCTGAAAGGAGAGGGTTGTTTTGTTGGTTTTTTTTAGGTGAGAGTGGTCAAAGCTTATGGAAACTGTTTTGTCGTGTTTTTTCACAAAAGTGGGTTCAGCGGATTGAAGAGGTTCAATAGGTTCCCTCAATTTTTCATAATTTATGACCCATAAATCTGGAAGGACTTTGACAAGTTCCTCCCTAGAGAGCTGCTTTGGGATTTGAGTGCACATGGTAGTTCCATTGGTGGCATCTACTTTTAAGAGTAGGGTATTTTCTCCACCTGGAAGAGAGAGATCCATAGCATGATTCTAAACTCGCCAAGCTATTTGATAATGTAGAGTAGCTTGAATAGCATCTCCAGCTTGTGAAGCGCCCTTTTTTTTTTTTTTAATTAATGAGCACCTTGGATTTGGACTTGGATTTTTAAAGCCTCTATCTGATATGTATCATACAGGGACATGTTGAAGTTTGGAAATATAGTGACAAAAACTGTCCCAATATTTAGAGTGACTTCTGTGGTACCTAAGTTCGCATGTTAGTACTCATGATATCTGGTATCAAGAAGAGCAAGGCGAGCCACGACTGGTTGGCCTTTTCTTCCATGATATGTCATCGCAATTCTAACACCACCAAAATGGATATGGGTGAAACCATGATATTTTCACTGCCTAGGAAAAATCTGGAATATGCAGAGTGATAAATTGTTGCTCTTGAGTTTCAAGAATAGGGTGTTGGTCAAATTTTGAGGCACCGACATATTCTTTAGCTCCTTTAGGTTTTTGTTGGACCAGGAATCAAAATTGTGAGCATGGGGAACATGTCTTTTTGGCAAAAGCGGAATATGGATTTATGAGGGGTAGATTGGTTAGAGACACTTTATTTTCATTGTGCACGATATCTACTTCATAAAGGTAATCATATTTATAGGAAAGTGTTTTATAAAGAGTAAGATCCATATTTATTTTTGCTAGGGATTTACAAGGGGTGGACGAGGATGGGAATGACTCCGACATATTTTTTACTAAACTGCTCCTCCTTCCGAAATAATGGACTGGCTATGATACCAAAGGGATATTAGGGGAGAAAGAGATAGCAAGGAAGGCAACAAGACTACAAAAAACAACATAAGAAAGTAAATAAGAAGAAATAGTAGTCTCAAATCAGAAATAGATAATCATGCGGAACCCTACAACATAGAACCCCCGAATCTAGTCTAAATAGTACAGGAGCAACAAAGTACATATATATAGAAAATACAAGTCTGAAAATAAACATCTGTCTTAGAATGGGGGAAAATAAAACAGAGGGATTGAGGAGTCTCCGGGCAGCAGATCAATCAGATGCTCACCCTGGACAATCGAAAGCCTAGCCTTGGGATCACTCTCGAGGGGTAGAAGTGGAGCTTGGTATAAACTCTGTACTAAGAAAAAGAGTACAATAAGGCAGTATCAATACATATACCATTAACCGGTAGGTATCATACGCCGACAACAGTTCGATAACACATATAAAAGAAAGAAACTAAAAGATAGCTTGTGAGCTATCAAGTACAATCACAACACAGTCTAAGAACAAATAACACATGTGATTGGAATAGCAAGGAAAATTCAATGCAATATATGAATGAATTAATCAGTGCATATGCAATGTAATGATATGACCTCCACGTCTCGATAGTCATGACCCATGTGTAAACCGCGAAGTCGATGTACTAGTCACTCCACACACAGCCCAAAGATGACTTCCACAACACCAGCCACTCTGCTCACAGCCTTGAGGTGGCTTCATAATCACTAGCCATTCTGCACACTACCCAGAGATGGCTACTATATCAAATCTATCCATAATTGTGAATGTTCCCTTCTTACTTATCATCATATGTATCATTCACAGTTCATATCAATGTATCATGCAAAATGAGTATGAATGCAATGCATAATAGCAATCTCAAATGTAATAATATCAAATCTCAATCGTGCCTCTGCATGAGCACATATCACAATATCAACAACGAATCAAGTTCCTTCCTTTATGAATGATGATGTTAGCATATTGAGAGACGAACATATCATAATCACAACATGACAGCTTAGCAACAAGTCCAATACCACACACATGGCAATAAGCCAAATCAGAACAAACGAGGCAACAATCCCACAAAGTCAGCAACAATACCAACCTAAGAATATCTATCCCAAATTTTTACACTAAGGCTTCTCATGATTTCTCCATCAATAGCTAACTCTACATATGCTTCGCTAACTGGAGTCTATCCAAAAAGATAAGCCGTAACCTACCTCGATGCCGAGTTGGTGCCACGAACAGTTAAATCTGAGCCTTGCACTTTCGAGAGCTCAAAGTCTAGCCATTACCGAAATCTAAGTTAGAAACGGGGAACAATGGTATCCATATGTCTATTTATTCGTTCGAATCAAAATCAACTAAGGAAAAGAGGGATATCGGACCATCAAGGGCAAAATAGGTATTTCAAAGATGCAATTGGTAACCCAATTTTCTAGATGTTCAATACTACTCTTCAATTGCTAATTTAGCTCAATTATTGATCAATTTCATGATTTAAGGTGAAAACCCCAAAATTAGGCATAAACCCTAGCTTTTTCATATTTAATTTCTCAACTAAAATTGAAGATTCAAGCCTATTGATTACTAATTAACGAAATTCCATGCTTAGATTAGTCAAGCCCATCACCTAATCTCACATTGAAATAATAAAATTAATGTTGAAACTCATCTTCTCCAACTAGCTTTCTAGATTTTCACCATAGATTTCAAGCTTAGGCAAGTAAGCAATGGATAATAAGGTGGAAGAGACTCCTCCAATAAGAATCCACTCAGAAACACTTCAAATCGCCCTTGAGTTACTTTGGAGAATTAATTTTGAGAATGGGAAAAGAAGGGTTTAGTTTAGGCATTTAATGATTCTGGAACAGCGTCTTCTGCTCCAGTGAAGGTGGTCCTGCTGCCGCACTTTCGCCTCGGAGTAATACCATCCGCTGGGACTGATTTCAATTGAATCTCACGAGTTTCGTAGCTACGAACTAATTCAATTGAATCGGAAAAATCTGGACTGAATCAGGGAAATTTTGCAGACACTAGTCACTATCGACGGACCGTCATTGTGCACCGTCAATATGTTTTTGCAGACTGACACCTGCAGGCATCAGTCGATGGAACAAGTCGATGGACCGTCAACACGTTGACGGGAATGTCAATCTGACCGTCAATATGCCTCTGCAATAAGAGATTCTCAGGTGTTAGTCAATGGAGAAAGTCGGTGGACCGTCGACATGTCGACGGGTCGTCGACTCGCTCATCAAACCGCTTATCTAGAACTTTCCAGTTCCAGCTATAAATAGACGAGTTACACCCCACATTTTCAGATTTCATTCTTTCTCCAAGTCTTGAAGGTTCTAGAAAAATTCTCTCATTATATTATCATATGTTCAAGGGAAATCAAGGAGTAAACACCAAGAATTAGTAGAGTCAAGTGCAAGAGTACTCTTTAGGGTTTGTGGAAACCAAGAATCTCTTTGGTGTTGAAGTGGGGTTTTCTCCAAGTGAATCATTTACATCCAAAGTCGATTCATACATCATTAAAGGTAAGTTTTATGTACAATTCATGTTATTAAGAATATTGAGAGGTTAAAAGACTATGGAAATAGTGGTACTCTTGAATAATAGTTCTTGATGTGTTATGAGTACAATTTTGTGGAATAGTACGAATGATATTAAAGGAGTATTATATGAGAACGAAAATGATGTTGTAATATAGAGGTATGGTTATGGATGATCTTGAAGGTGGATTTAAGAAGTAAACAATGTGTAACTTGAAGAATTTATTGATTATGTTATCATGGGTGTCCTATAGATGTTTCCGGTTATCTAATCTTAGTACAAATTCTCTTGAATGTACAATTGTGAGTATTGGAGGGAAGCAATTAATCGATAGAGCTAGAGCGACGTAAAGGTATGTAAGGCTAGCCCTTCCTTCAAAGGCATGATTCTTATACACTGTGATTTCTTTACGGTAATTCTCATGACCTTCGTACATCCCAAAGATGGAAGCTAAAGAGTATTAAAAGTTTCCTACGAGATAGTGATGGGATATGCTCTATGACAATAATGAGGATAATGATGCTTTCACGAGTTTGATAATCCTATTTTTTTTTATGAGCTCATTGATGCTACTTCTTGTTGTCGTCTCACCTCATGATAGTAGTTCTTCCAAGGTGAGGCTTAGCAATGATGATTATTCCATAAGATAATCACAGGTTCTCGACCATACGTTACTCCGATAGAGTTATAGCCTTTACTTGAGCTCTCATGCATGCCTCATATGATGTATACGTATGATTACACCGCGCCTATATGGACCGGCAGTCACCACTACGACAGGCATAGTGGGAAGCTATGATGATGATTACACCATGTCTAGATGGCATGGGCAGACACCACTAGTGGGCGGCTTGAGATGTTTACCCAGGACGCGAGAGGCTCGGATGCAGGCTAATGATGATCACACCGTACCTATATGGTCGAGCAGTTTACATATGCATACATGACATGATGTTGTTATTGATATAAGTTAGCATGCATGATTCCGCCTTAAGAGGTAAGTAGTCACAGTGATCTTTCTTCTTATGCTTTCTATACTCTTTACTATGTTACCATGTATGCCTTACATACTCAGTATATTGTTCGTACTGACGTCCTTTATTTTTGGACGTTGTGTTCCTGCCCGCAGGTGGACGGTCCAGACCCTTAGGAGCTAGACCAACTTGCACAGGAGCACTTCGCTACTCCGGAGGTGCCGTTTTTTATGCTTTCTTTTGTGTATATATTCGGGAACGATGGGGTCCTGTCCCGTCCTTATGTTCAATACTCCAGCTAGAGCCTCGTAGATACATATGTGTGGGTAGCGGATGTCTTATGATCACCCCAAGGTATATTGGAGTATATCATTTTGCAGCCGTGAGGGATTATACATATATATATATATATATATATATATATATATATATATATATATATCCTTGGTGATTACGTGTGTTCAGGTTGAGTAAAATAGTTAGCATGATGAGTGGTACGCGGTAGTCAGCTCCGGGTACCCGTCATGGCCCACTGGTTGGGTCATGACAGTGCAAATAGAGTATATATATAAATGCATGCAGGGTTAATGAAACAGACATGGGCCTTTCGGAGTGACGTAAGGTCTTGACCTCCGAATTAGTTATGGAATGTATATTGAGGCCAAAAGGACAATCAATAATAGTTATGATATCAATAAACAAGCATAAGGATTATACGAGACATTTTGTGGAATTTAACAAGGGTCAAGGAATGGCACTAACGGACTTTTAGTCACAATCAATAAGCTCTTTTGAGAGAAAATCATGTAAAATATGCTTTTCTATAAAATCGGTAAATCTCGTAAAACATGGATTTTTCTCAAAATCCAGCTTTCTTATAAAAACATATCCTTACTTTGTAAAACTTCGGATGGTACGAATGGAGGAGCATGCACAATAAATAGCTCTAAGACTCGTGCCAAGGAAATGAGGATAGCTAAACCTCACATACCTGTCTCTGCTGCCTTGCTAATCCTGACTTGCTCCCTTATTCCGCCGCTCCACCCTTCGTCCCGAAACCTATATCGACAAATACTTCCTTTAGTCAATTTCGTAGATTCTATGGATTCAACTTATCCAAATCCTATAGTCATGAAGAGATCGATTTACGAAAAATTCGGCAGAACTTCCTCTGTTTTCGTTAAATCCCGGCATGTGTCAGATAGCCGTAATATCAATATCAAAAACAACCATCAACAACAACAATACTCAAGAATCAACATCCACAAACTCTATTCAAACCAATATTCATATCAATCCAATAGTAACACCCACAACGAGGATAATCTCATTTTTGTAATCAATTAACCTTAATATGCGATAATCTAGCGAGTATTACTACGGATTAACTCAATTACAAAAGAAGGAGTGGGATTTATCTTAATTGTTTTTGGAAACTTCAAGGACCAGATTGCATGGAGGGGTTCTGCCTCCTCCTACGATGCCACGATGGAAAAACCGAGGTCTACGAAGCGTTAAGTGCCTCCCGAGCCCTAATCTCCACTAAATCTTACCAAAATTTGTGCCAAAATGCCCCTAATCTCTCCAAGGTTTGCTTATGGATGCAAATGGGGGTATTTATATGTGTGTGGATCGGGTTTGGCTTAATGGGCCAAAATTAGTGGGCGTTTGAGTGGTTTTCTAGAATTTCCAAGTAGGTTCGCAGGCTTCTGACAGCTTATTTTAAAATGCTCATAACTTCCTGCTCTGATGTCGTATTGACAAACGGTGTCACGACCCGCATAGGGGCCGCGATGGGTACCCGGGGCTAACCACCGCGCACCGCTCTTTCTAATACTCATTATACTCAGTCAACGTTCCTTTATCAATTTCATGCCCAAATTATAAGAAAATCATCTTTCATTAGAAAACATAAGTACTTTTATATACTTAAGCCCTTCGGCCATCAAAATAATATATACATATAAATAGTAGCAACCTCGTGAGACAACATAACCCACACTGCGTATCTACGAGCCTCTACTAGAGTACTAGACATATGGACGGGACAGGACCCCGTCATGCCCAACATATAGAAATGTATATGAGAATAATCAAGCACCTCCGGAACAAAGGAGTGCTTTCAATCAGCTATCAGCTCCTACGAGTCTGGGCCAAGCTCGCCTACCTGACTATCTGTAGGCATGAACACAGCGTCCAAAGAAAACGGACGTCAGTACGAACATTGTACTGAGTATGTAAGATAGGAATGAAACAAATATAATAGAAGGATTATGAGCCATAAGAGAAGGATATAACCTGCATAAGTTTCATAGGCAAATACATTTCGTACATATATCATATTTTACATATTCATGGTACATATGTCATCACATCACATATATCATCACATCATAATCCTCATCGTTAACCCGCATCCGGGTAACCATCATATGCCGCCCACTAGTGGTGATCATGCCTGGCCCTTTAGGCTCGGTGTAAACATAGCAGCCCGCCTTAGCGGTGACATGCCCGACCATTTAGGAACGGTGGAATCATATGCATCCCGCATTAGCGGTGACATGCCCGGCCATTTAGGCACGGTGGAATCGTATCGTCATGTAGTCAATCATAACCCATCATTAGTACATATCTTATGAACATATAATAATCTTATCATAGCTTGATGTTTTCATACATAACATAGGCATATTATAAGCTAGCATTATTGATCATGTTATAGACATACCATGACTTAGCATCATTTCACATTTATCATTAGGAGCATACATTAGGCTCTGGAAGCGACTATGGCTATGTCGGGGTGACCTAAGGTCGTGAACCCCGCTTATATTATGAACATTTATGAGTATCCTGCCTCACCTCGAAGGAAATAGTATATAAGGAGAGTGTTAACAATAATGACATCATTAACGTTATAGGAGCATCATATCATGAACTTTAGAATCTCTATACTTTTACTCATCATCATCATTATCATGCTCGTATATTGTTTTGTATATTTACGGACTCATAAGCTCCATCATATAGGAGGATCATGGAAAAACTTGGGAGATTCATACCTTTGACGGAAGGGATTAGCCTTACATACCTTTGTTGTTTAACTATTCTATCGCTTGATCATCCTCCTTCGATGCTCACGTTTCTACCTTCAAGAGGATTCACATTAACATTAGTTACTCGGCTATAAGAACATTTTACTATTTCTAGGGAAAATTGGGCAGCATTTCCTTTGTTCCTACTACTTTACCCATGTTCTATATCAACTCCCAAACGTTTATAACAATATTCACAATATCGCAACAACAATCATCAATCGTCTACATTTACCACAATTCACCATTTCCCTTCAATTCCTCCATAATTATAGTTATAGCTCATTATCGCGTTTTCTCATACATAATACTTATTCTGTGGTCTAAGTGTCATTAATAACATATTCACAATCACAACATACTAACATTCATAATTCCTCCAAACTATTGTTCAATAATGACACTATACACTCATTCATGACCCATTTTCTACCTCCTTCTACAATCCAAGTGTTTCAACTTTCAACACCTTAAATAATATGCAAATACCATAAAACTCACCTTGGATGATGGATGAACAACCTTTGAGTGGAACTTCTCTTCTTGCACTAAAACCCTAACTTTCTTCTCTTGAGTTTTCTTGGCTTAGATGAACTTTTAATGGGTTTCATGCACTTGATTTCATGGTTTTGGTGTAGTTGATCATGGATTTCCTGTGGATGAATGCTGGAGAAGGTTCTAGAGTTTTCTTGATGTGTGGAGGACTGAGATGAAAATGAAATAAAATGAAGGAAGGGTCCTTATATCAATTCATGAATTCTGTCCCGATCGAGATATACGGTACGCTCGACGGAGCGTCGATCGGATCGACGGGGCGTCGATCTGGTCGTCGAAGTCGCTAAATTTCCAGTGAGCAATCTGTCGTTTCCTCTCATTCTACGGTGAGAAGGACGGTTCGTCGAACTGATCGACGGAGCGTCGATCTATTCGTCGAATGGTCTTCGCTCTAGCTCGATTCTACGGCACAATCGACGAATCATCGGCCCGTCAAACGGTACAAAGAACGACCGTCAAACCCCCTTTTCGCAGAACTGCAGTGAAGTTTCATTTAACGAACTTTTATCCCTTGCCTCTAACTTCTTTGGAATCTTAATTAGGATTATTAAGTATCTCTTCTTACTTGTAGGGACATCATGTACACCTTAACTTGCGTTAGTCCCCTCACTGCTCAACAACCCAAAGTTCCGGGGTGTAACATTCTCCCCCCCCCCCCCCCCCTTTGGAACATTCGTCCTCGAATGTTAAGTACTTAGGAATTCTACAAATATTTTGCCAGAGTTTCCCCTGTAATATGGCGTTACCATCCTGTCACAACAACCCATAATAACTTTGCCTCACAGGGCCACAACATAATCGTAGCATAACTTGGCCACACACGACCAAAAGCATAAATGAAAGCATACATACCTTATAATGTTTGTATTTCATCTTGAATCTCTCTTGGGGGTTGGAATAAATGTGAGTACTTGAACTTCATACTCTCTTCTGCTTCCTAAGTCATTTCTTCTCGGTTGTTGTTTTGCCACAAGAGTTTAACTGAAGCTACTTTCTTATTTCGAAGTCTTCATACCTGCCTGTCTAAAATGGCAATGGGCACTTCTTCATATGCTAGTTTTTCTGTCACTTGCACATCATTTATTGGAACAATTCTCTTGGGATCCCCAACACACTTGCGGAGCATTGAGACATGAAAAACTGGGTGAACTGATTCAAGCTCTGAAGGAAAGTTTAATTCATAGGCTACTTGGCCCACCTTACGGATGAGTTTATAGGGTCCAATGTAGCGGGGACTCAATTTCCCTTTCTTGCCAAATCTCATCACTCCTTTCATTGGCGATACCTTCAAAAATACCCAATCATCAACCTGAAATTCCAAGTCTCGCCGGCGGTTGTCCGCGTAAGATTTTTGGCAACTTTAGGCTATCAGCAAGCGATCTCGGATCACTTTGACTTTTTCTACCACTTGCTGAACTAATTCAGGGCCTATTAACTGTACCTCCCCTATTTCAAACCATCCAATTGGGGACCTACACTTTCTTCCATACGAAGCTTCATACGGAGCCATTTGAATACTGGAATGATAACTATTATTGTATGCAAATTCGATTAGAGGCAAATGATCATCCCAGCTACCACCGAAATCTAGTATACATGCCCACAGCATATCTTCCAAAGTATGAATAGTATGTTCGGCCTGTCCATCGGTTTGCGGATGAAAGTTCGTGCTAAGCCTCACCTGGGTACCTAGACCTTCTTGGAAGGACTTCCAGAACTTGGTTGTAAACTGTGCTCCTCTATTTGTGATAATGGACAGTGGAATACCATGAAGTCGCCCAAATTTCCTTAAGATACAACCTCGCATAATCTTCTGCTGAGTATGTGGTTCTAACCGGAAGAAAATGAGCTGCTTTTGTTAATCTGTCCACAATTACCCATATAGAATCATACTTGCCTCGAGAACGAGGTAACCCCACAATAAAATCCATGTTGATCACCTCCCATTTCCAAGTAGGAATTTCCATTGCTTGCAATAATCCCCCTGGCTTTTGATGTTCGATCTTTACTTGTTGGCAATTTGGACATTGGGCTACAAATTCCGCTATGTCTCTCTTCATGCCATCCCACCAATATATTAATTTAAGATCATGATACATCTTGGTTGCACCTGGGTGAACAGAATACCGAGAATAATGGGCTTCTTCTAGAATTCGACCGCGCAATTTTGCAACATTCCGAACCAATAGCCTGCCTTGGTATCTAAGAATCTCGTCCATCGAAGTTTTAAATGGAGATCTCTCTTTTTCATGAAGTGCGTCTCTATACTGGCTCAACCGAGGATCTTCATACTGACGCTCTTTCACTTCCACATTCAGGGACGATACCATAGGATCATTTATACCAATCCTGTACTACCTGAATAAAATACACGCACTTTAAGATTAGCTAATTGATGGAGCTCGTTAACCATCTCTTTCTTTTCTGGAGGAACTTCACTTAAACTGCCCATTGATCGGCTACTACATTTGCTTTTCCAGGATGGTACAAAATATTCACATCATAATCTTTTAACAATTCTAACCACCGCCTCTATCGCAGATTTAACTCCTTTTGCCTGAAAATGTACCGAAGACCTTTGTGATCTGTATAGATATCGATATGCACACCATACAGGTAATGTCTCCACATCTTCAGTGCATGAATAACCGCAGCCAATTCGAGATCATGAGTTGGGTAGTTCTTTTCATGTTTCTGCAGCTGTCTCGAAGCATAAGCAATGACTCTATCGTGCTGCATTAACACACATCCTAGCCCAACATCGGAAGCATCACAGTTCACCACATAACCATCTGACCCTTCTGGAAGTGTTAAGACTGGAGCTGAGGTTAATCTATTCTTCAACTCTTGGAAGCTGCGTTCACAAGCATCATTCTATTGAAATTAAGCCGACTTCTAGGTTAGCTTCGTCAATGCGGATGAAATAGATGAGAAGTCCTCTACGAATCTTCTATAATAACCTGGCAAACCCAGAAAACTACGAACTTCTGTAGGCGTCGTAGGCCTTGGCCAAGTCTTTATGGCTTCAATTTTCTAGGTGTCGACTTGAATACCATCATTTGAAATAACATGGCCCAGAAATGTTACCGAATCCAGCAAAAACTCGTACTTTGAAAACTTTGCATATAATTCTCGGGCTCGAAGAATGCCAAGAACAATTCGCAAATGATCTGCATGTTCTGATTCTGTGCGAGAGTACACCAGAATATCATGAGTGAATACTATCACAAATAAGTCCAAGAGTGGCCTGAACACATTATTCATTAAATTCATGACCACTGCCGGAGCATTAGTCAACCCAAACGACATTACTCGAAATTCATAGTGGCCATATCTCGTTCTAAAAGATGTTTTGGGAATATCTTCTTCTCTAACCCACACTTGATGATAACCCGACCTCAAGTCTATTTTTGAAAACCACTTGGCACCCTGTAGCTGATCGAATAAGTCATCAATCCTAAGGAGGGGATATTTGTTCTTTATCGTCACTTTGTTCAACTGCTTGTAATCGATGCACATTTGTAAGAAACCATCTTTATTTCTCACGAACAATACTGGTGCTCCCCACGGCGATGAACTGGGTCTAATAAACCCCTTCTCAAGAAAATCTTTCAACTGTGCCTTTAGCTCTTTTAATTCTACCGGAGCCATTCGATAAGGAGGAATAGAAATAGGCCTGGTGTCCGGCAGCACATCAATGGTGAAGTCAATCTCTCTTTCTGGAGGAAGACCTGGAAGTTCATCTGGAAATACATTTGGAAATTCATTCACTACCAGAACGGATTGGAAAGTTGGTGACTTTGCTTCAGTGTCATGTACTCAGAGTAGATGATAAATATAGCCTTTACCTATCATCTTCCTTGCCTTAAGGTAGGAAATAAACCTACCTTTTGGAGAGGTTGTATTACCCTTCCATTCAAGCACGGGCATTCCCGGAAATTTGGAATCGAACTACTTTGAATCAGCAATCAACATTAGCATAACATGATGCCAACCAATCCATACCCATAATCACATCAAAATCTAACATTTCCAGCTTAATCAAATTAGCTTTGGTCTGGCGATAAACATATCACAATTACACAATTTTTATACACTTGTCTAGCCATCACGGGATCACCAACTGGAGTAGATACCTCAAAAGGTTTGAGTGGCTCAGGTTTCACCCTAATACAACCAGCAACATATGGAGTAATATAAGAAAATGTAGAACCCAGATCTGTCAATGCATACGCATCACGGGAGAATATAGACAATATACCTGTAACCACATCCGGGGAGGACTCAAGATCCTGTCGTCCGGCTAAAGCATATACGCGGGGCTGAGTGGCACCTAAAGTAGATGCTGCCTCTCTGTCTCTACCTCAACCTACTGACATCTGGGGAGTTTGCCCTACCGGGCGTACTGAGGAAGAACCAGCTGCTGAACCTGTAAGCTGTACCCCACCTCTACCATACCACAAGGGGCAATCTCGCATCAAATGTCCAGTCTGTCCAAAAACATAGAAAGCATCTGTGTTCTGGCGCCATGGCCCTGAGTGTAATTTCATGCACCGGCTACATCGTGGAACTGGTGGTCTCCTTTGCCTATAATCACCCCCAAACTGAGAACCCGAAGCTCTCGAACTCTGACCCTGTTCTGAAGGAAAAGAGCGATCGAATCTCCTATCTGTCAATCGTGGAGGCGCACTAGTCACTGACTGGCCTGAATGTTGGGAATAAGTCTGCCTCGATCCCCCTCTATAGTCGCTACCTGTCCCCATAGATCTGGCCCGCTTGCTTTGCCTTCTATCAATATCATGATCAATCATTTGTGGTTGTTGTCGCCCCTCTAAATTCTGGGCATGGGCTTGTATTCGGGAAATATCCATCCCTTCTTGCAACAGAGCCGTCAAGCAATCTCTGAACAAATGTGGCCCCAAGCCCCTCACAAATCAGTGTACCCGATCTCTCATGTCGGCCACCATATTCGGGGCATATCTCGCCAAGGAATTAAATTGCATGCTATACTCCCGAGCACTCATATTTCCTTGCTTCAAATTTAGAAATCTATCCGCTCTAGCTCGGCGAACCTCGGGTGGAAAATAGTGACGGATAAAAGCATCTACAAATTCTTGCCATACGGGTGAAGGCGCATTATCTTGTCTCGATGCTATCCAATTATTATACCACAATACTACCACATCTCGGAGTCTATACGATGCCAACTCCACGGATTCAGTCTCGGAGGCATGAATAATTTTTAATGTCCTCAACATCTCGTCTATGAAACCATGCGGGTCTTCATCCGGCTTTGACCCGAAAAACTCCGGAGGATTTAGACTCATAAAATCACGGGCTCGGGTACTAGCTGACCATCACTTGGGCCCGCATTCTGCCGCTGTGCCTGAGCAGCAACCAACTGTGTCAATAGATGTATGACCTCGGTCACTTGTTGACCCGAAGCAACCGGTGGAGGAATTAGAGCTGAAGTTCCTCCTTGTTCTTCCACATTAGGCGGGGTGGAGGAAGTATTAGATAGGGCCTCATTATGTGACTCGCCCTCTTCTACATTCATGGGCGGCTCTCTTTCTACCCGCCTTTTTGTCGTAGTCTTGCCCTTCTGGGCGGCTGTAGCTTTTCCCTTTGGCAGCATTTCGGAAATCATAACACACTATTAGGGAGGATAAAATCTTATACATAGCTCTATCGCACGATCTCATAAGAAGAAAGATGGTCATTTTTTCTAAATGCCCTGTAGCCTCCTGTTTATTGATGTGGCCCGCAACACACCATAAACAAGACTCTACTAGACACGGCTCATAGACACTTCCTAGGACTAAACTGCTCTGATACTACTTTTGTAACGACCCGCCTAGGGGCCGCGACGGGTACCCGGGGCTAACCACTGAGCATCGCTCGTTCAATTACTCATTATACTCATTCAACGTTCCTTTATCAATTTCATACCCAAATTATAAGAAAATCATCTTTCATTAGAAAACATAAGTACTTTTATATACTTAAGCCCTTCGGCCATCAAAATAATATGTATATATACATAGTAGCAACCTCGTGAGACCACATAACCCACACTGCGTATCTACGAGCCTCTACTAGAGTACTAGACATATGGACGGGACAAGACCCCGTCATGCCCAACATATACAAATGTACACAAGAGAATAATCAAGCACCTCCGGAACAAAGGAGTGCTTTCAATCAGCTATCAGCTCCTACGAGTCTGGGCCAAGCTCGCCTCCCTGTCTACTTATGGGCATGAACACAGCGTCCAAAGAAAACGGACGTCAGTATGAACATTGTACTGAGTATGTAAGATAGGAATGAAACAAATATAATAGAAGGATTATGAGCCATAAGAGAAGGATATAACCTGCATAAGTTTCATAGGCAAATACATTTCGTACATATATCATATTTTACATAATCATGATACATATGTCATCACATCACATATATCATCACATCATAATCCTCATCGTTATCCCGCGTCCGGGTAGCCATCATATGCCGCCCACTAGTGGTGATCATGCCCGGCCCTTTAGGCTAAGTGTAAACATAGCAGCCCGCCTTAGCGGTGACATGCCCGGCCATTTAGGCACGGTGGAATCATATGCAGCCCGCATTAGTGGCGACATGCCCGGCCATTTAGGCACGGTGGAATCGTATCGTCATGTAGTCAATCATAACCCATCATTAGTACACATCTCATGAACATATCATAATTTTATCATAGCTTGATGTTTTCATACATACCATAGGCATATTATAAGCAAGCATTATTGATCATCTTATAGACATACTGTCACACCCTAGCAATGGTAGGGCATGACGGGCACCCGACTCTCATCAGAGTCGAGCGAACCCTTAGACATTTGCTCTATTAAAACCTGTCATTTCAAAAACTTGTAAGAACATAACATTTTTCCAAATAGAAATCATTATCCATATAACGATTGTGAAAACTTTTAATCAATAAGTACTTTAGAACAATCTAAATTATCTGAAATACATACTCTTTTAGAATCCATAAATGGCTAAACTGATATCACTTTGTCGACATCTCGACAAACATACCACAGGACACTGTCTGCAGAAGTCTCTAAGAAGTGGACTGGACATTATGGGTCAGGACAGGGCCCTGACATATCCGTAATCATACGTATCTATACATGACTTAGCACAGCTCCAGAATGAGGTGGAACTTGCCAATCCCAGCAGACGTCAGAGCATCCTACCTGTATACTTAACCTGCCAAACAATCTGGGGCTGCGGGCATGAACGCAGCGTCCCCAAGCAAAAGGACGTCAGTACGGACAATGTACTGAGTATGTAAGGTGGTAACAAATCATAATCATAACTTGATTTAGGAGAGCAGAAATCACAATCCAACTCAATACCTGCAGCCTTCGCTGGAAGAAACACAAATGTATACACGAAGTCTTAAAACAATCTTTAAGTAAATAATGCAATTCAACAAACATTCTTTAAGTAAATAATGAAATCTAACACACATGCCGCTTCCGACATGTTAACAAAATGGTCCCTTCGGACAGCCGCTTCCGGCTAACAAAATAATAGTCCCTTCGGACAGCCGCTTCCGGCTAACAAAACAATAGTCCCTTCGGACGGCCACTTCCGGCATAATAATGATGGCCCCTTCGGGCAGCCACTTCCGGCTCAATAATAATGATGGGCCCATCGGGCAGCAGCTTCTGGCTCAATAATAATAATGGCCCCTTCGGGCAGCAGCGTCCGGCTCAATAATAATAATGGCCCCTTCCAGCAGCCGCTTCCGGCTCAGTGATAATAATGATGCTATGGAATGTAAACATAAGTCGTAAATGGAATGAGATAATAAAACCTCGCACCCCCTTCGGAGTGGTTTTGAAAATCTAAATAGTAAAATCTCGCACCCCCTTCGGATTGGTTTTGAAAATCTAAGTAGTAAAATCTCGCACCCCCTTCGGAGTGGTTTTGAAAGTCTAACTTTATGTTTCCTTTAGTATAAAACTAATTTCCTCGAAATCATTAGTAAAACAACATGCACAACTCAACTGGAACCTTATGGGTGTTCCCTTCGGAACAGAGTAGGAGTACAATATCAATAAACAATCACAAGAACATTTAGACCTTACTCGTCTAAGAATGGTATCATATGGAGTACATATAGAATGAATAGCACAAGAATCATAAATCACATTCGGAACCTGTGAATAGAGTTACCCCAAAGTTCATATCATTTATCACTTACATCTAGGACATGCCAAAAGAAAGAACGGTTAGCCGTACATACCTGTTAGCAACTATTCCTAAACCCGTTCGCCTTGTCGCTCTTTTAGCCTATTTAATATAAGAGTAACGTTATCTTCAGTAACTATATTGTGTAGCTCGTAAATCCGTAGCCCATTTCTTTATAGAATTTATTCTTTAACTCATACTTCCTCATTTTAGGGTTTTTCATTATTTAAGGACTTAACGCAAAATCGGGCAGCATTTCCCCTATATGTTCGCCTAACCCGAATTTCCAATTATTCTCCTGTGAACACAGAAATACCAACGACATAAATATATATACCAAATTCTCACATTTCAGCTCGTATCAATTTTAACAATCCAACAATTCTTCTGAACCCTTTTCAACCCACAATTTCATATAATAAAATTTCATGTATTTTCTTACTTCCAATTTCTTCATATCCAATTTTAATAATTCCACTACAACACTATTAACACAATTACACCATAAAATAAGAAAATCTTACCAAAATTTTCTCGAGAGAATTTCTACGCTTAATTGCTCCAATTTCGCAATTTCTTCTTTCCCGATTCAATATCCAACGTTGCTATCACCACCGCGAACTTGCAAATCACCTTAGAATTAATCTAACAAGAACAATTTTTTTTTATTTAACGGGGCTGCCATGGCTGAAGCTTAGCAGCCATGGCCGTGTATTTCTTTCTCTTTCAAGTAATTGCATTGAATTGCAAATGAAGTGTACATGATTCATATTTGAGGAATATGAATAGGCCTCTTAGACGTGGGATATGTGTCCACCCCATGTCTCATCAAACTTTGCTGAGTTGTTTTTTTTTTTTAAGTTAAAACGGGTGGGACCCACAATTAAGTTAAATTAATTAATTTAATTAACCACTAATATCCACTTAATAATCTAATCATAATTAATTATTTCTTAATCTCCAATAATATTTTTACACTAAATAATATTTATAAACAATTTACGTTCTAATTAAAATTGAAAATTAAGGATTTCTATTTCGTGTCCGAAAATGATCCTGTCTTTAATTCGAGTCGACTTGCTTGCGAATATTTCGACGTATAAATATACGGGGTATAACGTCCTTCCCCCCTTTAGAACATTCGTCCTCGAATGTTGAACTGATTCTGAATTCCCCAGTACTTTCTCAAGTGTTCTCTTAGTTATTTATGTCCTTCACATACCTCTTCCGTTTGTCAATTCACTTTAATTCATTATAACACATTCCAGGTCTTTACATAGTCATTCTTGTAATCCTTCCTCTTTTTGTTGCTTTTCGAGGTAATTATTCCACGTCGTTGTCTTTGCTCGCATCCTTATTTCGTAGGTTGCATAACTATTCCTGTACCATTCGTACAAAGTGCATTCAATCTTAGTCGTAGTCTTTCCTTCTCCTGGTAGATTCCACTCTACATATCTTATTGTACTAAAATTCACTTGCTGTCTATTTTTCCATACTCCTCCCCCTTTCTCTATTCGCCATTTAGTTTTCTTATATCCTACTATAGGAGGGATTCCCTATTCCTTCTCCTTTACTACCTATATGTCACAATATCATTAGCCAATAAATCCGTTGTCAACATCTTAACTTCTAATCCAGTATAGCATTGCTATCCTTCAGAACATCTCTTAAGTTATCTGTTACCATTCTCTTGTCGTATTCTTTCCTTTTTATAAGTATCCACCTTCTGATGTCATATTATCTAAGGTCTTTGCCAATAATGCTCAGCACTGTCTCAAATACCATCTTGGTTTCTATCTATTTATTGCTGGCTTTACTCATTTCTATGGCAATCCTTATAGTGTTCACATTACAGCCTATTCGTAATTCATCCGATAACGTAACACTTCTTAATCTTATTCACGATTCTTACTCTCTTTTAATTACACTCTGTGGACTAGGCGTACTTAACCCTTCACCCTTCCTGAACGATCTTACCCTTAGTATGTCACAAGCTGTCTTACTAATACCTTCATAACTTGTCATAATTCTTCCTTCTCTGTACTTTTATCTCAGTCATACTACTACTTCTTTTTCTATATCTGGGAAAATTTTGGCAGAATTTCCTCTGCACTTCTTACAATCCCAGAACCTGCACGCAGGAAATACCAATAATGCCTCACAGGGCTAACTAATATACGCATATATCATATCGTATCATAGCCACACAGGGCTCCCAATTTCCAGAAAAAGTATAAAGGTGGCAGGACTTACCTCACATATCGCACCTCGAGACGTACCTGATCCGCTGACGATCTATTCTGTTATACTTTACTATCCACCTTCTCTTTCATCTTCCAACTTTACATTTCAATCGTATTTCAATATTCTTACCTTATCCAACATGCCTCTTCCGCACCATTACTTACCATTGTACTTTATAACTGCTAATATCATCGGTCATTTTCTTATGTCGACGTCGTTCTTTAGCTGAAATCAAATGTTAGTACAAGGGACTTCATTTCCTATGACTGAGCTCTATCGTAAGATCTTAGATATGAAAGAAAGAATGACACCCTATTAATGTCTCGTAGCCTCCTGTTTATAGATGTGGTGCACAACACATCGATAAACAAGACTCTACTAGACACGACTTTGCAGACAACCCCTTGGACGAACTGCTCTGATACCACTTTGTCACACCCTAGCAATGGTAGGGCATGACGGGCACCCGACTCTCATCAGAGTTGAGCGAACCCTTAGACATTCGCTCTATTAAAACCTGCCATTTCAAAAACTTGCAAGAACATAAAATTTTCCAAATAGAAATCATTATCCCTATAACGATTATGAAAACTTTCAATCAATAAGTACTTTAGACCAATCTAAATTATCTGAAATACATACTCTTTTAGAATCCATAAATGGCTCAACTGATATCACTTTGTCGACATCTCGACAAACAAACCACAGGACACTGTCTGCAGAAGTCTCTAAGAAGTGGACTGGACATTATGGGTCAGGATAGGACCCTGACATATGCGTAATCATACATATCTATACATGACTCAGCACAGCTCCAGAATGAGGTGGAACTTGCCAATCCCAGCAGACGTCAGAGCATCCTAGCTGTATACTTAACCTGCCAAACAATCTGGGGCTGCGGGCATGAACGCAGCGTCCCCAGGCAAAAGGACGTCAGTACACTGAGTATGTAAGGTGGTAACAAATCATAATCATAACTTGATTTAGGAGAGCAGAAATCACAATCCAACTCAATACCTGCAGCCTTCGCTGGAAGAAACATAAATGTATACACGAAGTCTTAAAACAATCTTTAAGTAAATAATGCAATTCAAGAAACATTCTTTATGTAAATAATGCAATCTAACACACATGCCTCTTCCGACATGTTAACAAAATGGTCCCTTCGGACAGCCGCTTCCGGCTAACAAAATAATAGTCCCTTCGGACAGCCGCTTCCGGCTAACAAAACAATAGTCCATTCGGACGGCCGCTTCCGGCATAATAGTGATGGCCCCTTCGGGCAGTCGCTTCCGGCTCAATAATAATGATGGCCCCTTCGGGCAGCCACTTCCGGCTCAATAATAATAATGGCACCTTCGGGAAGCCGCTTCCGGCTCAATAATAATAATGGCCCCTTCCAGCAGCCGCTTCCGGCTCAGTGATAATAATGATGCTATGGAATGTAAACATAAGTCGTAAATGGAATGAGATAATAAAACCTCGCACCCCCTTCGGAGTGGTTTTGAAAATCTAAATAGTAAAATCTCGCACCCCCTTCGGATTGGTTTTGAAAATCTAAGTAGTAAAATCTCGCACCCCCTTCGGAGTGGTTTTGAAAGTCTAACTTTATGTTTCCTTTAGTATAAAACTAATTTCCTCGAAATCATTAGTAAAACAACATGCACAACTCAACTGGAACCTTATGGGTGTTCCCTTCGGAACAGAATAGGAGTACAATATCAATAAACCATCACAAGAACATTTAGACCTTACTCGTCTAAGAATGGTATCATATGGAGTACATACAGAAAGAATAGCACAAGAATCATGAATCACATTCGGAACCTATGAATAGAGTTACCGCAAAGTTCATATCATTCATCACTTACATCTAGGACATGCCAAAAGAAAGAAGGGTTAGCCTTACATACCTGTTAGCAACTATTCGCAAACCTGTTCGCCTTTTCGCTCTTTTAGCCTATTTAATATAAGAGTAACGTTATCGTCAGTAACTATATTGTCTAGCTCGTAAATCCGTAGCCCATTTCTTTATAGAATTTATTCTTTAACTCATACTTCCTCGTTTTAGGGTTTTTCATTATTTAAGAACTTAACGAAAATCGGGCAGCATTTCCCCTATATGTTCGCCTAACCCGAATTTCCAATTATTCTCCTGTGAACACAAAAATACCAACGACATAAATATATATACCAAATTCTCACATTTCAGCCCATATCAATTTTAACAATCCAACAATTCTTCTGAACCCTTTTCAACCCACAATTTCATATAATAAAAATTTCATATATTTTCTTACTTCCAATTTCTTCCAATCCAATTTTAATAATTCCACAACACTATTAACACAATTACACCATAAAATAAGAAAATCTTACCAAAATTGTCTCGGGGGAATTTCTACGCTTAATTGCTCCAATTTCGCAATTTCTTCTTTTCCGATTCAATATCCAACTTTGTTATCACTACCGCGAACTTGCAAATCACCTTAGAATTAATCTAACAAGAACAATTTTTTTTTATATAACGGGGCTGCCATGGCTGAAGCTTAGCAGCCATGGCCGTGTATTTCTTTCTCTTTCAAGTAATTGTATTTAATTGCAAATGAAGTGTACATGATTCATAGTTGAGGAATATGTATAGGCTTCTTAGCCGTGGGACATGTGTCCACCCCATGACTCATCAAACTTTGCTGAGTTGTTTTTTTTTAAAGTTAAAACAGGTGGGACCCACAATTAAGTTAAATTAATTAATTTAATTAACCACTAATATCCACTTAATAATCTAATCATAATTAATTATTTCTTAATCTCCAATAATATTTTTACACTAAATAAAATTTATAAACAATTTACGTTCTAATTAAAATTGAAAATTAAGGATTTCTATTTCATGTCCGAAAATTATCTTGTCTTTAATTCGAGTCGACTTGCTTGCGAATATTTCGACGTATAAATATACGGGGTATAACACATACCATGACTTAGCATCATTTCACATTTATCATTAGGAGCATACATTAGGCTTTGAAAGCGACTATGGCTATGTCGGTGTGACGTAAGGTCGTGAACCCCCGATTATATTATGAACATTTATGAGTATCCTGCCTCACCTCGAAGGAAATAGTATATAAGGTGAGTGTTAACAATAATGACATCATTAACGTTATAGGAGAATCATATCATGAACTTTAGAATCTCTATACTTTTACTCATCATCATCATTATCATACTCGTATGTAGTTTGGTTTATTTATCCAAGAGTTGAAAGACAAGTTGACCTCAGCTCCGATCTTAACACTTCCAGAAGGGTCAGATGGCTATGTGGTGTATTGTGACACTTCCGGTGTCGGATTAGGGTGCGTATGGATGCAGCATGGTAAAGTTATTGCATATGCTTCGAGACAATTACGGAAACATGAAAGTAATTATCCGACTCATGATCTCGAATTGGCTGCGGTTATTCATGCCTTAAAAATATGGAGGCATTATTTGTATAGTGTGCATGTTGATATCTATACAGATCACAAAAGCCTTTAGTACATTTTCAAGTAGAAGGAGTTGAACCTACGGCAGAGGCGGTGGTTAGAATTATTGAAGGATTATGATGTGAACATTTTGTATCACCCCGGAAAAGCGAATGTAGTAGCCGATGCGCTTAGCCGCCGATCAATAAGCAGTTTACGTGAAGTCCCTCCGGAAAAAAAAGAGATGGTTCATAAGCTCCGCCAATTAGCTAATCTTGGAGTGCGTGTGATTGATTCGAGTAATGCAGGGATTGGCATCAATGACCCCACAACTTCGTCTTTGGATATAGAAGTGAAATAATGGCAATATGAAGATCCTCAATTGTGTCATTATAGGGACACATCTCATGGAAAAGAAAAATCTCCATTTGAAGTTTCTATGGACGGAACTCTTGGATACCAAGGCAGGCTGTGTGTGCCAAATGTAGTGGAGTTGCGCCAACGAATTCTAGAAGAAGCACATTGTTCTCGGTATTCTATTCATCCTGGTGCAACTAAAATGTATCATGATCTCAAGATAATGTATTGGTGGGATGGCATGAAGAGAGACATAGCCGAATTTGTAGCGCAGTGTCCAAATTGCCAACAAGTAAAGATTGAACATCAGAAGCCAGGAGGCTTATTGCAAGCAATAGAAATCCCTACTTGGAAATGGGAAGTGATTAACATGGATTTTATTGTGGGATTACCTCATTCCCGCGGCAAGTATGATTCCATATGGGTGATCGTGGACAGGTTGATGAAAGCAGCCCATTTTCTCCCAGTTAAGACTACATACTCAGCTGAAGATTACACAAGGTTATAACTCAAAGAAATTGTGCGACTTCATGGTATTCCATTATCCATTATCACAGATAGAGGAGCACAGTTTATAGCCAGGTTTTGGAAGTCCTTCCAAGAAGGTCTAGTCACTCAAGTGAAGCTTGGCACGGCATTTCATCCGCGGACTGACGGACAAGCCGAGCGTACTATTCAGAACTTGGAAGATATGCTACAAGTATATGTGCTTGATTTCGGTGGAAGTTAGGATGATCATTTACCGTTAATCGAATTTGCGTATAATAACAGCTATCATTCCAGTACTCAAATGGCTCCGTATGAAGCATTATATGGAAGGAAATGTAGATCCCCAATCGGGTGGTTTGAAATAGGAGAAGCACAACTAGTAGGCCCCGAATTAATTCAACAAGCGGTGGAAAACGTTAAGGTGATCCGAGATCGATTGTTAACAGCCCAAAGTCGCCAAAAGTCTTATGCGAACACTCGCCGACGAGACTTGGAATTTCAAGTTAGTGATTGGGTATTTTTGAAAGTATCGCCAATGAAAGGGGTGATGAGATTTGGTAAGAAGGGGAAGCTATGTCCTAGATACATTGGACCCTATAAAATTATCCGCAAGGTGGGTCATGTAGCCTATGAATTGGATTTGCCTTCAGAGCTTGAATCAGTCCACCCAGTTTTCCACGTTTCGATGCTCCGCAAGTGTATTGGAGATCCTACAGAGATTGTTTCGATAGATGATGTGCAAGTAACAGAAAAGCTAACCTATGAAGAAGTGCCTATTGCTATCCTCAACAGGCAAGTGCGAAAACTCCGAAACAAAGAGGTGGTTTCAGTTAAAGTCTTGTGGCGAGACAATAACCGGTAAGAAATGACTTCGGAAGCGGAAGAGAGTATGAAGTCTAAGTATCCGCACTTATTTCGACCCCCAGGAGAGATTCAAGATGAAACGCCAGCGATATAAGGTATGTATGTTTATTTTCATGCTTTTGGTCGCGTGTGGTCATAGATATGTCGATGTTGTGATGTAGCTCAGTGAGGCGATGATATTATGGGATGTTGTGACAGGTTGGTAGTGCCAAATTATAGGGGAAACTCTGGCGAAATTTTTCTAGAATCCCCGATGACTTAACATTCGAGGACGAATGTTCCAAAAGGGGGGAAGAATGTTACACCTCGGAAATTTCTCCGTGAACGTACAACGAGTAGACCAACAAAGTGTATGAGTGTGCGATGTTTTACTAAGTAGGGAATGACTATTTATGAATTTTGGAAATGAGAAATTTACAGATTTGCACTTCGACCCAGTGGGTCGTAAAATAGAATACGACCAGTAAAGTGGTTTACGGACCGTAAACTGCCATCGTACTTCAACATTCCAAAAACTTCAACTTTCTGCCAAACGACGAAATGGTTAAATACGACTCAGAATACGGATCGTAAATCGAAATACGGCCCGTAAACTGTGACCATAAACCACCATGACTCCAGCTAACCTTTCTATTTCGGATATGCTTAAATAAGGTCGTGAAGGACAGACCGTAAACCAGAATACGACCCGTAAACTGGGTTTACGGCTACTGTGCACCCAACTACTGTTCATTAAAAATCAGGTTTTGAGTTATTAAAAGGGACCCTAAGCTAATTTATTCATTTCTCATCTACACGACTCAAGAAGTCTCTAGAACCCTCTAAACACTTCATTCACAAGAATTCAAGAGGACCAAAGGAAAATCAAGGTCAATAACATCAAATCCATGAAATCAAGTGTAATAATCACATCAAAGTTCATCTACACCAAGAAATTGCAAAGGAAGTGAACTAGGGTTTTTGGTATAGAAGAGTATTGCTACTCAAGGCTCGTTCCTACAACATCTAAGGTAAGTTTGATGACCTTCTCATGATGATTGAAGTATTAAAACGTTGAAACACTTGGATTATGGAAGAGTGTAATAAATGGGTCATAAAATGTGAACAGTGCCATAATTGAATGATAGTTGGATTGAATTATGAATGTTTGGTAGTTGATATAGAATATGGGAAAATTAGTATAGCCAAAGGAAGTGCCGCCCAATTTTCCCTAGAAATAGTAGCGCGTTCTTATAGTCGATTAACTAACGTAAATGCGAATTCTCTTTTGAAGGTAGAAACGCGATATTGAAGGAGAACAAGCGAACGATAGCTTATTGAAACGTCAAAGGTATGTGAGGCTAGTCCCTTCTTTCTAATGGCATGAATCTCATAGCATAATTTTCCTCCTCTTCATGTGTTCCTATATTCCGGAAAGCTAAAAGCCTACATCTATGAACGGTAATATAAGATAAGAGATATGATATGATGATCCTAAAATGGCATGATGTTATTTATTGCTCACACTCACCTTATATGTTAGTTCCTTCAAGGTGAGGCAGGATGTCAATAATTGCTCCATAATGAAATCGGGGGATCACGACCTTACGTCACCCCGATAAAGTAAAGTTATTCATAAGCCTTAAGCATGTATTATGATGAGTATATTACGATAAGCATATTATGATGAGCATGTATGATGATGATATAACACCGCGCCTAGTTGGCCGGGCAGTCACCGCTAAGGCGGGCAGCTATACGATACACCATGGCCAAATGGCATGGGCAGACACCACTAGTTGGCGGCATGAGATGATACCCCAGACGCGGGAGGCCTGGACGTTGGCTAATGTTATGATTATCACACCGATCCAATATGGACGGGCAGCTTATACATTACTACACCGCACCTATATGAGCGGGCAACTTATACATTATGCATACATGATATGATGACGAGTATGAGTAAGACAGCATGGCTTAATTCTTTTATACATGACAGTTAGATATAGATGTTCCATATTGATATTTCCTTTATGTCATTGACCTATTTCATTGTTTATGCCTCTCATACTTAGTACAATATTCGTACTGACGTCCGTTTTCTTTGGACGCTGTGATCATGCCCACAGATAGACAGGGAGGAGAGCTCGACCCAGACCAGCAGTAGCCGTCAGCTGATTGAAAACACTCCTTTGTTCGGAGGTGCTTATGACGATTCTTTTTTGTATATTCATGTATATGTATTTTTGGGCATGACGGGGTCTTGTCCCGTCCTTATGTTTAGTACTCCAGTAGAGGCTCGTAGATGCGCAGTGTGGGTTAGATGGTCTCACGAAATGCTATTACATGTATATATTATTTTGATGACCGAGAGGCAAATGTATATAAAAAGTATTTATTTTTCCATGAAAAATATGATTTTCCTACAATTTGATTATAAAGCCGATAAAAGACCATTAAATGAGCAAGATGAGTAGTAGCACGAGTGGTGCTCGGTGGCTAGCCCCGGGTACCCGTCATGGCCCCTAGCTGGGTCATGATAGTAACTCTTCAAACCTTTTTTGATAGTTCACCACATCTGCCCATTTTTGTAGTCTATTAAATTCTGTAATGACATCTAAAGGGCCAGTCCCATGATACCTTTCAAAATATCATGACAAAATTAAACCCAATTATTTCTTCCCTAGTGATTAATTACATAGGAGTCAAACCAATGATCAACATCATCCTTAAACTAGCTGCTACATATGTCATTTTAGAAGCCTCAGAAACTTGGTAATAATCGAAAAACTTTTCACACCTTCGTATCCAACCCCTGATATGTTTCTTATCAAAATCAGGGAACATTATGATAAGAATGATGTTACTTGAATAAAAACAAGAAAATAATGCGGAAGTGAAAATACGAAGATTAAAGACAAGAATGTAATGATAAGCGAAATTCGAGAATAAAATCCCCATATTTAAAGATTAAGTGATCAGAACTCTAATTGATCTTAGTACTCAAAATTAGCGGATTAAAACTAATTACGATATGAATAGAGTCAATTCAAGGACTTATATCAAAAGGTGATCTAGACCCCTATTTCGAAGAAACTAGAGACAATAACTAGTATATGACTAATTAACTTCTTTAATTTACGAATAAGAACCAACAATATCAAGTTAAGAGTTAATCTTACCTCTTAAAGAATCATTCGTATAAGGTTGCAAGATAAATCCAAAGCAGCCACACACAAAGGTGTAAAGAAGATAAACTCTCAATAATAATAATATTTGTCTAATGAAAATAATAAAATCCACCCCTTTATATAAGGGAAACCTATCCCAAAGAGCATGGTACTCGAATCTACTTTTATGGAAATAATCAACTACTAAAACCTAACTAGGATTAAACTAGGAAAGCATGCAAAATAATTAGTAAACTTCTTCCCTTTCAAAATAAGCACCAAAAATCCCATGCCTAAACAAGGAAAATGGATGTGACTTTTGCCCCTAAAACAACCCCTTTTTTGGACAGAATATTTCAGGTCATTTGGGCTGAAATGCCAGCCCTTTGTTAGCTTTTCCACACAGCAGTGGAGCCGTTTTTGGGCCCCTGTATGTGGGCTCCATGCAGCTCCTCTTGGACTTCATGTAAGCCTCTATTTTTGGACTCTTGGATTAGGATTTGGGCCATGAAATACATGTAGCACTTAGCACACTCCTTGACATTATTCTTGGACTCATTCTTGGGATCTTCTTCCACGATAAACATCTTCTTGGGCTCATTCTTGGACACTTCTTCCACGATAAGCATCTTCTTAATTTTCCATTGAAGCCCATCAACCTTTAATGGAGGGATGCCACCGTGGACGCTATTATTCCCCTCTTCTTGAAAAATATTCGTCCTCTAATTTGAATCTCGCAAAATCAAGAAGACATGAAGTAGTAAGCAATATCCATTAATCAAAAGCAACAATGGTAGGAGCAAAACAAGATAGTGACCATGTGCACACTTTACCCAATTAAGTCTAGCATGTATAAATACACCCTTATAGAGTATGTGAACATCATCATCCCAATAGAAAACTTTTCGACTTATATAAGCAAAACAAAATTCTCATCTAGATGCCTTAGGGAATGATATGTCCCTCTCCAGTTTATTTCTATCAATAAAGTATCTCGATGGGAATGACAAATACGACATAAGATCCTTAAAGCATACATCAAAGTGAACACTTTTATGATATATCCAAGCATCCTCAATTACACTTCTCACAGATTCTTCTACATACATATTATTCACATTAGCACTGAAGAGCTGAAGAAAGATTGAAAACCCTTAAATTCCAAAAAATAAATCTCCATTAAATTCGAGCTCACTATTGGAGTCATCACAAATAATATTCTCAAGAGCATTAAGTTATAGGTAACTGCTCAAATTCTCTAACAAGGAATCATGAATAGATCCAACAAAAAGAATTTGATCACTATTATCAAAACATTTTTAAGCTCACAATTACCAAGACTTGAAGAATTATGTTTCATCACACAGAAAGAATCTTATTTCATCAAGTTATCACATGACAATTCTTTCGACGCTAAAATAAGAGAAGAAGAAGAATCATCTAACTCACTAGCAAGCCTCCTCCCACATACATTATGTCTTTTTCCAACAAGTGAGAATCCACAAATAACAACGCCATTCTCAATTTTAAACGAGAATGAATTAGTCTCATACTTCAAAATTGGAGATTATACTTAATAACTTATTATATAGCAAAATATCATCATCCTCAAAATTAATAAAGTCACCAACATAAGAATTAAGAGTTTAGTTCATTACCTCTAGAAAGACCTTAGGTGTTTTAGGAATCCCAAGAATGTGAATAAACGAATTACACATACCGTACTTGGTCTTATGTAGCAAAGTAACAACATCACCTCATTTTTCATTGTTCATTGGTTCTAGATTCACAACTGCGTTGTTT
Organism: Lycium barbarum; assembly: GCF_019175385.1. Taxonomy (NCBI): domain Eukaryota; kingdom Viridiplantae; phylum Streptophyta; class Magnoliopsida; order Solanales; family Solanaceae; genus Lycium; species Lycium barbarum. The sequence continues at coordinate 48,612,130 of NC_083343.1, read as the reverse complement.
TACTTGTTGTCATGAGTCTTATCTTGGACAGACCCAAAATAACTCTCTTTACATTTATCGTTCTCATCAACATGCATTTGCTTAATGGCATATGTAGTTTTGTCCACCTTAAGATTAAATTCATCCAATGATGGTTCTCCAGTGCTAACTTTCCCATGAGTACCTACAAGAGAGTCAAAACAACTAGAAGAAGAAATAAGATTATTAGAGTTAGAATAAGAAATAACCTCACTTAAACTCTCTTATTTTTCTTTCTCAATCTCACGTCTATCCCTCTTCTTTCTATTTCATGGTCATCTCTCTTTTCTTTTCTCTCAAGCTCACTTTTTTTCTCACTTGACATCCCATTCTCTTCACACAACACAACCCCTCCTTTTTCCCCTCTTGAGATGTCAACATGCACTCCCTTACCTCTCTCATTCTTTTCTCCCACAAAATTTTTCATTGCTTTCCTCACACGTTTCTGATCTTCATAAACTTGGGATGGAGTTAAAGGTGCAAGTATTTATTTTTTCTATTTATCTCAAGAGAAACTTTATTCCTTCTCCTGTTATGAATTGCAGTCCTATTAAACAACCATGGACGTCCAAGAATGATATGTCAATCTTGCATTGGAATTATATCACAAAGAACATTATCGGAATACTTTCTATTGGCGAAAGAAATCATGCATTGCTTTGTCACCTTAAGCTCACCAAAATCATCAAACCAATTTCGCATATAAGGAGTAATGTGTCTGATGCATGTAAGTTCTAACTTCTCCACCACGTATGAACTCACCACGTTAGCACCACTTGCACTATCAATAATCATAGAGAAAATTCTACCCTTTATCCCACACCTTGTATGAAAAATATTTTTCCTTCTTAAATCAGCTACAATGGCTTTCATATCCTCCAATGGAGTGGTCATCATACGAAACACTTCAGCTAAGTTGGTGTCGTTTTGATTTCGAGCTTTAATTTCCTTACTTGTTTGAGACATCTCAAGAAAATATCAAAGAAATAAGTATCTCTCAATTTGGCCTTTTTTTTTCTTTTTTTTCTATTGGTCTCACCCTCTCTTGCCTTTTTTCCACTCAAATTACTACCTTTGGCTAGATCCTTTTGGATTTATATATAAACCCTATTAAAAACAACCTTTTAGAAGTAAGATATAGGGAAGCAAAAGAATTTACCAACTCCCAGACGAATTGGGTTTTGATGAGACAAGAAAAAGACCAATTTGTGTAAAAAGAAAAACTCCAGATTTACCCTCTTCTTGGTTTTCCTTCTTGATGTTGGAAACCAAGAAACACAACAAATCCAAAATTTCTTGATAATAAATTAATTCTCGATCAATTGAATTTTTTTTTCTCTGTTTTTTTTTTTTAGCTATGTAGCTTACCTTTAAGCTCCTACAATAATAAATAAATAAATAAATAATTCATTTTTTTTCTTTTTTGTTGCTAAGAAACCCCCAAGGTTATCAAGAACAGAACCTTGATAGAACCGCTATGGTACCACTTGATAAGAATCGGGTTACTTGAATCAAAACAAGAAAATAATGCAGAAGCGAAAATACGATGATTAAAGACAATAATGTAAAGATAGGTGAAATTTGAGCGTAAAATCCCCAAATTTAAATATTAATTGATAAGAACCCTAATTGATCTTAGTACTCAAAATTAGCGGATTAAAACTAATTACGATACGAATAGAGTCAATTCAAGGACTTATAGCAAAAGGTGATCTAGACCCCAATTTCAAAGAAACTAGAGACAATAACTAGTATAAGACTAATTACCTTCTTCAATTTACGAATAAGAACCAAAGATATCAAGTTAAGAATTAATCTTACCTCTTAAAGAATCATTCTTATAAGATTGCAAGATAAATCCAAAGTAGCCACACACAAAGGTGTAAAGAAGAGAAACTCTCAATAAGAATAATATTTTTCTAATGAAAATAATAAAATACACCCCTATATATAAGGGAAACCTATCCCAAATATCATGGGATTCGAATCTACTTTTATGGAAATAATCAAATGCTAAAACCTAACTAGGATTAAACAAGGAAATCATGTAAAATAATTAGTAAACTTCTTCCCTAATAAGATAAGGAAAAGTTCCAAAATAAGCACAAAAAATCCCATGCCTAAACAAGGCAAATGGGCGTGACATTTGCCCCTAAAACGTTCTCTTTTTTGGGCCGAATTTTCTAGCTCATTTGGGCTAAAATTCCAGCCCTTTGTTGGCTTTTTTTCCACATGGCAGTGCAACAATTTTTGGGCTCCTCTTGGGCCCCTCTATGTGGGCTCCATGTGGCTCCTCTTAGGCTTCATGTGGGCCTCTATTCTTGGACTCTTGGATTTGCATTTGGGCCATGAAATACATATAGCACATAGTCCACTCCTTGCCATTATTCTTGGACACATTCTTGGGCACTTCTTACACAATAAACATCTTTTTGGGTTCATTCTTGGAAACCTCTTCCACAATAAGCGTCTTCCTGATTTTCCATTGAAGCCTGTCAACCTTTAATGAAGGTATGCCACCGTGGATGCTATCATATTAGCTTGGCTTTTAGGAAACGTAACTTGTTAGAAGAGTTCTCTAGGTGTGAAAAGAAGGTTGGTACTGACCTTGGTGTATGGTTGTGGTAAGGTATTTGGCCAGTGGACATTTGGTTTTAGGTAGTATAAACTGGTATTTGGGTTGTAGAGAAAGGAATATGAGAGTTATAGGTTGGTATATTAAGGTTGGGAATCTGGGTTTCTGCTGGAAGAAAGGGTAAGTAAGTGCCAAATGTCAAGGGATTCTCCGGTGGATGTGAGGATCTAACAGGACCATGCAGTGATAAACTGTTGAAAGAGCTAGATGACGTAATAGAAACTAGAATAATGGAGTTAATGAGGGAACTATACGAGTGAGAGAAATAAGGGTTCATGGAGTCAAAAGAGAAACCTTTATTGGGATGGGCAGAAGAACCATATCGAGTAATAGTAGGGTTTGAAGGAGCTAAGGTGACACCTCGACATACATTGGATGCTATCGCGGATAGAGTCGTAGATGCTGGGTAGATGGGTGTTGACGAAGCTGAAATCAACCTATTAGATCCATTAACAGAGGACTACCATACTCCGCCATAAGAAGAGCCTCTGTGAGGTTCTGCCATGTATGAACGCCTAAGTTTGCATGATTCATCTCTTCAGTGGATATCCAGCACAAGGTTTTCCATCACATGAGTGGATTCAATATTTCTTTGTTGCATCTCTTCCATTTGCGACATACACCTGGAAGAAGCTCAAATGAATGACTGAAGCTGGAGTTCTAAGTTTGAAGGGTTTCCACACCCCACCTATTTCATGAGGTTTCTCCACCATTGTTGCCAAGATCGAGCAATGGTACCTAATGTTTCAACTGCTACAATGATGAATTAAGAAGAGAAAATAATAAGGAATTGTTTTTAAGCAAAACAAATAGCACAAGGCTAGCTATGAATTTATTAAAATCAAAGTCAAGTCTGTACATAAAAGAAAAGAAACAACAAAATAATTTACAGGGACAAAAGTGCCTAAAGGAAAGTGTAAAATTATTTAAATAACTTGGTCTTGAAGCCATCTCAGAGCTCTCACCACGTACTATGGGATCAAGTACCAACATAAGGATCCTTCCAACTTGAAACTGTACAGTTTCAGGCCTGAAATAGTTACTAAAACTGTATAGAGGCTGAATACAATATGCATGCTTTCACCTTTTCTCAATGCAACTGTTCATCTGCGCTTGCCCTATATCACTATGGAAATTCTTCCAATGTATTGAACATGAATTTAATACCACACATTGGATATAAGTTGCATAGTCACAGATACAAATACAGATGAAAGCTAAAACCTGCTGTGCAATATCTTCCCTGATTTCTTCATTTCAACAATGTTTTGCAACTTTTATATCTGCTACATATGGCTTGCTTAGGCAGACATGCTTTAATCTAGTTCTCTGGGAATTACTATCTTGAATCTGAGGCTTGGTAAATGCATCTTATCAATATTAACAAGCCTCCTAGCAGCTGTTGGTAATTCAGTAAATTAATCAAAATGGAGTTTACTTGTGTAACGACCCGCCCGGTCGTTATTTAATACTTCACAAACCCGTACCAAATCTTGTCCTAAGATCTTAAATAATGAGCCCTATGGGGTGTCTAAAGGATTAATAGTTGGAAAAATCAGTTTTGAAAAGAGCTAAATGTGGGCCCGGGCAAGCTTGGTCCGCCGCAGCGGACAGGGCGCGGCCACAGCGGTCTCGCTGTGGCCGCGCCCTGTAGTTGTTTATATTGGGAGTCTCTAGGGTGTAAGTTGACTTATCTGTTTATCTTGTTGGTTTTATATTGTGTTGCATGAACTAATCTTAGTCGACCTATGATGCTTACTAATACGTGTGGTGTACTAATACTACTCTTGTTACATTCTTTTTGGGCGTAGACGTGTTTCAGGTTATTGCTTGAAGTTTCTCTTACAGGATTTCCGAACATCTTTCCACAGCCTTGCTCATCTCATTCCAGCTAGAGGCTGTGTCATTTATTTTGGTTTTATTCGTCTGTAATAGGAGCTCTTTGTCACGACCCGAACCGGAGGGCCACCACTGACACCCAAGACCCTACTCGGCTGAGTGCCATACTACCATTCTATTCATAAGTTACACTTTTTTGTGAACCTTTAAATTATGAAATGACGCTTCCGTCAAGTAAAACATGAAAACTTTTGAATCATGTAAGGGACTTCTCCCTTATCGTTAAGTCAAAGAAAACCTTTAGTCACAATAAAATCTTTAAATCAATGCATATGAACACATCAAACTCTGTGGCTGCCTCACACAACTGTCGACATCTCGACGCACTGTCTACAGGACACTATCTGCAAAAGTCTCTAACAAGGACCAAGTTACCATAACATAAGTTGGGAAAGGGCCCTAACATATCCCTAATGCATCCGAGTCGAGGACATACATAAGTACTCTGACGCGACAATACTCCAAATAGAAATGGAGTTCACCAGTCCAGCTGATAGCCCGGGAACATCTTATAGCAAGAGCCCTCTATCCATCTGTGTACCCTGTGTGGCATGAAACACAGCGCCCCCAGGCAAAGGGTTGTCAGTACGAATGATGTACTGAGTATGTAAGGCAGAATTGAAACAATATATATATAGCTCGAATGATAAAAGAGTAACAGACTTAATATGTACCTGTAACCAACACTAACAATCATGTATGTGCATATGAACTTTTAAAACATCATGTGTATATATATAATGCATACCTATGCCCTGCTCGCAGCCCCTTCGGGCATAATAGCATAATGGCCCCATCGGGCAGCCCCTTCGGGCATTACAATCATCGTATACCAGCTGATCAGGTGGTTTGCGTATATAACGCCATAGCCCTTCCCTTTCCCATAAAATCATGTCGTACATATATATAAGTGGGCAAATTGCCACGACCCAACCCCGTGGGCCATGACTAGCGCCCGACCTAGACACTCATATACGTACCTGTTAGATATAGTCAACTGAAGCTAAAATCAATATGGAAACTTGCACAAGAACTCCAAAGGTTCATAACATCATCATATATTCATACATCTAAATTACCGGTCTCCTGGGGAGTCACAACTGATCAGAACATAATATGATACGCAAGCCGACAAGGCTGCCACAATATATCAACATGATACGCAAGCCGACAAGGCTGCCATTACAGAAGAGCATATCCATAGCACATCGTACGGACACAGCTGAACAAACTTATACACAACCCACACATATGTCTACAGACCTCTAAGAGCATCGATAGTGAAATATGACGGGACAGGGCCCCGCCGTACCCCTGGGTAAACATATATATATATACACCATAAGTTCTGTACCAAAAGTCTAGGCTTCGGAACAACGGAGCTCTCCAAGACAGCTGAGTAGAAGTCCTATGCTGAAGGGTCACCAAACCGACTATCTGTACCTGCGGGCATGAAACGTAGCCCCCCGAAGAAAGGGGGTCAGTACGGAATATGTACTGAGTATGTAAAGCATAAGAGCCTCAGGAAAGATGAAACATAAAAACCAGTCTCAATAATTGAATGCATCTGTGGCTAACATCTTAGAATATCTGCGTAACCCAGTATGACTGAAACTGACTCTACGGCGTATGATAGGCATAGATTACAATATAACTGATAGTGTTGTGGAACGTACAGCCCGATCCATATATAATATAATAGTGCCGAGGAACGTACGGCCCGATCCATATATATAATATGTAAGTGCCGAGAAACGTACCGCCCGATCGATAAATATAACATGTTATTGCCGAGGAACGTACGGCCAGATCCATATATAATATAATATGTTAGTGCCGAGGAACGTACGGCCCGATCCATACACAATATAATATGTTAGTGCCGAGGAACGTACGGCCCGATCCATAAATATAATATGTTAGTGCCGAGGAAGGTACGGCCCGATCCATAAATATAATATGTTAGTGCCGAGGAACGTATGGCCTGATCCATAAATATAATATGTTAGTGCCGAGGACCGTACGACCCGATCCATAAATATAATATGTTAGTGCCGAGGAACGTACGGCCCGATCCATATATAATATAATATATACAAATGCATGTAAAACTCGAAAAAGGATACTCTGAACCCCTATGGTGGCATAAGAAGGTAATATAAAAAGTCTTTGGGAGTTATGGACATAAAACATAGGAGGCCAACGATACAAATATCTCTACACTCTCTAAGAACAGAGTCTTTGGACCTTGCTTGCTCACTGTGTTCGTTCATATGATAAGGATCATGCCAAAAAGAAAGAAAGGATAACTTTACATACCTTTAACGCTTATTTAAATGTCCAACGTCTACTTCTCGAGCTCGTAGGTCTAAAATTAAGATAACATAAGCCACAGTTAGATCATCCACATCACTTACTAACCAATCCAAGTACGAATGAAACTTAACGAAATTCGGGCAGCATTTCCCCTGAAAACTTAACAATCCTCGAGATTTCAATTTAGCCAAACATCAATCAAAATACCAACAACAACAACACCAACAATTTCATATCAAACTAGAATTAAATCCATTCTTAAATCACTTCCAAAACAGCCCAATATACATCGTATACCAATGCTTGTATACACTTCTTTATTTTCGTATATCTATAGTATAATAACAAACACAACAGCAACAACAACAACTACAGCCAATCCCACGATATTCCCGCCCACAAAAAAATTCATAACAACCACCAAATAGCCCCAAAATATTGTCACAAAACAGCCACGAAAATCATATAAAAACAGCCCGGTATACGCTTTGTATATGATATCTTCATACACTTTATTCTCCCAAATTCAAGAACAGCAACTAGTCAACAACATCAACAATTATTATACATCATAACTCAGCTAATTCCATCCATTTAATCCAACTAAAACAGCCCCCGATCCATAAATCTCAACAAAACAATAAACGAATTTATAACGCTATTTTCTCCATTCTAATCCGTTAAAACTCTAAATAAACTTATTAATAACATAAAAGGAATCTTATACATACCTTAGCAGTAGCTCAACCACGAAAATATCCTCCCCCAGGATCAATATTTAGCTTAAAACGACGATGATAACTCATACTACACTTTATCCTTCACGAGCCTCGGGATTCGGGGCCTCGAACTTGATCGATTCTCCACTTCCTCTCTCTAACTCTCCTCTCTCTCTCTCTCTCTCTCTCTCTCAATTGTTCTGGATTTTTCTAGTGTAAAAATGAGGCTAAAGGCTGAAAATTTCCCTTAAATAGCAAGGGAAATGGGCCTGACCCGACTTGGAATCGGGTTGGGCCCATTTCACTGCCCAGCTTGACCTTTCTTCCTTAAAACGTCCATAACTCTTTATCCCGATCTCCCATACAGGCCCACGGCCTATGGTTGGAAAGGTATTTCAATTATCTACAACTTTCTTTTTAGGAGTGTAATCAAATTCCAAAATAATGATGGGTTTATGGCCTCCTGAAGTCAGATCACCCGAAAACGTAACTTAAAAACATCTTTTTGGAGGGCTTACACTTGGATTTAGCTCAAGGGTCCTTCTTGAGTTGTGTTTAACTTCACATATATTATCCATATAACTTGTCATATGTATATTGTTTTTAAAAAACAATAATCGCGACATGTGGACCCCACCTCAGCTTACGAATAATCCAACGTACAAAAATACGGGGTATAACATCCTTCCCCCTTTGGAACATTCGTCCTCGAATGTTAAACTTGTCCTGAACTCCCAATACTTCCTCACATGTTTCCTTATTCAATTATGCCATTCACATGCCTTTTTCATTGGTCGATTCCCTTTAATTCACTATAACGCATTCCAGGTCTCTAAGTAACCATTTCTGTAATATTTCCTATTTCTCTCGCCTCGCGAGGTAATAATTCCACGTCGTTGTCTTTACTCTCGTCCTTATTTCGCAGTCTGTTGTCAGTTGTATTGCGAGCGCTTCTGCTGAAATGTTACTATCTCTCTTGGTGCACGTAGTCTTAACTCGACTCTTTCTTCTTCTATACTTACTCCTTTAAGACGTATCGTTCACTTCATCTTACCTCTCACGCGTAGACGTCCCTCGTCGATTTATTAGACTTTACAATCCCTGGAGTATTTCATGCCTCTGGTAACCTGTAGACCCTTCGCAAACTCTATGAATAAAACGAAATTTCCCTTGGTGTAACATTATTTTGCTTCAATAACCTTACATTGCTTTGTGTTACAGTCCATACTCTGGAATCTTCAGCATCATGTATCACTTCTCGACTTTCTTATTAAACGATTTTAACTGTCACTTTGCTTTTAGTTCTTTATCTCGATCTTTAGAGTTTGCTATCAAGTAGCGCTGGAGTACCCTCATGTTATAACTTTACATAGCTGCTCTGTGATCTGACTATCATTAGCTGGTATAATTCTGAAAGAATTGTTTTTTTGATCTGACATATAAATTCACTGTCATCCAATTATCAGCTTGCTCTGTTCGTCTCGCTTAAACCTTTTCGCAATTTCCCTTAATCCAGCTTGTAATACTTTAGGCATATTATCTCGCGTCGTTTCTTTACTTTTAATTCAAACCCTTCTATTGCCTCCTTACTCAGATTTTACTCTTAGTTTTTCTGTCACGCCTTATGCTGCAATCTTTACAAGAATATGCGAAGGTGCTCAAATGAGCCCAAGAATATCTTAACATCGTTTCGCTAGTCTGTATGCTTTATCTTGTATTCTCCTCTTGTATCTTTCAATCGGTATCGGGGCTCAGCTATCGCCATGTCCTATCTGCCCCCAGTACTAACTCGGTACTTTGGTTCAAACCATCTCACACCATCCAAAATATCGCAACTACATTGTTATTACTGAATCCTTGCTCTTCTTATCAAGTACTCACTTGGTCTCATTCTCAGCATACAAATATTCATAGGTTGTATAACTATTCTTGTACAACTTGTATAAAATGTATCCAATCTTAGCCCTAGCTCTTCTTCCTCCTGGTTCATTCTGCTTTACATATCTCATCCGTATCAAAACTCGCTCGTAACCTATCTTATCATACTCCTTTCCTTTCTTTATTCGCCCCTTTGATTTTCTCATATCCTACTGTAGGAGATTTTCTATCCCCTCCTTTTGCTGCTTATAAGTCGTAATATCATTAGCGCACAACTCTGTTGCCAAATCTTAGCCTTTAATCTAGTATAGCATTGCTATCCTTCGTAATATCGCTCAAATTACTCATTGCCATTCTCTTATCGTACTCTTTCTTTTCATAGCACCTACCTTTTAATGTCATATCATTCAATATCTTCATAAATAATTCTCAGCACTGTCTCAAATACCATTTTGACTACCATCCGTTTCTCGCTAGCTTTCAGATCTTACCAACTTGTTTCAACATGGGATCTCACTTGAAGTTTGAGTATCCATATTAAATATATTGTAGTGTCAATTGTTTCCATCTATACTTGCTTTGCTTTCACCCGCTTGCCCCCTTTGGGGTTGTACGTATACCATTATCTGTTTATATTCTGCTATATGTCCCTATTTCCAATCTCAAATTCACCCGATCCTTCTTCCAATTCACTCGGTATACTGTACCATACTCATTTCTTTCTTTATAATATATAACTTTGATTATCCACGTACGAAACCTTAACAAAATCGTGAAGCGATGAGAACTTTTCCATATATAGTATAAAATCTTATGTGATAATTCGTACTCGAGTAATCCAACCAATGTAGCAACTCATCCAAGGCCACATTCCATTTACTCCAATCAATAATTATTTAGTACTTGTAGTCGTTCTAAATTCTCAATCAGGTAGCACTCATATCCCGGTGATAAGTATCCAAGGCTCTCTTGTAACATTATCTTTACCCCAACCTATATCATATTTTTCCTTTAATAAATTCACAATACCTCATATGTTCCTCAGGCTTACAGTCCTTATCCTTTAAGGATTTCACTCTTTCTGAGGTGAATTCATATACACGCGGTACTCCTTTATGCCTTATGCTTTTTCACCCTTGTTGTGTACCCAACGCTAACTTCTAACTTACTCAAAATCATATCGAATTCGTCTTAATAATGGTCTTATCTTACCACCTTATCGTCGTACTGCACCTTTAAGTTCGTAGCTATATTTTTTACTTTCTATTTCATACTCGTACTCAATTGATCACGTTTATATTAGGTGCTTCCTTTAGAACTCCTTTTATTTCTCCAGTCTATGTCCATCTTTTATTCTGTGCACGAGAAATCTCATGCTACCTCGTGCTCATCTTTCTATAGTCTAGTCTTTCACAACTCTGTCACTTATATTGCTCGTGTTCTCGGCTATGCATGTCGTAACCAATTACTACACTGTTATCTTGCTCGCTTACTTCTTATTTCCTTCTTTCAATTAACTCCTTCTTTTCCTGTGCTCGCTTTCACTTTCGTTACCACTTGATCTCCATTCTGAACTTCCCTATAGGACTTTGTAAGTTTTTTTTTCTATATTTACTTTTCCGTTTCACACTGATCACATAATATCCTTTAGTTACTTCCTTGCTAGGCTTTACTCATTTCTATAACAATACTTATGGTATTCACATTACATCCTATTCGTAATCCATCCTATAACGTAACACTTCCTAACCTTATTCACGATTCTTACTATGTTTTAATTGCACTCTGTGGAGTAGGCGTATTTAACCCTTCACCCTTTCCGATCAATCTTATCCTTAATATCTCACAAGCTGTCTCATCAATACCTTCATAATTTGTCATAATTCTTCCTCCTCCGTACTTTTATCTCAATCATACTATCACTCCTTATAACTGTAAACTCGTCGTAATTTATTCCTACTTATCAGTTCACTCGATACCTCAATAAAATGTTTTGTTAAGATTTGCCACCTTTTTCTAAATCATCCTTTAGTATCACAAGCCCTTCCGAATTATTCTAGCATTTCATAAACAACATATGAAACACATGATCCCAGACAGCCCACAAGTTTGAGTTTTCCTTCCACAAATTCCATCTCCAATTAGTTTATTAATAACTAATAAAATGTCACCATGAGGCATTATCCAACTACCACCAGAAGAAACACTAGAATCCGACAAGCACCACAGGACTTCTAGTGCTTGGTTCACATGGTTTACCTCCAGATTTATTCTTGAATCGTGAACGAATCATTTAGTTCATAAACTACTTGTTGTATGCTCTGTATTCTTCCAATGAAGTGAAACTTAATTGCTGGACATTTTTTCCCTTCAGTATGACCTTTTCTAAGGTAAAAATGTGGCTGGAAAGTATTCTGGTCCGTTCAAATGAATTCCAAATTTTGCTGCTCATATTTGCTACTTTGAAATCAAGTTTCCCAAATAAGAGTGATGTCTCTTACGATGACATGGAGGGTATCTCTTAAAGCTTTAATCCAACATGATAAATTTACCATATCGATGTCGACCTCATAATTACTATTATTATCAATTCAACCGTTAACTTTATTTCTCGAAGTCAAACATACTTGCAACTTAGTCAAATCTCATCATTACTGTTGACATGACCTTTCAAGACTTTTACGAACTTATATCTCATTCAAGAGTTTCCTCTATATTTCTTACTATCCCAAAACCTGCATGCAGGACATACCAACAATGCCTCATAGGGCCAACATATATACGTATATATCATATCATATCATATCATATCATGGCTACACAGGGCTCCCAATTTCAAGTAAAAGTATAAAGATGTCGAAACTTACCTCACATATCGCACCTCGAGACGTACCTGATCCTTTAACGATCCGTCCTGTTATACCTTCCTACCTACCTCCCCTTCCATTCTTCAACTTTACATGTCAATCATACTCCAATATTCTTACCTTACCCGACATGCCTCTTTCGCACCGTGGCTTACCTGTGTACTGTGTAGCTTCTAATATCATCAGTCACTTTCTTCTGTCGATGTCGTTCTTCAGCTGAAATCAAAGGCTAGTATAAGGAATTTCATCTCCTATAGCCGGGCTCTATCGCACGATCTAGGATAAGAAGGAAAGATAACATCCTAAATGTCCTGTAGCTTTCTGCTTATAGATGTGGTGCACAACACACCGATAAACAAGACTCTACTAGACACGGTCTGTAGACACTCCGAGGATGAACTGCTCTGATACCACTTTTGTCATGACCCAACCCCGTGGGCCATGACTAGTGCCCGACCTAGACACTCGTATACGTACCTGTTAGATATAGTCAACTGAAGCTAAAATCAACATGGAAACTTGCAAATGAACCCCAAAGGTTCATAACATCATCATATATACATACATCCAAATAACCGATCTCCTGGGAGTCACAACTGATCAGAACATAATATGATACACAGGCCGACAAGGCTGCCACAATATATCAACATGATACGCAAGCCGACAAGGCTGCCATTACAGAAGAGTATATCCATAGCACATCGTACAGACACATCGGAACAAACTTATACAGAACCCACACATATGTCTACAGACCTCTAAGAGCATCGATAGTGAAATATGACGGGACAGGGCCCTGCCGTACCCCTGGGTAAACATATATATATACACCATAAGTTCTGCACCAAAAGTCTAGGCTCCGGAATAATGGAGCTCTACAAGACAGCTAAATAGAAGTCCTATGCTGAAGGGTCACCAAACCGACTATCTGTACCCGCGGGCATGAAACTTAGCCCCCCGAAGAAAGGGGGTCAGTACGAAATATGTACTGAGTATGTAAAGCATAATAACTTCAGGTAAGATGAATCATAAAAACCAGTCTCAATAATTGAATGCATCTGTGGCTAACATCTGAGAATATCTGCGTAACCCGGTATGACTGAAACTGACTCTACGGCGTATGATAGGCATAGATTACTGTTATATCCCATATTTTCATACATTGGGATGTTTTAAACAAAACGTGACAAGTTGAAGACAAGACTATCTTAAGATACCAAGTAGAGACTCTAACTTCCGGTTTCGTTTCAAGTCACAAATTACCTACAAATTTCGTTTGACATGGAAGTATTAATGGAAAATTGGGATTAAATTAACCATTATTATATTATTAGTGGGATTGGGAAAAACAAAAATCTGTCCATTTAAAATGGACATTGTTGGCCGTGTAGTTTAAGTGGGATGGTCAATGGTTATTGACCCAAAATAGTGTGGGACACATGTCCAAATCATGGAGTGAATATATAAGGCAAAAATCTGATTATTCATCAACTTACTACATCATTTCAACATTACAAAGTGTAGAAAAATATAGTGTTAGAGAGAGAAGCTCTCGGCCTAGAGCTAGCCGAGAGTGGTGAGGTGAAATTGCTCCAAAACAAAAAAATCAGTTTCTCCATCAAATCAACTCCTCATCAAGTGCATAAGAACGTGTAGTAGTTTCTGGAAAGAAACAAGGAGGTGTAGCATTTCAATAGGGTTGAAGATTCGGCCAAGGTTGAAGAACAAGTTGTAAGGTAAGAATGATCATTGTTCTTGTGTTGCATGATGATTTGAATGCATAATTCATGCATGTTGTTGTGGTTGAAGTAGGGGGTGAGCCGTGAGCTTGGTGAAGCCATGGTTGGTTTCATTTTGCATGTATTGTTGATGAATTGAATGTGTGTCAACATATGTAAATGAACAAAGATTGTAGAAGTTGGTTTATGATGTTGCATGTTGGTATTGGACTGTTTTTCATAAAATTTAAATGAGCCGTGTGTTGTAGGATTTAATGGAATCATGTGTAATCTTCTTGTACATGTATTGGAAGTGGATTAAATGTGTTGTAGTATGGATAAATGGATGAAAATCATGAAGTTGTTGGAATGGTGCTGAAGCCGTGTAAGGGGACTGTTTTAGGGGATTGTGGACTGTTTTGTGCCAAGTTTTGATTGTTGTTGTTATGGACTTTGTGGTGTATTGTATGCATATTGAATATGTGAATTGAGGTGTTAAAGAAACGAATCATGTTGAAGTATACAAGCAGTCCAAAACCGTGGACTGTTTTAAAGTTAGAAGTGAATTAGTGTATGTTGAATGTTGAATGTTGTTATGAACATATAGTGAAAGTGAAGTGCAATGATTCAAGTTGAAATTGAAATTATTTATGGGATGTTGTAAGAATAAAAATGATGCTAAAACAGTTCCAAGAATCGTGAAAGTAATGTTATTAAACGTGTTGTTGTCGTTGTAAGTTAAAACTGGAAAAATTGCTAAGTGAAAATGGTATTGTGGTATGTGCTGTTTGGCCGTCAGTTTGGGACTCATTTGAATGATGTGCAAGCTGTCCAAAGTCCCCTAAGTCATTTTAAACAAGTTTGGATTGATATATGAAAGAATGATTAGCAATGTTAGCTTGTAGCACTAGTTGGTTTCAATGCGAACGAAACGTCGTTTAAATGTTAGAAAGGGATTGTGAGCGTCAAAATACGTATTAAATTCCTTTGTAGACTAATTGTAGCTCTTGATATCTTGATATATGATAAGTGTTTTTGGGCAGCAAGTACAAGTTATAATACGACTAAACGCTAAAGGTATGTAAAGCCTATTCTTTCTTTCTTTTGGCATGTCCTAGACGTAAGTATGAAATGATATGAACCTTGGGGTATATTCTATTCTCTAGTTCCATGCATGACTTATGATTCTATATTTCCTTAATGCTATTGTCACGAGCCTACTACATGATTGACTAATGAATGATGTATAGAAGTTCTTACTCTTAAAAGAATGGCATGAACAGAAGCATACTTGACTTTCAAAAGCTACATCATGAAAATTGATACATGTACATGAAAGCTGAAACGTTCCTTGCTATGGCTTATAATGAGAGTTGAAAAGAATTGAATATGATTATTATCCCAATACTTTAGAGCTGGTTAGTTTCTTATCTATTGAGTCTCAAAAGATGCATTGCATATATGTGGTTGCTTATTATTCTGCTCGTGCTTATCGCTATATCCTTCACTGAGTCCCGGGCCAGGACACGTTCTCGTGCGTATATTTACTATATTAATCATCGAGTCCCTCACTAGAGGCCCGGGACACGTTATATATACATATATATACATACATATATATATATATATATGATGATATGATGATATGATGATGTGATGATATGATGACATGATTACATGATGATATGGAGATGGTGGCCAGGAGGGCATATTCCCTATTACCGAGTCCCTTATTAAAGGGCCGGGACACGTCTATGTTTATGTTTATGATGCTATAATTTTAATTACCGAGTCCCTCATTAAAGGGCCGGGACACGTTATATATATGTTATATACAGAATGATTATGCAGCTTTGATTACAAAACTCTATAACGATATTGATATGAGAATGATACAGATGAAATATGTCCAAAGGCAAGTTTTATGAATTTCTGATTGTTGCATTGGGTCCTACATACCTTGTCTCCTTATGAGTCTATTACTACATCTCATGCTTTACATGCTCAGTACATATTCCGTACTGACCCCCTTTCTTCGGGGGGCTGCGTTCATGCCCGCAGGTACAGACGCTCGTTTTGGAGATCCGTCAGCTTAGGGTACCTATTCAGTTATTTTGGACTGCTCCTTTGTTCCGGAGCCTAGCCTGTGGTATAACTCCCTTTTATGGTATATATAAGTGTTCATTCGGGGTACGGCGGGGCCCTGTCCCGTCATATGATATTGTCATTACTCTTAGAGGTTTGTGGACATTTGTGTGGGTCTGTATGTAGTTGTTGATGCGTTGTATGACTATGACTTATGTTTGGGGTGTACCCATTCGTAATGGCAGCCTTGTCGGCTTGCATATATATGTATGTTTGGTATGTTGCATATCGTGGCAGCCTTGTCGGCTTGCGTAGAAATATATATGTTGTTGTTTAAAAATTGTAACTCCTCAGGAGACAGGTGCCTACGACATACAAAATTTTAACAGCTTTGAAATAACACCCTACCTTTTTATACAAATAAGTTCATGACATGCTAGTTATCAAACGAGCCTATAGGTGATCTGCACTTCCTGCCATATAGAGCTTCGTACGGTGCCATCTGAATGCTAGAATGGTAGCTGTTATTATAAGCAAACTCGATAAGTGGCAAGTGATCATCCACGTTCTGATGTCATATTATCCAAGACCCCTACCAGTAATTCTCAGCACTGTCTCCAATACCATCTTGACTTCTATCCACTTATTGCTGGCCTTCAAATCTTACTAACTTGTTTCTGCAAGGGATCTCACTTAAGGTTTAAGAATTCACATTAAACTTGTTGCAGTGTCAATTGTTTCCATTTATACTTACTTTACTTTCACCCGCTTCCCCCCTTTGGGGTTGTACTTACACCGTATCCATGTCTTTTCTTTATAATCTATAACTTGATTATCTTCGTACGAGACCCTAACAAAATCACGAGGCGATGAGAACTCTCGATTATATAGTACAAAATTTTATCTGATGGCTGGTACTTAAGTAATGTGAGTAATGTAACAATTTACCCAAAGTCACATTCCATTTATTCCGATCATTAATGAGCTAGTGTTTATAGTCCTTTTAAATTCCAATTAGGTAGCACTTATATTCTGATGATAAATGTCCCAAGCTTTCTTATAGCAATATCTTTATCCCAACGGATATCATCTGTTTCCTCTAATAAATTCACAATACATCAGTAGTTTCGCAAATCCACAATCATTGTCTTTTAAGGATTTCACTATTCTCGAGGTGAAGTCACATATACGCAGTACTCTTTTATGCCTCATACTCTTTCTCTCTTGTTGTATATCAAATGCTAACTTCTAACTTACTCGAAATCATATCGAATTTGTCTTAATAGTGGTCTTGTCTTAGCATCGTTTCGTCGCACTACATCTTTAAGTCCATAACTATATGTTTCCCTTTTATTCTATACTCATACTCAATTAATTACGTCTGTCTTGGGTACTTCCTTTAGTATTCCTTTCATTTCTCCAGTCTACGTCCATCTTTTATTTTGTGCACGAGGAATCTCATGCTATTCCCGTATCTTTCAGAAAACACAACTTCTACATAAGCCCTTCCTCATTTTCAAATCATATTCTGTTTATCTCTTTTTATTCTTATCACACCAGTCATTTCTGGAATTTGTTCTGTCTTGTTGCTCATCTTCCTTTGGTTCGGTCTTTCACAATTTTGTCGGTTATATAACTCATTTTTTCAGCTATACACGCCATAACACATTGCTACACTGTAATCCCACTCGCTTTCTTCTTATCTTCCTCCTTCTATTAACCCCCTTCTCTTCCTGTGCGCACTTTCACTTTTGTTACCACTTGACTTTTATTCTGAACTTTCCCTGTAGGACCTTGTAAGTTCTTCCTTATTCGTTCTACATCCGATTTACCATTTCACACTAGTTACACCATTTCCTTTAGTTTCTTCCTTGCTAGGCTTTACTCATTTCTATAGCAATCCTTATGGTGTTCACAGTACATCCTGTTCGTAATCCATCCTATGACGTAATACTTCTTAATCTTATTCACGATTCTTCTATATTTTAATTACACTCTGCGGACTAGGTGTACTTGACCCTTCGCCCTTTTCTGATCAATCCTATCCTTAATATCTCACAAGTTGTCTTATCAACACCCTCAAGATTTGGTATAACTCTTCCTCTTCTATACTTTTATCTCAATCATACTGTTACTCTTTTTAATTGTAACTCATCGTAATTTATCCCTGCTTATCGGTTCACTCGATACCTCAATAAAATGTTCTGTTACGAGTTGCCACCATTTTCCTAGATCATCTGTAGTATTTCACCAACAACACATGAAATATATGATCCTAGACAGCCCACAAGTTTAGGTTTTTCTTCCACAAATTCCATCTCCAATTAGTCGATGAGAACTGATAAAATTTTACTATGAGGCATTCTCCAACCACCAGCAGAAGAAAACTAGAGTCCGACAAGCACCACAGAACTTCTTAGTGCTTGATTCACATAGTTTAACTCCATATTTATTTTTGAGTCGTGAGCGAATTATTTAATTCCCAACTGCTTGTCATACGCTTTGTATTCTTCCAATAACGTGAAACTTAATCGCCGGACATTTTTGCCCTTCAACATAGGCATTTTCTAAAGCAAAATGTGGTTGAAACGTATTCTGGTCCGTTTAAATGAATTGCGAATTCGCTGCTCATATATGATTTCTCGAAATAAAATTTCCCAAATAAGGATGATGCTTCTTACGAATGACATGGAGGGTATCTCTTAAGCTTTAATCCAACATAATAGATTTACCCTATCGGTATCGACTTTCAAGACATATTATGAACTTATATCTCATTCTCCTTTTTATATTTCTGGGAAAATTTGGGCAGTGGTTCCTCTGTACTTCTTACTATCCCAAAACCTGCACGCAGGAAATACCAACAATGCCTCACAGGGCCAACATATATACGTATACATCATATCGTATCATAGCCACACAGGGTTAACAATTTCAAGTAAAAGTATAAAGATGTCGTGACAAATTATGAATTGGACATCTTTATACGAGTGTCAAATCAAGTAAAAGTATGTTTATGTTTATGATGCTATAATTTTAATTACCGAGTCCCTCATTAAAGGGCCGGGACACGTTATATATATGTTATATACAAATTGATTATGCAGCTTTGATTACAAAACTCTATAACGATATTGATATGAGAATGATACAGATGAAATATGTCCAAAGGCAAGTTTTATAAATTTCTGATTGTTGCATTGGGTCCTACATACCTTGTCTCCTTATGAGTCTATTACTACATTTCATGCTTTACATGCTTAGTACATATTCCGTACTGACCCCCTTTCTTCGGGGGGCTGCGTTCATGCCCGCAGGTACAGACGCTCGTTTTGAAGATCCGTCAGCTTAGGGTACCTATTCAGCTATTTTGGACTGCTCCTTTGTTCCGGAGCCTAGCCTGTGGTATAACTCCCTTTTATGGTATATATAAGTCTTCATTCGGGGTACGACGGGGCCCTGTCCCGTCATATGATATTGTCGTTACTCTTAGAGGTCTGTGGACATTTGTGTGGGTCTGTATGTAGTTGTTGATGCGTTGTATGACTATGACTTATGTTTGGGGTGTACCCATTCGTAATGGTAGCCTTGTCGGGTTGCATATATATGTATGTTTGGTATGTTGCATATCGTGGCAGCCTTGTCGGCTTGCGTAGAAATATATATGTTGTTGTTTAAAAATTGTAACTCCTCAGGAGACACCAGCCAACGACATACAAAATTTTGACAGCTTTGAAATAACACCCTACCTTTTTATACAAATAAGTTCATAACATCCTAGTTATAAATGATTACAGTTAACAGGCAATATGAGTGTCCAATTCGGGCACTAGTCACGGCCTACGGGGTTGGGTCGTGACAATTACAATATAACTGATAGTATTGTGGAACGTACAGCCCGATCCATATATAATATAATAGTGCCGAGGAACATACGGCTCGATCCATATATATAATATGTTAGTGCCGAGGAACGTACGGCCCGATCCATAAATATAACATGTTAGTGCCGAGGAACGTATGGCCCGATCCATATATAATATAATATGTTAGTGCCGAGGAACGTACGGCCCGATCCATATATAATATAATATGTTAGTGCCGAGGAACGTACGTCCCGATCCATAAATATAATATGTTACTGTCGAGGAATGTACGGCCCGATCCATAAATATATTATGTTAGTGCCGAGGAACGTAGGGCCCGATCCATAAATATAATATGTTAGTGCCGAGGAACGTACGGCCCGATCCATATATAATATAATATATATAAATGCATGTAAAACTCGGAAAAGGATACTCTGAACCCCTCTGGTGACATAAGAAGGTAATATGAAAAGTCTCTGGGAGTTATGGACATAAAACATAGGAGGCCAACGATACAAATATCTCTACACTCTCTAAGAACAGAGTCTTTGGAACTTGCTTGCTCACGGTGTTTGTTCACATGATAAGGATCATGCAAAAAAGAAAGAAAGGATAAATTTACATACCTTTAACGCTTATTTAAATGTCCAACGTCTACTTCTCGAGCTCGTAGGTCTAAAATTAAGATAACATAAGCCACAGTTAGATCATCCACATCACTTACTAACCAATCCAAGTACGAATGAAACTTAACGAAATTAGGGCAGCATTTCCCCTGAAAACTTAACAATCCTCGAGATTCCAATTTAGCCAAACATCAATCAAAATACCAACAACAACAACACCAACAATTTCATATCAAACTAGAATTAAATTCATTCTTAAATCACTTCCAAAACAGCCGAATATACATTCGTATACCAATGCTTGTATACACTTCTTTATTTTCGTATATCTATAGTATAACAACAAACACAACAACAACAATAACAACTACAGCCAATCCCACGATATTCCAGCCCACAAAATAATTCATAACAACCACCAAACAGCCCCAAAATATTGTCACAAAATAGCCACGAAAATTATATAAAAACAGCCCGGTATACGCTTTGTATATGATATCTTCATACACCTTATTCTCCCAAATTCAAGAATAGCAACTTGTCAACAACATCAGCAATTATTATACATCATAACTTAGCTAATTCCATCCATTTAATCCCACTAAAACAGCCCCCGATCCATAAATCTCAACAAAACAACAAACGAATTTATAACGCTATTTTCTCCGTTCTAATTCGTTAAAACTCTAAATAAACTTATTAATAACATAAAAGGGATCTTATACATACCTTAGCAGCAGCTCAACCACGAAAATATCCTCCCCCGGGATCAATATTTAGCTTAAAACGACGATGATAACTCGTACTACACTTTATCCTTCACGAGCCTCGGGATTCGGGGCCTCGAACTTGATCGATTCTCCACTTCCTCTCTCTAACTCTCCTCTCTCTCTCTCTCTCTCTCTCTCTCTCTCTCTCTCTCTCTCTCTCTCTCTCTCTCTCTCTCTCTCAATTGTTCTGGATTTTTCTGGTGTAAAAATGAGGCTAAAGGCTGAAAATTTCCCTTAAATAGCAAGGGAAATGGGCCTGACCCGACTTGGAATCGGGTTGGGCCCATTTCACTGTCCAGCTTGACCTTTCTGCCTTAAAACGTCATAACTCTTTATCCCGATGTGACATACCGGCGCACGACCTATGGTTGGAAAGGTATTTCAATTATCTACAACTTTCATTTTAGGAGTTTAATCAAATTCCCAAATAATAATGGGGTTATGGCTTCCCGAAGTCAGATTACCCGAAAACGTAACATAAAAACATCTTTTTGGAGGGCTTACACTTGGATTTGGCTCAAGGATCCTTCTTGAGTTGTGTTTAACTTCACAGATATTATCCATATAACTTGTCATATGTATATTTTTTAAAAAAAATTCGACATGTGGATCCCACCTCAGCTTACGAATAATCCAGCGTACAAAAATACGGGGTATAACACAAATGCATGATAATCTTTGTAAAATATCAAAGGACTCCCTTCGGAGAACCTTTTAGTTCAAAATGGGAACTTCTTCCCCTTTTTATTTGTCTCCTTCGAGACTTAAAAATCAAATAGGAAATGCATATGAATAAGAAGCCTTATGAATGTCCCCTTCGGGATTTAGAAATCATTATGAAAACGTACAACTTATGGATGCCCCTTCGGGACTTAAGAAGTCAAGGAACTCGGGATATGAACAACACCAATATAAACATAGGGACATGAGCTCCTACATCTAGGAGTGGATTCATTATGAGTATCGTCACATTCGTACTTATCATAGATCATGCCAAAATGAAAGAAAGAATAACCTTAACATACCTTGTTGGCTTGTTCGACAATTCAACTTCACAGCCAGTTTAGCGCTACAACCTATAATAATGATAACGTCTCTCGTTAGGCCAAGGATTCATTTGGTATATCCTGTATATCAAGTGTCAAACTTGTCGTGTCGTGAATCGGGTAGCATCTCCCCTGTGTATATCCCTATCCCGAAATCACAATACCAACAACCAAAACAATAACAACACTAAAACCAACAGCATCATCATCGATACCAAAATATTTCATAAAACATCCCACACGATGTTTATCAATATACAATAACAATATACGCTTCCTTTCTTTGCAATCAAGGAGCATAATCTTATCAACACACTAACAACATTAGATACCATCCATATACATGGAAATTAGCCCAATAACACGGCTACAACATGCTCAAAACAGCCCATAAACTCAACAACTACAACACAACACTTTATGGCCTTTCCTCCATAACAATTTTCACTTTTAAGACTTGCTAAACCTTCAAATCAACTCAACATAAGAGAAAGGATGAAGAACATACCTTATAATTGAAGAACTTTAGCCACACCAACTTTCTTCAAGACCAAACTCACCACAACATCAAGTAGAAACAAGACCAATCACTTCTCATGAACTAGTTCGGTATAATCTTGTTGAATTCTTGATTTAAGGGGTTATAAGTGTTTAGGAGAAGTGTATGGATGTGTCTAGAACTCCCAAGAAGTGTAAATGGTGAAAATAAAATGCAATAATAGGGTATTTATACCCCTTGAGAGTTGGTTCCACCGACTTTCCCAGTGGGGTCCGCGGGGAACCATTTGGCAGCTTGGAGGCTTATCTTGAAATGCCCATAACTCCCTACTCCGATGTCGTTTTGACGAACGGTTTATTGCATTGGAAACTAGACTTTCGGAACTTTAATTTAGGCTTTCGTTTCACTTCAAAACTCCTGATATACTAGGAGATGTACCCCTCTAAAGTTGACCCAAAATTTCTGTCCAAAATTCTGCCAACTTTTTCCAAATTTTCGACAAACTTATTTTCTTCAATTTGCTTGATTCCGGAACCTTTAGATACTTACTTGACGCTTGTTAAGAGTATTTCTTAACCTTATAAGCATTACCAGACCTCTCCGAGCATACGTTAGTTTACTTACAACGCAAATGACGCGAAATATTTTCGAGGTGTAACATTCTTCCCTCCTTAGAAACATTGATCCTCGAATGTTGTGGCTTGCGAGCTTATGATGCTCTGGTTAATTTCATGAAATGTATTTCCTCCTTTGTTTCCTGATCTCCATGCTTTTATACTAGGGGTTCATTAGTCTTATTTCATATTCTCCCAATTCTTTGTCGAACTCATTCGTTAGTTCCATATCCTCATGTTCTTATGTGTGTACCCACCGGTCAACTAATATTTGGTTACTATCCTGGGTCCTGTTGCCATTAAGATGGTCCTAACTCATGATTACTACGGCTCCCTGCCGATCTGTGAGCACTCTTAATTATTGTACTCTTTTGCCTTGCTCCTTATTTCCTTACTAGTAGACAAATTCTCTTGTTCAGATGTAGCACCTTTCCTTGCTTGCCTCTCTGATGCTATTTTAGATCATCCCTTTCTGTACTAGTCGACCTTATATACATACCATATCATCTTCTTTTAATTCCTTGGTCGGACTCTTTAATTCCTTACATATCATCGTAGTTACATCTATGGTAGCGCCCAGATGATTTGCAATAGCATTTCCTAGCTGATGACTTATTATTCTCAGTGATTATTTTACTTCAGATTGTCCATCCAGACATCCTTTCATAATCAATCCACAAGAACAAACTCAAAACAATCCCTCATATATGTGTATATAATACTTCCTCATCGTCATTATTATCCCTGGTAGCAAAATTAAACTCATAACATACTAATAATCACACCTCAAGCTAATTTACGACTCAAAATATCATCAAATTCATATTTGAAAATTTCCTCCGATTTCCTCTCCTCAAATATTTACATAATTGCAATATAAACTCATAAACATTGGACTAAGATAAAATCTTACTTAATCATAACTTTCTTTCAATACGAGTGTGCTTTCTTCTTAAGTCCTTGATTCTCTTGTATCGGTGATCAGTTGAAACTTAAGTTAGCCTCTGTTTTTCTTTGCCTCATTATCGTTGTCCTTACCCTATTTTATTGGCCATTTCATCATGACGATTGTTTATATGGTTCTATAACATATGCTCTCATATTTGATATGACCCGCGACTTGTGATTTCTTGACTTGCGAGGTACTTTCTAATCTCAGGTAGCACTAATGTCTTGCTATCCATAGGCACACTATCTTCCTTTCCTTTGGAGATCCCCTTCCTATAATTATTACTCTTGTTAAAGCTTTCATCTCTTCTCGTGCTAAGATTTCCTTTTTGTAATCCAGATTGTCCTTTATACTTACTTCATGGTCAGCTTGCAGATCCTTCTTACTCCTTCAACTTTGTCCGTTAAATTTTTGTTTACTTATTAAACCACACTATAGATATTCCCATTATAACTTTCCTATCACTGCCTTCAGATCCTGTTTAATTTATCCTCTTAATTTCCCACAGTTGATCTTGCTTCAAAACATATCCATAATCTATTTCCAATATAAAACCAGCAACTTATTATCTTAGCCTTTATGCTCGTACTTAGGTTCATTGCCTTCCCCTCTTAAAGGTCTTATCTTATGGTATCACAACATCAATAACATTTCATTTACATCCTTAATCATAATTCTTATCCATAACGATCGTCATAGCTTTTGACATTCCTTGGCGTCGATATGTTCTAACTCATTGTAGTTGCTTCTTGTCGTGCTACCTTCCTTAGAGACTCTAATTCTTATTACCTTTCCTCTTCCTCATGTATTGGTAGACTGGATATAAATCGTTTCTTTGAGTTAGTCGTAATAACCTTCTCTTTATATAAGCCATAGTAGAACTCAGTCATCAACTTCCCCTGAATCCCCCAATAGACCTTGTTCCTATAAAACCTCGAATGTAACTCATTCTAATCCTTCGAACTACTAATCATCTCTCGAGGAAATCAGTCTTCAAACCACACTAAGACCATCTTAAAATTCCTTTAAAATCAACTCACAATTAACAACTCGACATATCTCACCTATCATCTTCTCACCAAGTTTCCTTTTGCTCTGCTTCTGTAACATTTACGTATTCAAACGACTTAACTTCGAATAATTTTGGCGGAGTCTCCCCTATAATTCTTACCATCCCAAACCTGCACAGAGCCAAGAAAACACATCTAATGCCTCACAGGGCCACCATAGAAGTATATACGATACATAACTCAGGTACACAAAATTTGCCTCCTATACCATCATCAATAAGATAGGGAGCATACCTTCCTGATCAACAAACTTCAAGGCTAGGCAATCAACCGCTCATCAATAACAAAAATATTCGGGATTACAATCAGGGATTTCATATCCTATGACATAGCTCTACAGCACGATCTGAGATAAGAAAGAAGGGTAACCATCCTAAATGCCCTGTAGCCTCCTGTTTAAAAATATGGAAGGCAACACACCATAAGCAAGACTCTACTAGAGATGACTTTGCAAACAACCCCTAGGATGAACTGCTCTGATACCACATCTGTCACGACTCGAACCGGAGGGCCGCGACTGACACCCAATACCCTACTCGGCTGAGTGCCATACTACCATTCTATGCATAAGTCACACCTTTTTGTGAACCTTTAAATTATGAAATGACGCTTCCATCAAGTAAAATACGAAACTTTTTAATAGAACTCTTTCATCATGTCAGGGACTTCTCCCTTATGGTTAAGTCAAAGAAAACCTTTAGTCACAATAAAATCTTTAAATCAATGCATATGAATACATCGACCTATGTGGCCGCCACACACAACTGTCGACATCTCGACGCACTATCCATAGGACACTGTCTGCAAAAGTCTCTAACAAGGACCAAGTTACCATAACATAAGTTGGAAAAGGGCCCCAACATACCCGTAATGCATCTGACTCGAGGACATATATAATACTCTGACTCAGCAACACTCCGAATAAAAATAGAGTTCACCAGTCCAGCTGGTAGCCCGGGAACGTCCTACAGCAATGGTCCTCTATCCATCTGTGTACCCTGTGTGGCATGAAACACACCACCCCCAGGAAAAAGGACATCAGTACGAATGATGTACCGAGTATGTAAGGCAGAACTGGAAATTTATATATATAGACTCGAAGGATAAAAGAGTAACAGACTCAATCTGTACCTGTAACTAACACTGATAATCATGTATGTGTGTATATATATATATATATATATATTGCATACCTTCGCCCTGCTTGCAGCCCCTTCGGGCATCACAATCATCGTACACCAGCTGATCAGGTGGTTTGCGTATATAACGCCATAGCCCTCCCCTTCCCTATAAAATCATGTCGTACATATATATAAGTGTGCAAATGCATGATAATCTTTGTAAAACATCAAAGGACTCCCTTCGGAGCAACTTTTAGTTCAAAATGGGAAGTTCTTCCCCGTTTCATTTGTCTCCTTCGAGACTTAAGAATCAAATACGAAATGCATATGAATAAGAAGCCTTATGAATGTCCCGTCGGGATTTAGACATCATTATGAAAACGTACAACTTATGGATGCCCCTTCCGGACTTAAGAAGTCAAGGAACTCGGGATATGAACAATACCAATATAAACATAGGGACATGAGCTCCTACATTTAGCAGTGGATTCATTATGAGTATCGTCACGTTCGTACTTATCATAGATCATGCCAAAATGAAAGAAAGGGTAACCTTAACATACCTTGTTGGCTTCTTCGACAATTCAACTTCACAGCCCGTTTAGCACTACAACCTATAATAATGATAACATCTCTCGTTAGGCCAAGGATTCATTCAGTATATCCTGTATATCAAGTGTCAAACTTGTCGTGTCATGAATCGTGCAGCATCTCCCTTGTTTATATCCCTATCCCGAAATCACAACACCAATAACCAAAACAACAACAACAACAACACTAACACCAACAACATCATCCTCAATACCAAAATATTTCATAAAACATCCCACACGATGTTTATCAATATACAATAACAATATACGCTTCCTTTCTTCCCAATCAAGGAGTATAATCTCATCAACACAACAACAACATTAGATACCATCCATATACACGAAAATTAGCCCAACAACACAGCTACAACATGCTCAAAATAGTCCATAAACTCAATAACTACAACACAACACTTTATGACCTTTCCTCCATAACTATTTTTACTTTTAAGACTTGCTAAACCTTCAAATCAGCTCAACATAAGAGAAAGGATGAATAACATACCTTATAATTGAAAAATTTTAGCCACACCAACTTTCTTCAAGACCAAACTCACCACAACATCAAGTAGAAACAAGACCAATCACTTTTCATGAACTAGTTCAACATAATCTTGTTGAATTCTTAATTTAAAGGGTTATAAATGTTTAGGAAAAGTGTATGGATGTATCTAGAACTCCCAAGAAGTGTAAATAGTGAAAAAAATGGAATAATACGGTATTTATACCCCTTGAGAGTTGGTTCCACCGACTTTCCAAGTGGGGCCCGTGGGGAACCATTTGGCAGCTTGGAGGCTTATCTTGAAATGCCCATAACTCCCTATTCCGATGTCGTTTTGACGAACGGTTTATTGCATTGGAAACTAGACTTCCTGAACTTCAATTTAGACATTTGTTTTACTTCAAAACTCCTAATATACTAGGAGATGTACCCCTCTAAATTTGACCCAAAATTTCTATCAAAAATTCTGCTAGCTTTTTTCAAATCTTCGACAAACTTATATTCTTCAATTTGCTTGATCCCGGAACCTTTAGACACTTACTTAATGCTTGTTAAGAGTATTACTTAACCTTATAAGGGTTCCATGACCTCTCTGAGCTTATGTTAGTTTACTTGCAACGCAAATGACCTGAAAAATTTTCTAGGTGTAACACTCTTGTACCTGTCTAGACTAGATCTAGGGAACTTTTCAGTTTTCGTGTATTGATAACAGAGTCGTCATCAATATTTACTTTTCCATTGTGACCATTATTTTTATTTCTGAAAATAAAATGTGTTTGAATATTTGGTTGCTTGGTAAGGGTTCGCCTACTGGGTAATAATACAGTGGGTGCCCGCACGGCCCATAAATTGGGTCGTGATAGTTGGTATCAAATCCTAGGTTATCAATCTCACAATTACAAGAGCAAATGTCTAGTAGAGTCTTGTGGAATGCTATGATGATGTCCGTACCCATCCGCAAGAGGCTATAGGACATCTAGAAGTTTCCCTTCGTTCATTCTATCGTGCTACTCCAATACCCAATCTCTTGGTTGAATCCAACTGGTATCTAGGCGATTTCAATTGGTATCTTAACGTGCTAATTGGTATCTAATTATAACGTCCAAATGATGACTTTCAGTGGGTATACTGTGTGCTAAGTGTGTGAATAAATGGAAATCCTGTAACTAATATTAAGTGGTATAAATTGTGTACGTATATTAGGAGGGTTAGTATAGTACAAGATCGAAAGACTCTATCTACAACCACAGAGTCTCCAACTGGAGTAGATACATGTATAGGGTCATCAGGTAAATCACAGACCATATCAAGACCTATAGAGAAACATGTAGACACATAAGAAAATGTAGAACCCGGGTCAAACAATACAGAAGCCATCCGGTGACAGATTGAGATGTTACCTGTAATAACGGCTTCTGAGCCCTTAGCCTCTGTCCTGCCAGGAAAGGCATAACAATGAACCCGTCTGCCAGTAGCCTGCTAACGATTACGATCAACCTACCTTGCCTGGGCTCCGCCTCTGCCAGGCTGATGTCCACCGCTACCAGTCTGAAACCCACCTCTGTTAGGCTAGTTGCCACCCCTACCTGCCGTGTGACCTCCACCTCTAGACTGAACGTGATTATCCCCATAAGATCCTCCCCTTCTACCTTATGCTGGAGCTCTCGGAGCCTGAAACTGAGTACCCTTGCCACCTTGCCTAAGTTTGGGATAATTTCTCTTGAAATGCCCCGTATCACCGTACTCGAAGCATCCTGGGTCTAACGTCGAAAGCTGAACAGAAATGGACGAAGCTGAGTAACCACCATAATTTGGGGCTCTGGTCTGCAAAACCCTTGGCTGACTAGCCCCTGATGGGCCTCCAACTGTAGCATGTATGGCTGACTGAACAGGGCATCCCGAAAAGACCTGAGAACCCTGGCCCTTTGAGAAAGAGCCACTGAAACTGCCGCCCTTTCGAGCCTTCGTCTCTGGGTACTTATTATAACTGTCCTTCCTCACACCCTCGATAGTCTTAACATGATCCACTACTTCATGAAATGAAGCACCTGTTGCTACTAGCAGAAAAGCTGACACCTGAAAGGCTGCGTTCAATCCCTTCACAAATCTCCTAACCCTCTTCGCCTCAATAGGCACAAGCTGGAGGGCTTAGCGAGACAATGAATGGAATCGAGCCTCATAAGCAGCCACAGACAAATTACCCTGCTCAATATTGCTGAACTCATCACGCCTGCGGTCCCTCAAAGTACGAGGAACATACTTGTCTAAGAACACCTAATAAAACTGAGACCATGTCAAAGGAGGTGACCCCGCTGGCCTGCACTCTTCAAAAGCCCTCCACCATAACTTGGCATCACCCAAGAGCTAGAAGGTCACAAAATCCACACCATACTTATCTACTGCCCCCATCTTATGGAGCCTCTCATGACACTCCATAATGAACTCGTAAGCATCCTCAACCTCAGTGCCGAAAAACTCTGGAGGCTTTATCTTAGTGAACCTCCAAAATAAATCATGCTCATCCTCAGTCAACACTGGACCCATTGGTTTAGGAAATACCTCCAATCTTGGAGCCTCATCCAAACTGTCACGACCCAAGTCGATGAGTCATGACGATTGCCCGACCACTACTGACCAAGCACCCCTAACTCATACTTGCATCTGTCGTTGAGCAATATGGAGGCCCATATATAAACTATAACTGAACTATACTATCTCCTGTACGTAACAATAACTCACAACTAGCATACATACATATATACATACGTACAGCGGATAACAGTGCAGGCCGACTAGGCCGCTACATATGCTGTACAACAAAAATAAGAGCCCACAAGGCTACATGTATAAATAGGATGGTTGATTTATTTATCAGCATTAAGCAATGTGCTTCCTAGACCTCCATTTGGATGAAATTTGTTTCTTAACATTTAAGTATGGATGTGTACTCAGATGATGTTATTATACCATTGTTTCAGTTTTTGTTTCCATCTGGGCTCTGACTCGTTGGCTCTCTTTCGGACTTTGTTTTAAAAGAGTCGCCAGCTAATTTTGTAGGAAATTAGGAAAACTAGTTTTGAAGGGTTTATTCATACACCGTGAAAAATCCTTCTTAATCCAAAGCTCTAGGTAAGGTGTTATGCACCCTAGTATTAAGGATCCGTACTATATGGTTGATCATCGAATTCCAATGTGTGAGTATTTTCATGAACCGTTTATTTGGTGTTAATTTTCCGTAAAAAAGTCTATCATTTTGCATATCATTTTGAAAATAATTGAATGTATTCGCTTTACATATAGGATATTTAGGTTCGAATTTATAATATCCGGGTACAATTAGTTCCTTTTATATATAAGGATAGTAATAATTTTTTTGTAAAGATAAAAAGTTTCATTTAAAGTATGGGATAAAAAATCTTGTTTATGCTTGACTCATACATAGTCCGAGTTAATCCATTTATTACGTTTTCGAATGTCCTTATCTAAAACATTGTGTTTTCAAATGATTTACATGGATTCGATTTTTAAGAGGTTGATTATATAATCAAACCAACTGTTTGGTCCTGGAATTTCAAACTTGAAGCCCAATGTTTGTAAAAATAAAAATAACATTTTTGATGTGAGCTTTGGCCAAAATTTTAAGCCTTTTCTGAAAACTCAATTAGGTGTTTAGGTCTGTTAGTTTTTTAGCAAAAAAAATCTTGTTTTCCCTTTTGTTACTAGGCTCAACCCAAAACATGTTTTATCTCCTCTTTTCTGAAAAAATTTTGGTTAAGTGGGACTTTAAAAATGTGATTTTAGATTGGGCCTTAACCCCTCAAAATTCCCATTTTTCGACTAGTTCTATTCCAAAAAGACTTGTGTTTGGTATACAAACACATTATGTATATACGTATGAATTTGAAACCGTTTTTGTGATCAAGCTTAAGAGAAAATCCGTTTCTTAGGAACATTTGAGCTTTAGGAAAAAATAAAGGCTCTTCTGGTTTTTAGAAATATCAAATTTGCTTTTATTTATTATAAAAAGTGATAATAGTCTCCCACAAATGACGTATCCCTCTTATCCCTTTTACCAATTTACTTAACCATTTTACTCTTTCAAAAATTGTTTATATTAAGCCGGGTTTTTGAAAATTGCGTGGGGACCTAAAGTCGAACTAAAAAGCATATGTACCGTTTGCGTATGATGTCTAGTTCAAACCATAAATGATTCTAATAATAGTGTGAGTTGTTTTACAACATACAAATATAGTACAACACTTTAATCAACAAAAGAAACTGGTATGATAAAATTAAAGGAGGAGGGATAGATTAGGGGTGTACTAAACCCCTAGTTAGCCATTTTTACCCATGGTTAGGCCTTCATGTGATTCTCACCCATGATTGGGCCTTCAATATATATTAGCTTCCCTTTTTTTCTTCTTGGACTCAATAATTTCGAAGGAATTTCCCTATTGGGCCTTTGACCCAAAAGGTGGCTGGACCTCGACCCAAATGGCCATGCAGTGAAGAAGGAAAGAAAAAAAGACCCCGATTAGTTTATATTTTTACTGATCTTATCACCTACATAACTGTACACACAGACATATCTATCATCCTATTTATTCACAAATCAATGTAGTATGCATATGCACTTCCATGCCCTTAGGACTTTATTGGAGAACACTTAGGTGATGGGGAGGGAAAAGTTATTGTCATCCTTATTCCTGATGCCGCACAAGTTCCAAGAGGTTTAATCAACCTCCGGCATGGCTGGTCACCAGGGGAACGTTCAGACCAAGCCCACCCCCCCCCCCACCTTAAACTGCTTTGTTTCCCTAACCAATACAGTTATGGAGGCTACACACTTACATATCCATATACAGACTTGGAATAGATAGGACCAGTCCAATGCACATAGTTATAGGATAGCCATAAACTAATAGGAACAGGTGAAGAATATGAACAGAAGAGATGAATGGTCCCAGCAGATGTACTACTCCAATAAACTAAGACCAAGACAACTGAATATAACTTAGACAAGAATGAAGTAGCATACATGGACATAATGTGACCAAAGTTAGACTGAACCAAACAATTACAACATAAGCAGACACATAGAGGTGGCATGGTCCAGAGCAGTCTTGAATCAAGTAGGCATGGTGTAAACAAAACAAGTAAAGGCACATAGACATAGGGTAAGCAAGCCTCAGTACTGGTACAATGCAATAGAGATGAGCAGCAGATTTGACATTCACAGAGGGCATATAGAGTTGTTCACATGAAGCCCCCAACAAGGATAGATGACCTATGCACAGTCAAAGTAAGTGTCCACACAACCTTTATATACCATATTTAAGCCTGGATAATTCTCACACATGATGCAGGAAATGTTCAGGAAGACAAGGTCTGTAACTCTAGTGGACATGATAGGGACAAACTTAAGCAGATAGATCAGAGTCCTCTAATTGAAGAAAGCATTTTCCAATAAGCAACACACAAGTTAAGCAACTGATCTCTTATTACTATGACATCGACGGAAACATAGCACGGGCATCTGATTATGCCAAGAAAATATTGGAAGGGTCGTGGCTTTGCTAGATTAATGAGCACAAGTGGGATGCTGCATTGCCCTCAAGATCATTTAGTTAAAGCTCAAGACAAGACAACTAGAATACAGACAGGGTCAAGTGTAAGCAATACCAAGAGATTTTAAGTCCTAGTGATTCTATGCAAGGTATGCAGTTTTAAGTGTAGCAACTGCATTTTCACACACACTTTAATCAAATAGAAAGACCAACAGTCCCAAGGATACACAGAAGATTCAATATTTTAAAGTTCAGAGTTTTGAAATCCCTTTTAGACCTTCTTCTCTAATCATATTCCATTGTAGAAAAACAGATTAATCCCATAAGAAGATGCACATGATTTAAACATATTCACAATTAGTGGCCTGCTCTTAACTTTCTCATTTTTTAGCTGAACAGTATTCATAATTCACCTGGGATCATTTCAAAGTTCACTTATTATTATTATGCCTTTGGCTGGTGCTTAATGTTGTACTAAGGAGCAGTGCACTTATTCAAACAAGTACATGTTCATTCATTATCCTCTAACTAGGTTTAGCCCAGCAAGTTTAAGGACACATCTCAGAAGTTCAAGACATGATACATTAGCTGGAGTACAATAAGGAAAGAGTTAAGTGTATTCCCATGTCATTATGCTGCTAACTTAAGTTAATATAAGCTACTCCTCTTTTCCTTTCTTTAGCATTCTAGAGTTTAAAAAAAATCATTTCAAGCACAAATAAAACCAAACCAATGCATACAGAACCCCATGTAGGTTTTAGCCATAAACCAAGTCCAACCAGATATTAGAGGGTTCTCACCAGTTATTATATTGTCCAAATAAGAAATTTTGACTTATTTTCAGCAATCAGTGATCATATGCCTACTTGAAGTCTTTCTCTCTTTCCAGTTTTAAACAATGCCTACAAACCTCAAACTATTGTGTATCATCAGTCTAGTCAACTAATCCCTAAAGCATACCTGAGTAAGTCAGTAGGTTCATTTGAATCGAAACACCAAACATTATAACGAGGTTTAGTGATCTAAGTGAACAACCATTAGTGCAAAAGGAAGTTCATTTTTAAGACCCATTTAACTCAAAAAAATGGAAAAGGAAACCAAGTGTGCAAACATAGCAAGCTGCACCCCATAGACTTGTGGGATATGCCATGACAATGTTTAATTTGGGAAGAAAGATACTAAGGATCAAGTGAGGTTTGACCCTTTCTCAATCTTCTCCAAAGATGTTTTTGAAAAGACTTCCCCATTTGTCAAGTGGTTTATACTTACATATCTACCCTCATGGTCCGCTTCTCACATCCTTAATCATGCTAACGGGATTGGACAACTTAGATTATAAAGCCAATTACCTCAAGGTTTCAACTACAATCCTGTTTTACCCTCTTCTTTTTTACTCTAGCAGGACTTATAGGATCCTACATGTTTATCCTCATTTTAGGCCTAAGCAAACAGTGTGATCAATAGTTATTATCAGACTATGTTCCTCTTCAATGTACAAAAAACCAGGTCTTATGTTTTAGGCAAACCTCAATCCCTTAGCTATTCAGGACTTAGCAAAACATGACCAAACCTACTTTATTTCACCATTCTCATACTACTTTAAATTGTTAAATTGGACACTTAAGGTCAGCTATTAAACCAGGGTCAGTCTATGAAGAAATATCAATGCGGATGCAAGAACTTATAGAACACCAGCTTATTTTCATAACACAAGTTGCTTCACTAATTAGAAAGGACACATAATGGGGCTGGGGGAAAGAACAAAGAGATTAAAGGCAACAGAACAAATTTTCAGATTCTTGACAACTATTTCTCCCCCATTTTACATCTTTCACTGCCCAAAGTAGCCACTAATCAGGTTACGAACTAACAATCACCTTGCTAGCTGGCAAAACTAATCAGATTTATCTTAATCAACTTCAAGTATGACCTGGTCCTAAAGGTTTACCCTTTTCTTTTCCAGTTCCATCAAACTCTTTAGGACTTAGAGATAGACTAGTTTCACGATGTAAGAGTTGTAATCTAAGTGACACCAAGACAAGTTTGTAAACACCATATGTTTAAGCCACACAAGTTCAGACGAGATTGAAGCACTTAATCAAACCAAAGCAGGTTCATATTCAGTTCTTTAATGACATTAGTTTTAAGGTTTGCTAAAGACCTAAGTAGTTTGGCACACCTTCTGGCTTAGACTAGGTGGAACCATGATCACATATGTTTCAATTGTTAGTTTCCAACCCAAAAGCCGAACAGAATCAAATTCCATTTCCAATTGTATGTTAGTTGAGAAAAAGCTATTAACTAGTCCTGATTTTATCTTATTCTGTGTGGGTGAGGTCATTTAAGATGGAAAAACATGTTCAAGATACATTAATCACACTATTTCACAGCTTAAATAGAAGCATTGAAATCATATAAGGAAAAGAAACCACTATGAACACTAATCAACCTATGTTAGATAGGTTTCAACATGGCATTCAAGCTGGCTACACCATTTTTCTTAAGTGAATCATAAATTAAACACACAACTAGATGGGACAGCACTTGATAGCATGAACCAGCATTGGCAAACATTAAGACCCAAGCAGATTAACTAATACGACACCCTTAGACTAAGCAAAATCGAAATAAAGGAAACAAAATGAATAAGGAATTACCTTTTATATGCGCAGCGAAGAAAAGAATGGACCTTGGAGCCTCGTGCTTCCAATTTTGAAACTCAGCCACACAAAATATAGATCAAACAAAGAAAATAATTTTAGAACTGAGAAAAAACTCCAACTCTTAAGGTCAGTCTTAAATTTTTTACTGAGAAGCTTTAAAAATCGAATTTTCTAGCTTCTTGAGATTGTCCAAACTTTTTTTCGACCCTTTTCATGGTGAGGGTATAGAACCCCAAAATTCATCTAACGACAAATTACTGATGTGGTGCAAACATCATTTTCAGAACTAAACATTCAATACACGAAATTAACGATCAAGATCTAAAGACAAGCAATGTATACTGTCAGATCTGACCCGTTTTGGGTAGGTCTGAGCCAACATCTAAGGACCAATAATAAATCGTGAAAACAATAAAATAATACAACATTAAAACAACAGAAAATCACAGGTTTGACTCGAAATCTAAAGAAAAGAGCAAAAGGAGGATTTATTACCGTGTTTGGGATGAGTTTTGAGCGAAATCATATTGAAACATTGATTGTTTCACTCTTTTGATCGTGCAAAGACTGTCAAAAGCCTGAGGGGTCTGCATTTTTTCCATATCTAGCATGAGAGAGGGAAAAAGAAGGGGCGGGGCCTTAGGGTTTTAGAGGAAAGGGGAACGAGGGAGTATTACTCCTTTCCTTATCTGCGCGTTTTTGGACTGAGTCTGGTCCATTAGGTAGACTGGGCCTGGTCCGATTTTAAATAAAATGAATATGGCTCCTTTCCCCTATGTATATCACGTGTGTATATTTCCGTATACCAGATGTATATACTCGTATAGAGTAAAGTAGGTAATTTAATAAACGAACAAAAGCTAAAATATTGATTATTGGTCATAATATTTCAATTATAAGCAACTTAGGACAAAATTAACCTATTTAAATAATTTAAAACTGGCCAACTGTGTAAATGGGCTTAAATTGCGAATATGGCCCTAATCGAATTTAATCTAACTGATTATTTCAATTATGGCCATATTTGGCCTAATTAGCAAATTTTAAAATTAAATTGCATTAATGACCTTAATTAATTTGAGCCAATGAATTTGGTTATTTCAATCAAGGCCATTAAGAGGCTAATTTTACTAAAATGACCCTAATTTCCTTAAACCACAAATTGATTAATTTAATTGTTGTTTTAACAAAAATAATTAAGCAATTAAAATCAATTTGCAATAATGACCACCTAATTGAGTAATTAGCCTAATTAAAACATTTATAGACAATTTGCGATTATGCAAAATTAAAAATTAAGGGATGAAATGGTTAATTATTTAAATTACTCAAACTCCTTGAATTGAAGGGAATGAAGTGTTTTTTATTTTGATTTTTGACAATTTAAACAATTTAAAATTATATTTAAACAAAATTCCCTTTTTCTTTGATTAAATCTAATAAATACCTCATAAATGTCATAAAAAGTACCAATTAATTTCTAAATAATTTGCGATGTCATGAAAAACCTTTTTCACTAATTTAAAGGAGTAAAATACTGATCTGAACAATTTATAAAATTATTTAAACCCTGTAAGGTGCATAACTCATTTTATTTATTATCCAAGGACTCTGAGTGATTAAAATAAATTACGCGAGATCAAAAATTAGGTGTCAACAGGGGCCTCTTGAGCAGCATTAGCAGCTTTATTTCGCGCCACTTTCTCTTGAAGATGGGCAATTTTCTCAAACATCATTTTCATGACGTCTTCAGTAGGTGATGTCTCAGGCAGTTCGCCCAGAGGCGATTCTCTGAGAGCAATGTCAGTAGGGGTAGTTTCATTATCTGATGTACCAGTCATCGTTTCTATGCCTTTATCTTGTCGGGATAGGGATGCTATTGCAATTTTGGATTTTGTGAAGTATGCCAGTGTGAACACGAATCAACCTCACTTTCTATAAGCAAAGAATAATTCAAAGGTAAACAGAGTTAGTTTCGTTAGGTAGTAGAAAGATAATCAAGATATCACACGTCGATGGCAGTTAAATGCTCAATTGATCTCTTGTATCGACTCTTGGTTACTTGGGATTTGTTAAGTGAGGGAAATACAATATTTATAATATATAGGGACCGAGTCTTACGTAGACTGACTACGTATCCCTTCGTGGGAAATCAGGACCTTCCGTTGTTCGATTTACATAAGATAAGGTTCCCTACCTTAAACCTACCCGTGACCAGGCCCGATAGGGGCTTCCTGTGTATCCCTCCTCAGGACATCAGGTCGGTGCCGTTTCGTTTACATAAAATTATTGGGGGGGGGGGGGGGGGGGACAAACCTGTATTAAGTACAAAAAATTGGATCCCCTAAAACTACCCAAAAGGTGACGTTTCTCTTAAAATCAAAACAGGTTGTTTGTTCGTTCAACCCTTTTCTGGCCCTAAAGGCCCTAAATTCTAATACTGAGGTGGGAGCACTAACCAAATGGCGCCTTTGTGGACCAAGTTCTCCATTTCAAACTTGAAGGTATCGCACTCTTCTATGTCATGTCCCAAAGCTCCAGAATGGTTCAGACACATTTTACGACAGCCAACTGCTTCAGTTTGAGCCCTTCTGGTTCTAATGGGGCTAATCTTCTCGATGCTGACCAGTTTCTGGAAGATGCTGGCGTAAGATTCCTTAAATACCATAAAGTCATAACGCCAAATATGAGTGTTCAGTGTAATCCCTTCGGTTGGGGAAATGTTGTCGTGCACCAAAAGTGATTGTGGGCCCCACATCTTAGTGATAATTTTATTATATATCATCTCGATGAGCTTTCTCTTGAAGGCCAAAAATTCATTGATGGTTTTCCCTTCCTGATCCCGGTGATAAGGGAGCGTCTTGTCCGCGAAGACCGGAGCACACGATGGCAACCTGTCGAAGATGATACTGACTATCCCTTAGCTTCGAAACTTGATCATCATCTCCTCGATCGTTATGTGCTTGGGCGAGACGAGGTAGGGACAATCCAATGCCTTAAGTGCAAAGGCCCTCCATTCGGGCAAGGCTGGTCGGACATACTCTATTCATTCCTCGGGCTCTCCCCTGGGACTTGATGGCGCAACAGAAGTTCCTTCTCTTTTTGTGCTAAGTGGTGCAGCGGAGGCAGCTTCCCTTGATGGCCAAGTATGCTCTTACGGGTTCGATTCCATTTCTTCCGCTTCAGATTCCTCCATTGTTGGGATTTATTCGAGAAGGATCCCTTTTCCCTTGTCCAGGACGTTCTCTCCTTGAGATTCAATTGGTTCTTGGGTAGACTTTCCATCAAATCCATTAACTCATCAGCCTCTTTGATATTGGCCTTGACTGCTCGGATTTGCTTTTTGAGATCCTGAATTTTTTGACGAAGCGAGACCTCATTCTTTCCCATAACGTCCAGCTCTGGTGCGTTCTTGGTGTTCATCTACAGATTCTGCGAAGGTTTCTAGACTTAGTATGGGTATTTTTATTCATTGTTTTTCTTTGGGTGAGTGGGCGGTACTTGAGATCAATTAAGCATTTAACCGAAACAGATGAAAGCAAGTAAGTCACACAAAACAGTTTATAAAATTACACTACTCACATTTCTAAACATGCTAATAATTTGAAACATAAATGTGCCATTTGAATCAAACCATTGCACTATAATAATTAATAATAATATTCTTCCCCGAAGGAGTACAAAAGATAAAGTAAAGAGAGTACATAAAGTAAATCAGAAAAAGCATCCTCCAGTGGTGGATGATGAAGCCTGATCTCAATCGGTCTTGGCCTTCTTAGCCTTTCAGAGGGTAGTCTGGATATAAAGATGGGCCGATGTCAAAGTTGCATCTATCGATATCCCTTTTGTGTGAAAGTCAGTAGAGCAACATCATCTAAAGTCTTCTTCATCCGATCATCGAGCTCAACCAAATAGTCATTAGTGAGTTCCAACTCATGTCTCAGACTCTCTATGATGGCTTTGTCATGCTCAATCTTCTTTAAATACTTGGCATCTCTGTCGTCAGCTCTCCTCTAAACCAAACAGGCTCGAATCTCGGCTTGCGAATCCTTGTCTTGCACACAACTGCAGAGAATAGGTCTGGGAGAAAGTGACCTTATAAGTCGGCCCTCAACCAATCTTTATACTCCACAACATAACCTGAACGAAACCTATCTTCGGCTAAGGTATCAGGACCCCAAATCATGCGACCCTTCCATTCTCGTATGCAATCCAAAGACCTTGGTGGTCTATCGACGTCATAGTCAATGATAAAATCTCCCATGCCTCCAATCTGGGGTACAACTTGAATCCTCCCAAACTGTCTCAAGACCCTAGCCAGTGCATAAGGGTGGATTCCTCGAATCCCTATAAGCGGTAAGAATGTACACTTTCTACCCTTAACCGCAACTTTATGGAACACGAAGTCATGGAACATCCATTGAACGCTTTCCTTTTTCAACCCGGAAAAGGTGAATGTCCAACTTTGTTTGTTCTATTCTCCAAAGTTTGGACAAAAATCCCGAAGACCGTCCCTTTCGGCTGGCTTACTTAAGTGTTATTCACCCCTAACTTTGATCGTGTGCTTGAGGATCCACCATTATAGGAGTAAGTTACAACCTTTGAAGTATTTGTAGTGGTTTCGACAAAGGCTCAAGGCTCGGTACAAATCAACTAGGATGATTGGGGTTAGGTCAATGTATTTAGTTTCTTCTTGTTGGATAATGCCGTAGAAGATGGCCTGGGTGACCGAAATTGTCATGACCCAATTCGGCTAAGCCGTGCGGGCACTTACCTTTCCCACCTCGGTAAGTGAACCCTCAACCCAACGATAATAAATTGCATAAATAAATAAATCAGTTAAGCGGAAGAGTATACATCACGTAAGTCTTACAATAATAATATAAAAGAAAGTGCAGAAACAAGGAATACACCCAAGGTATGGTCTAAGCCATACAAGAGCATCTAACTAG
Source organism: Lycium barbarum (assembly GCF_019175385.1). NCBI lineage: Eukaryota > Viridiplantae > Streptophyta > Magnoliopsida > Solanales > Solanaceae > Lycium > Lycium barbarum. Next base: position 48,571,151 of record NC_083343.1, on the reverse strand, counting down.
AATTTACAAGTCTGGAATATCAATAATACATCAAGTCTTAGAATGTCTCGAATAGAAAATAAGACATAAATACAAAAGAATCTTCAAGGCAGCAGATGTCTCGTTCTCACCCGGAAAACTCAAAGCAGATCTCGGAGCAACTATCAGCCAAGAGAAACAAAAGTAGACCCAACCTGGAACTCTGCACTCATACAAGAATACAGCAAGTGTAGGTCAGTACAAACCACATTACTGGTAGGTATCATAGGCCGACTAAGTATAACTAACATAATCCAGACAATAAAGCAAGATAGGCAGATAAATCAACAAGTATAAGTCAACACAATCGGAACCAAGTACACATCATCACCTAGATAGAGCATCTAAACCTAAATGTGCCAAGTCTCAATATGTCCAATCCGAAACCAACATCATAAGTAAAACACCAGATCATCACAATATAAGCCATGATACAATGTAATGCAATAATGTATGAATGTAAATGCAATGCCATGCAATGTTGTGTACACATATACTCAGGACGGAATACCTCTACGTCTAGGTAGCACAACCCAAAGTGACTTGCGAAGTCTAAGTTCCACTCATCCAGGATCTTTGCCCAACAGATAGATGAGACTCCGAATCTTTGCCCAATGAGGGTTCTCACCGGCACCACCCTGGGGGACTCGCGGAGTCCATGCACTCACTCAATCCATGATTTAGGGACAAACATAGGATATCAGACTCTCACACCACTCTCATCCAAAATCGAGCCTAGCTCATCACAGTGTTTCATCAAGTATCAACAATGTATCAACAGTATATCATGAAGGATGAGAACGTGTGCAATGTATGTGTCAACATCAACAATTAGAGGTACCCAACAGGGGTACATCAACAATATCATGAAAGACTACACAAGTAATATAGAACACTATCCTCGCAATCAATGTCACAAGTACCAAGCATGGGTATGCCAACAATATTATGAAAGACTACACCAATTCATATAGAACACTATCCTCGTAATCAATGTCAATAAGTAAGGTACTATAATATCACAATCAAGAAGTAACAATAGTCTCCCATATCTACCATCATCACGTGGCATCAAGCCAACAACAATAGAACAATCAAGTCACAACACAACAGTGTGGCTAGCCCCAATCACACAACAGGGCCTAACCTAAGACAATATCCAACCCAACTTCATACCCGAAGGTTTACATAATATTTGCGACAATATCATCTAAATATATGCTTCGCTACACGAAGTTTTACAAAGGGTAAGCCATAACCTACCTGGATGGCCGAACAGCGATACACCAACAGTCACTCTTTAGCCTTGCCTTTCCGCTGAGCCTCAAGATGAAAGAAGTCTAGGCATATTCGAAATCTAGATTAGAAATCATGAAGATCGATACCTATATCGCTATCATTCAAATTAGGTCAAAACCAAACCTAGAACTTGGGGAAACGGGGCCCAAAAGGACAAAATGGGAAACTCGGGGGTAAAATATCAACTAAAAACTTGGTGATCAAAATCCATCAACTATTTGTAAAATTAACTCAAAGATTCACCCAATTTCGAAATTCAAGCAAAACCCCCAATTTTAGGTATAAACCCTAACTCTTAGATTCAAGGATTCAACACTAATAATGGAAGATATATGATTAAAACCTTAGATACATCATAATCTAGCATAAACCCAATCAATTTCATTATTTAAAAGCCTAGGTAGAATATCCATTAAATCCACTTTTTATCTTCCATTACTAAGGAACTAATGAGGAAAGAGGAATTCTAAGATGATTAGGAATAATGAATTACTAACGAGATTAGCAGGATCTACCACCAAGAATTTCCCCTAAGAATCTTATAGAACAGTTCCCAAGAGCTCAATTTTCGTGATGGTGATAAATGATAGACTAAGGGCTTTTTAATACACACTTAATGAAATAACAGGTCTGTTACCGCTACGGCGGCATCGAGGTAGCCCCGGCGTCCTCTCAGACCGTCGGGAAGGTCTGCGAAAAACAAGCTTGGCTGCCCTAGTGGCCATCGCACCGCTACGGCGGTGCCGCTGGGACGGCACTGGTGCTGCTTTGGCGGACACCCGGTACCAGAATCCCAATTATTTTTCCAAGTCTCAACCGAAATCCCGACCAACTCCCGTGGCCATCTGGTCACAAACCACATACACAGACCCAGATAAAAACATGCTATGAATGTACTTGTGGCCTCGAAATTTCCAACGGAGATCTTGTTGATCGAGTCAACCCCCGACACCTCATTTTCAACTTCCCAACCCACGTACCAAAATGCATCCGGGTGCATTGGGAACAGAACCAAACATACACATAAGTTCTAAACGACCATCCGGACCTTTCGAAATCGATGAATTTTCGAAAAAGGTTCGTTTCCCCAAAAGTCAACTTTGAGTAAATTGTTTTCGCTTAAAGCCCAAATTTCATAAAAAGTCGCCCGAATCAAATCTAGACACCTTAGGAAGAATGTCAATGGTCCCCTCTTGTCAAAAGTGAACTAACCAAGCTCGAAAAGATGCGAAAGTGCCGGAAAGACTATAACGACCAGACAGGTCGTTACATCAAATACAAATTAAACCATCGCTCGTCCTCTAGCGAAGAAGGGAATGGAGCGGGGAAATACTTGAATCAGTGAACAACTGGGGATATTGGCTACGCATGTCGGACTTCTCCTTACAGGATAGATTCTCATCGAACAAAATTGATGTTACACCTTAGAGATTTCATGTCGTCACGTAGTGAGTGAACTACTGCGAGCTTAAGGATAACAGGAAGTTCTTAAGATTATAATAAGGATAATTAGTGGTCTTAGAATGTGTACGTTAAGACCTTGGAGCTATATGAATTGATGGAATAAGGATTGATAAGAATAAGGGGAGTATAAGTGAGGTTTAGGAAAAGTTTCGTAAATTATTATGTTAAGAATTGTTTGGTAACGCCTTGAGGACAAGTTATAGGGATGTTTAGATCATTAATGAAGTATTAAACAAGTATTAAGAAGGTTGTATAAGGATTGGAGATCAAACGAAACGACGAGAACAACTTCGGAAAAACTGTGAGTTACACGACCATGTTATACATCCCGTGGAATGTTATACGGACCGTATAATGGTCCGTATAACTCAAAAGAAACTAAGTATTCTGTCACGACCCAACCCCGTAGGCCGTGACTAGTGCCTGAATTGGACACTCATATTGCCTGTTAACTGTAATCATTTAACACTAGCATGTCACGAACTTATTTGTATAAACAGGTAGGGTGTTATTTTTAAAGCTGTCAAAATTTTGTATGTCGTAGGCACCTGTCTCCTGAAGAATTAAAAATTTTAAACAACAACATATATATATTCCTACGCAAGCCGACAACGCTGCCATTACGAATGGGTACGCCCCAAACATATGTCATAATCATAAAACGCGTCAACAACCATAAACAGACCCACACAAATGTCCACAGACCTCTAAGAGTAATGACCGTATCATATGGCGGGACAGGGCCCCGCCGTACCCAAATAAACTCATATGAATTCAACATAAGGGAGTTATACCACAAGCTAGGCTCCGGAACAAAGGAGCAGTCAAAATAGCTGAATAAGTGTCCTAAGCTGGCGGATCTCCGAAATGAACGTCTGTACCTGCGGGCATGAACGCAGCCCCCCGAAGAAAGGGGGTCAGTACGGAGTATGTACTGAGCATGTAAAGCATGAAACATAGTGATAGACTCATACTGAGATAAGATGTATAGGACTCAATGCAACTAACAGAATTTCATAAAGACTTGCCTTTGAACATATTTCATCTGTATCATTCTCATATCAATGTCAATATAGTGTTTTGTAATCAAAGCTGCATAATCATTCTGTATATAACATATATACGTGTCCCGGCCCTCTAGTGAGGGGCTCGGTAATTAAAATCATAGTATTATAAACATGCACATAGACGTGTCCCGGCCCTTTCGTAAGGGACTCGGTAATAAGGAATATATATGCCCTCCTGACCACCATCTCTATATCATCATATCATCACATCATTATATCATCATATATATATAACGTGTCCCGGCCCTCTAGTGAGGGACTCGGTGAATATAGTCATAGCATCATAAACATAAACATATACGTGTCCCGGCCCTTTAATGAGGGACTCGATAATAATATAGTAGATGTGCGCACGAGAACGTGTCCTGGCCCGGGACTCAGTGAAGGATATAGCGATAAGCACGAGCAGAATAATAAGCAACCACATATATGCAATGCATCTTTTGAGACTCAATAGATAAGAAACTAACCAGCTCTAAAGTATTGGGATAATAATCATATTCAATTCTTTTCAACTCTCATTATAAGCCATAGCAAGGAACGTTTCAGCTTTCATGTACATGTATCAATTTTCATGATGTAGCTTTTGAAAATCAAGTATACTTCTATTCATGCCATTCTTTTAAGAGTAGGAACTTCTATACATCATTTATTAGTCAATCATGTAGTAGGCTCGTGACAATAGCATTAAGGAAATATAGAATCATAAGTCATGCATGGAACTAGAGAATAGAATTTACCCCAAGGTTCATATCATTTCATACTCACGTCTAGGACATGCCAAGAAAAGAAGGAATAAGCTTTACATACCTTTAGCATTTAGTTGTATTCTAACTTGTACTTGCTGCCCAAATACACTTATCCTATATCAAGATATCAAGAGCTACAATTAGTCTACAAGGGAATTCAATACGTATCTTAACGTTAACAATCCCTTTCAAACATTTAGACCACGTTTCGTTCGCATTCAAACCAACTACATACAACCAATCCAACATCAATAATCATATGTTCAATACCAACCCGAACAGCCCACATAACATTCCAAATATCCCACATTCACAACATTCCATAACGATTCACATACGGCTACTACATTCTCAAGTTACTCCTAATAATCCGTAGCCTTAACGTTTTCGTGTAACAACTTTACAACAACCCAAACAACGTAAATACAATATAGATTCTTAACTATCATTAGTATTTCCAATTTATAGAAGACAGCATGTCCAAAACAGTTCCTAACAACAACACGCCCAAAACAGTCCCTAACCAATCAACACGCCCAAAACAGTCCCTAACCAACAACATAAAGGTGCCCGGAATTCTTGCAAACGTTTACGAACATACCAAGCAAACCACATATGATTCTTACACATTATTTCATGTCTTCATTTCATATAATTTCAGTAAAATACGACCAGCAGTCACAAGATAAATATATCACCAAATGCGTACGCAAATAGCTACATTGTCGACACTAAAACCTTACAACGACAACAACATGTTTAATGACATTACTTTCATGATCCTTGGAACTGTTTTAGCATCATTTACATTCTTATAACAGCCCACAAATCATTCCAATTTCGACCTGAATCATTGCACTTCACTTTCACTAAACGTTCACAACAAGAATCAACACTCAACACATACAAATTCACCTCTAGCACTAAAACAGTCCACTGTTTTTGGACTGCTCGTATGCTTCAACATAATTCATTTCTTTAACACCTTAATTCACATATTCAACATGCATACAATACACCACAATGTCCATAACAACAACAATCAAAAGGTGACACAAAACAGTCCCTAAATCTCCCCTAAAACAGTCTACAACACCCTTCCCACAATTTCATGATTTTTATCCGTTTATCCAACTACAATACATTCAATCCATTTCCAATACATGTTCAAGAAGATAAATCATGACTTCATTAGAACCTTCAACACACGGCTCATTTTCATTTCAAGAAAAATAGTCCAATATCCAACATGCAACATCACAACCAAACTTCTACAATCTTTGTTCATTTACTTATGTTGATACATATTCAATTCATCAACAATACAAGTAAAATGAAATCAACCATGACTTCACCAATACTCATGGCTAAATCTCTACTTCAACTACAACAACAATCCAACAACAACCTTCATGAACTATACATTCAAATCATCATGCAACACAAGAACAATAAACATTCTTACCTTACAACTTGTTCTTCACTTTGGCCGAATCTTCAACCCTATTGAGGTGCTACACCTCCTTGTTTCTTTCCAACAACTACTACACGTTCTTGTACACTAGATGAGGAGTTGATTTGAGGAAGAAAACTATTTTTTGTTTTTTTGGTGGTGGAGCTTCCATGGCCGTGGCTCTCTTTCTCTAGTTGGAGAAGATGAGAGCTTCTCTCTCTTGTTCAATTTGTGGCATTGGGAAAAATGAGTTGGCATGCAACTTTTGGTCAACAAAGTTGGATATTTTTCTGCCCAAGGGGTCTTGCACGTTCCCCCAACTGAGCATGGGCAAAAATCTGATTTTTGCCATGTGTTTGTGGGGCCCACACGGCCACAATTGAAAAATTGTGAACATTTAAGTCTTAATCCCCGCTCATCCAACTTGCATCGTCCATATCTCATTACCCCGATATGGTTTTGACAAGCGGTTTGTTTCATTGAAAACTAGACTCGATGAACATCGTTTTAGGCTTTTGAAACACCTTAAAACTCCTCATATACTAGGAGATATGCCTCCTACAATATAGACTAAAATCGGGTCCGAGATTTTATTGAAGTTGTTCCGATTCATTTCGTTTAACTTCTAATCCTCTTCCAACCTCATGTAACCTCTTATGCATACATATACACACTTGTATACATCAATAAATATCCATATAAACATCTCGAAAGGTCCAGAGAATCACAATAACCTTAAACATAATTAGAGAACTCACACAGCTTCGACGAAACTCCAATCGCAAAAGTATGTTCATATATTTTGTCCATCTTCTATATCATTACTAATAATCTCAAATACTTTAAAAGGTCATTCGCATTACCTCATATACATACTCATAACGAGATTTCAAATCCTTTAGGTTACCATGTCACCTCGAGATACTTAAGACAACCATATATATAACGATATTCTTACTAACTCGATTAACTTTCCTTGAACCTTCTTAACTCATTCTTTCTTGTTTTAACACAGTAGCACGGATTATTATGGAGTGTAATATATTCCATGGTGGTGAACCACGACCACTTTCATGCACCATGCCATGTTCCACGGACCGTACAAGTGTCCGTGGAAGTCCCAACGGGCTGAGTTATTTCAATTATATAAATGTGATCCTACTCCATTAATTTCATTTCCCACACACTTCTTCTTCACTCTCAAGACCTCTAGAAGGTTCCACCTTCTTCATCTTCAAGAATACAAGGGAAATCAAAGGTTTATACCATAGATTCAAGTGGATCAAGTGCAAGGAAGCTCACTAGGGTTCGTCCAAGTCAAGAATTCTCTTGGGAGTGAAGTTAGGGTTTTCTCCAAGTGAAGTATTAACAACTAAAACCCGTTCCTACACATTCAAAGGTGAGTTTCATGATTATTCTATGTTGTTTAAGGTATGAAAAGGGTGAAACACTTGGATTATGGAAGTTGAAAAATGGATTACAAAAGGTGAGGTTAGTGACAATTGTGAATAGTGGATTAATATGAATCATGAATCTTGATATGTTGAGATTGTAATCACATTATGAATGATGTTAGGAGTATGAGAGAAACATTAGATGAGAATGAATGTAACGTTGTAGTATGATTATGACTATGGATGACCATGAGAGTAAATTTTAGGAATTGAATAATGACGATGATATTATGAATGTTATTATTGACGTTTGGGAGTTGAAATATGATATGGGGAAAGTAGTAGAAACAAACCAAATGCTGCCCAATTTTCTTTAGCTTTAGTAAGCACGTTTAAGTGATCGATTAACTAATGTTTGTGCGGCTTCTCTTGAAGGTAGAAATGCGATTATTGAAGAGGAACGTTCGAGCGATAGAGTAGCTAGACGAAAAGGAATGTAAGGCTAACCCTTTCCTTCTAAGGCATGAATCTTTCAAATTTTCCATGATCTTCCTATACGAGGGGGACAATGAGTCCATGAATATACAAAGCTACATACACACGTGATTAAGAAGGGAAATACGATACGAGAAAGATAATAATGATGATGAACATAAGTATGAGAAATCCTAGTGTAATATAAGATGTCCATGAAGATAATATTTCTAAGTATGGTTTCATCGATGCTTATCCTTGCGTACACTCACCTTAAATTGTTAGTTCCTTCAAGGTGAGATATGATGTTGATGATTACTCTATAACATAATCGGGGGTTCATGACCTTATGTCACCTCGACATAGCCATAGCTGCCTTCAATTCCTAATGTATGTCTTTAATGATAAATGTATAATGATGCTAAGTCATGATATGTCTATGAAATGATCAATAATGTAAGTTTATGATATACTTATGCAAGGCATGAAAATGTTAAGTTATGAATGATTATGTGATAATACGATTCCACCGCGCCTAGATGGCCAGGCATGTCACCGCTAACGCGGGCTGCAAACTATTCCACCGTGCCTGAATAGTCGGGCAAGTCACCGCTAAGGCAGGCTGCTATGTTTACACCGAGCCTAGAGGGCCGGGCATGATCACCACTAGTGGGCGGCATATGATGGTTACCCGGGCGCGGGTTAACGATAATGATGATGATGATGCGATGATATATGTGCTATGATGATACATGTACCATGATTATATAAATATACGCCATATGTATGAAATATACTCACCTATAGAACTCATGCAGGTTATATCCCTCTCCTATGGTTTATGATTCATCTACCATGCTTATTTCATTCATGTCTTACATACTCAGTACAATGTTCGTACTGACGTCCGTTTTGTTTGGACGTTGTGTTCACGCCCACTGGTAGACAAGGAGGGGAGCTTGATCCAGACTTGTAGGAGATGTTAGATGATTTGAGAGCACTCTATTGCTCCGGAGGTGCTACTTGGTTCATTCTTTTGTGTATATATATGTATATGTATGATGGGAACGACGGGGTCTTGTCCCGTCCATATGTCGAGTACTCTAGTAGAAGCTCGTAGATACACAGTGTGGGTTATATGGTCTCACGAGGTTGATATATATATATATATATATTAGTTTGATGGTCGAAAGGCTCATGTATATAAAAGTATTTATGTTCTCAAATGACAAATGATTTTCTTATGATTTGAGAATAAATTTGATAAAAAAACATTTAATATGTAGAGTAGCAGAACGAGGGGTGCTCGGTGGTTAGCCCCGGGTACCCGTCACGGCCCCTAGTCGGGTCGTGACAAAAGTGGTATCAGAGCAGTTCCGTCCTAGGAAATGTCTACGAGCCATGTCTAGTAAAGTCTTGTTTATGGTGTGTTGTGCGCCACACTAATAAACAGAAGGCTATAGGACATTTAGGAAAATGACCATCTTCCATCTTAAGAGATCATGCGATAGAGGTGTGTTATAAGATTTTTCCCCTCTTATTAATGTGTTATGATTTCAGAAATGTTGCCAAAGGGAAAAGCTACAGCCGCCCAGAAGGGCACGACTATGATGAAAAGGCGGGCAGAAAGAGAGCCGCCAATAAATGTAGAAGAGGGCGAGTCACAAAATGAGGCTCCATCTAGTAATTCCTCCACCCTGCCCAATGTTGAAGAACAAGGGGGAGCTTCAGCTCCAATTCCTCCATCGGTTGCTTCGGGTCAACAAGTGACCGAGGCCATTCACCTATTGACACAGTTGGTTGCCGCCCAGGCACAGTGGCAGAATGTGAGTTCAAGTGATCGGGCAGCTAGTACCAGAGCCTGTGACTTTATGAGTTTGAATCGTCCGGGGTTTTTCGGGTCAAAGCCGGACAAAGACCCGCAAGGTTTTATTGATGAGATACTGAGAACATTGAGGATTATTCATTCCTCCGAGACCGAATCTGTGGAGTTGGCATCTTATAGACTCCGAGATGTGGTGGTATTGTGTTACAATAATTGGCTAGCATCAAGGAAGGAAAATGCACCTCCTCCCATTTGGCAAGAATTTGTGGATGACTTCATCCGCCATTATTTGCCACCCGAGGTCCGCCGAGCTAAAGCAGATAGATTTTTAAACTTGAAACAAGGGAATATGACTGCTCGGGAGTATAACCTTCAATTCAATTCATTGGCTAGGTATACTCCAACTATGGTGGCCGATATGGCAGATAGAGTGTATCGCTTTGTGAGTGGCCTAGGGCCACATTTATTTAAAGATTGCTTGACGGCTTCATTACAAGAAGGGATGGATATCTCCCGAATACAAGCCCATGCCCAGAATTTAGAAGGACAACGACACCCGCAAAGGGGTGATCGCGACATTGATAGAAGGCAAAGCAAGAGGGCCAGATCTATGGGGGCAGGTAGCGATTATAGAGGGGGATCGAGGCAGACTTATTCCCGACATTTAGGCCAGTCGGTGACTAGTGCGCCTCCACGATTTGCGTATAGGAGATTTGATCGCTCCTTTCCTTCAGGACAGGGTCAGAGTTTGAGAGCTTGGGGTTCCCAGTTTAGGGGTGATTACAGTCAGAGGAGACCGCCAGTTCCATGATGTAGCCAGTGCAGAAAATTACACTCGGGGCCATATCGCCAGGGCACAGATGCTTTCTATATTTGTGGACAGACTGGGCATTTGATGCGAGCTTGTCCCTCGAGGTATGGTAGAGGTGGGGTTCAGCCGACAGGTTCAGCAGCTGGTTCTTCTTCAGTGCGCCCGGTAGGGCAGACTCCCCAGATTTCAGCAGGTCGAGGTAGAGGCAGAGGGGGAACATCTACTTTAGGTGCCACTCAGCCACATGTGTATGCTTTAGCCGGACGACAGGATATGGAGTCCTCCCCGGATGTAGTTACAGCTATATTATCTGTACTTTCCCATGACGTGTATGCATTGATAGATCCGAGTTCTAATCTATCTTATATTACTCCGTATGTTGCTGGTTATATTGGGGTAAAATCTGAGCCAATCAAACCTTTTGAGGTATCTACTCCGATTGGTGATCCCGTGATAGCTAGACAAGTGTATAAAAATTGTGTGCTTGTGATATGCAATCGCTAGACCAAAGCCGATTTAATCGAGCTGAAAATGTTAGATTTCGATGTGATTATGGGTATGGATTGTTTGGATTCATGTTTTGCTAATGTTGATTGTCGGATGAAAATAGTTCGATTTCAATTTCCAGGAGAGCCCGTGCTTGAATGGAAGGGTAATACAGCATCTCCGAAAGGTAGGTTTATTTCCTACCTGAAGGCAAGAAAGATGATAGCTAAAGGCTATATTTATCATCTAGTCTGAGTTCATGACACCGAAGAAAAGTCGCCAACTTTCCAATCGGTTCCGGTAGTGAATGAATTTCCGGATGTATTTCTAGATGAACTTCCAAGCCTTCCCCCGAAGAGAGAGATTGATTTCGCCATTGATGTGTTGCCGGACACCAGGCCTATTTCTATTCCTCCTTATCGAATGGCTCCGGCAGAATTGAAAGAGCTAAAGGCATAGTTGAAAGATTTTCTTGAAAAGGGGTTTATTAGACCCAGTTCATCACCGCGGGGAGCACCAGTCTTGTTCATGAGAAAGAAAGATTATTCCCTCCGAATGTGCATCGATTATAGGTAGTTGAATAAGGTGACAATAAAGAACAAATATCCTCTCCCAAGGATTGATGACTTGTTTGATCAACTACAGGGTGCCAAGTGGTTTTCCAAAATAGACTTGAGGTCGGGTTATCATCAAGTGAGAATTAGAGAAGAAGATATTCCCAAAACAGCCTTCAGAACGAGATATGGCCATTATGAATTCCGAGTGATGTTGTTTGGGTTGACTAATGCTCCGGCAGTGTTCATGAATTTGACGAATAATGTATTCAGGCCACTCTTGGATTTATTCGTGATAGTATTCATTGATGATATTCTGGTATACTCTCGCACGAAATCAGAACATGCAGATCATTTACGTATCGTTCTTGGAATTCTTCGAACCCGAGAATTGTATGCAAAATTTCCAAAGTGCGAGTTTTGGCCGAATTCTGTAACATTTATGGGCCATGTTATTTAGATTATGGTATTCGAGTTGATACTCAGAAAATTAAAGCTGTGAATACCTGGCCAAGGCCTACGACGCCTACAGGAGTCCGAATTTTTTTGGGCTTGGTAGGTTACTACAGAAGGTTCGTAGAGGGATTTTCTCTATTTTAGCCTCATTGACAAAGCTAACCCAGAAGTCAGTTAAATCTCAGTGGAATGATGCTTGTGAACGCAGCTTCCAAGAGTTGAAGGACAGATTAACCTCAGCTCTAGTCCTAACACTTCCAGAAGGGCCAGATAGTTATGTTGTGTACTGTGATGCTTCCGGCATTGGGTTAGGATGTGTGTTAATGCAACACGGTAGAGTCATTGCTTATGCTTCGAGACAACTGCAGAAACATGAAAAGAACTATCCAACTCACGATCTCGAATTGGCCGCAGTCATTCATGCATTAAAAATGTGGAGACATTACTTGTATGGTGTGCATGTTGATATCTATACAGATCACAAATGTCTTCAGTACATTTTCAAACAAAAGGAGTTGAATCTGCGGCAAAGGCGGTGGTTAGAGTTATTGAAAGATTATGATGTGAATATTTTATACGACCCGAGAAATAAAATGTAGTAGCTGATGCGCTTAGCCGCCGATCAATGGGTAGCCTATGTGAAGTTCCTCCGGGAAAGAAGGAGATGATTCATGAGCTCCACCAACCAGCAAATCTTGGAGTACGGGTGATTGATTCAGGTAGTGCAGGGATTAGTATTAATGATCCTACAGTTTCATCCCTGGATATAGAAGTGAAAGAGCGTCAGTATGAAGATCCTCAATTTTGCCATTACAGAGACATACCTCATGAAAGATAGAAGTCTCTATTTGAAGTTTCCATAGATGGAATTCTTAGATACAGAGGCAGGTTGTGTGTGCCGAAAGTCGCAAAATTGCGCCGACGAATTCTAGAAGAAGCCCATTATTCTCGGTATTCTATTCACCCAGGTGCAACAAAGATGTATCATGATCTCAAGTTGATGTATTGGTGGGATGGCATGAAGAGAGATATAGCAGAATTTGTAGACCAATATCCAAATTACCAACAAGTTAAAATCAAACATCAAAAGCCAGGAGGATTATTGCAAGCGATGGAAATCCCTACTTGGAAATGGGAAGTGATCAGCATGGATTTCATTGTGGGGTTACCTCGTTCCCGAGGCAAGTATGACTCTATATGGGTGATCGTGGATAGACTCACGAAAGCAGCTCATTTTCTTCCAGTCAGAACCACATACTTAGCGGAAGACTATGCAAGGTTGTATCTCAAAGAAATTGTGCGACTCCATGGTATACCGATATCCATTATCACAGATAGAGGAGCACAGTTTACAGCCAAGTTCTGGAAGTCTTTCCAAGAAGGTCTAGGTACTCAAGTGAAGCTTAGCATGACATTTCATCTGCAGACCGATGGACAGGCCGAGCATACTATTCAGACCTTCGAGGATATGCTAAGAGCATGTGTTCTGGATTTCGGAGGAAGTTGGGATGATCATTTGCCTCTAATCGAATTTGCATACAACAATAGTTATCATTCTAGTATCCAAATGGCTCCGTATGAAGCTTTATATGGAAGAAAGTGCAGGTCCCCAATTGGATGGTTTGAAATAGGAGAAACAGCTAATAGGCCCTGAATTGATTCAGCAAGCAGTAGAAAACGTCAAAGGGATCCGAGATCGATTGTTAACAGCCCAAATTCGCCAAAAATCTTATGCGGACAACCGCCGGCGAGACATGGAATTTCAGGTTGATGATTGGGTATTTTTGAAGGTGTCGCCAATGAAAGGGGTGATGAGATTTGGCAAGAAAGGAAAATTAAGTACACGATACATTGGACCCTATAAAATTATCCGCACGGTGGGTCATGTAGCCTATGAATTGAACTTGCCTTCAGAGCTTGAGTCAGTCCATCCAGTCTTCCATGTCTCGATGCTCCGCAAGTGTATTAGAGATCCCACGAAAATTGTTCCAATAGATGATGTTCGGGTGGCAGAAAAGTTAGCATATGAAGAAGAGCCCATTGCCATATTAGACAGGCAAGTACAGAGACTTCGAAATAAGGAAGTAGCTTCAGTCAAAGTGTTGTGGCAAAACAACAACCGAGAAGAAATGACGTGGGAAGCAGAGGAGAGTATGAAATCCAAGTACCCGCGCTTATTCCAACCCCCAGGAGAGATTCGAGATGAAACACCAACATTATGAGGTATGTATGTTTACTTTTCATGCTTTTGGTCGTGTGTGGCCATAAATATATTGATATTGTATTGTAGCCCTGTGAGGCAATGCTATTATGGGTTGTTGTGACAGGACGCTAATGCCATATTACAAAGGGAAACTCTGGTAAAATTTTCGCAGAATTCCCGAGTGTTTAACATTCGAGGACGAATGTTCCAAAAAGGGGGGAAGAATGTTACACCTTGGAGACTTCATGTCGTCGCGTAGTGAGTGAACTACTGCGAGCTTAAGGATAACAGGAAGTTCTTAAGATTATAAGAAGGATAATTAGTGGTCTTAGAATGCGTACGTTAAGACCTTAGAGCTATATGAATTGATGGAATAATGATTAATAAGAATAAGTGGAGTATAAGTGAGGTTTAGGAAAGGTTTCGTAAATTATTGCGTTAAGAATTGTTTGGTAAGGCCTTGAGGACAAGTTATAGGGCTGTTTAGATCATTAATGAAGTATTAAGAAGGTTGTATAAGGATTGGAGATCAAACGAAACGACGAGAACAACTTCGGAAAAACTGTGAGTTACACGACCATGTTATACGGCCCGTGGAATGTTATACGGACCATATAATGGTCCATATAACTCAACACCAACTAAGTATTCCATGGTGGTGAACCACGAGCACCTTCACGGACCGTGCCATGTTCCACGGACCGTACAACTGTCCGTGGAAGTCCCAACGGGCTGAGTTATTTCAATGATGTAAATGTGATCCTACTTCATTAATTTCATTTCCCACACACTTCTTCATCTCTCTCAAGACCTATAGAAGGTTCCACCTACTTCATCTTCAAGAATAAAAGGGAAATCAAAGGTTTATACCATAGATTCAAGTGAATCAAGTGCAAGGAAGCTCACTAGGTTCTTCCAAGTCAAGAATTCTCTTGGGAGTGAAGTTAGGGTTTTCTCCAAGTGAAGTATTAACAACTAAAACCCGTTCCTACACATTCAAAGGTGATTTTCATGATTATTGTATGTTGTTTAAGGTATGGAAAGGTTGAAACACTTGGATTATGGAAGAAAATGGAAAATGGATTACAAAAGGTGAGATTAGTGACAATTGTGAAAAGTGGATTAATATGAATCATGAATCTTGATATATTGAGATTGTAATCACATTATGAATGATGTTAGGAGTATGAGAGAAACATTAGATGAGAATGAATGTAACGTTGTAGTATGATTATGACTATGGATGACCATGAGAGTAAATTGTAGGAATTGAATAATGACGATGATATTATGAATGTTATTATTGACGTTTGGGAGTTGAAATATGATATGAGGAAAGTAGTAGAAACAAAGGAAATGTTTCCCAATTTTCTTTAGCTTTAGTAAGCATGTTTAAGTGATCGATTAGCTAATGTTTGTGCGGCTTCTCTTGAAGGTAGAAATGCGATTATTGAAGAGGAACGTTCGAGCGATAGAGTAGCTAGACGAAAAGGAATGTAAGGCTAACCCTTTCCTTCTAAGGCATGAATCTTTCAAATTTTCCATGATCTTCCTATATGATGGGGACTATGAGTCCATGAATATACGAAGCTACATACGCACGTGATTAAGAAGGGAAATACGATACGAGCATGATAATGATGATGATGAACATAAGTATGAGAAATCCTAGTGTAATATAAGATGTCCATGAAGCTAATATATCTAAGTATGGTTTCATCGATGCTTCTCCTTGCGTACACTCACCTTAAGTTGTTAGTTCCTTCAAGGTGAGATACGATTTTGATGATTACTCCATATTATAATCGGGGGTTCACGACCTTATGTCACCCCGACATAGCCATAGCTGCCTTCAAATCCTAATGTATGTCATTAATGATAAATGTATAATGATGCTAAGTCTTGATATGTCTATGAAATGATCAATAATGTAAGTTTATGACATACTTATGCAAAGTATAAAAATGTTAAGTTATGAACTATTATGTGAAGATACGATTCCTCCGCGCCTAGATGGCCAGGCATGTCATCGCTAACGCGGGCTGCATACTATTCCACCGTGCCTGAATGGCCGGGCATGTCACCGCTATGGCGGGCTGCTATGTTTACACCGACCCTATAGGGCCGGGCATGATCACCACTAGTGGGCGACATATGATGGTTGCCCGGACGCGGGTTAACGATGATGATGATGATGTGATGATATATGTGCTATGATGATACATGTACCATGATTATATAAATATACGCCATATGTATGAAATGTACTCACCTATAGAACTCATGCTGGTTATATCCGTCTCCTATGGTTTATGATTCTTCTACCATGCTTATTTCATTCATGTCTTACATACTCAGTACAATGTTCGTACTGACGTCCGCTTTCTTTTGGCGCTGTGTTCATGCCCACAGGTAGACAAGGAGGGGAGCTTGATCCAGACTCGTTGGAGCTGTTAGCTGATTTGAGAGCACTCCATTGTTCCGGAGGTTCTACTTGGTTCATTCATTTGTGTATATATATGTATATGTATGATGGGCACGACGGGGTCTTGTCCCGTCCATATGTCTAGTACTCTAGTAGAGGCTCGTAGATACGCAGTGTGGGTTATATGGTCTCACGAGGTTGTTATCATGTATGTATATATATATATATATATATATATATATATATATATATATATATATATATATATATATATATATATATATATATAAATATATTATTTTGATGGCCGAAAGGCTCATGTATATAAAAGTATTTATGTTCTCAAATGACAAATGATTTTCCTTCTTCTATTTTTTGAGAATGAATTTGATAAAAAAACGTTTAATAAGCATGATGAGTAGCAAAACGAGTGGTGCTCGGTGGTTAGCCCCGGGTACCCGTCACGGCCCCTAGTCGGGTCGTGACAATTGAATCCTAACGAATGATACAGAAACCACCAGAACGGTACTTCTCCAACAAAGAACCATGGAAAACCGGATGAACATTCGACAAATCTGGTGAAAAACCAACTTATAGAACAAGGGTCCAACAATGGGTAGTCTCAACGGCTAATACACCTCGGGCTCACTTGCCCTCCTTCGAAAATTGCAAGACACCCTTGCCGAGTGTAACATTAAAACCTGATCGTTCACTCTTCTAGTCACAACTCTCTAACTTAGCTTAAGCTCCAGTTGTCGTATCTCCACATTCAAATTTCCTTCAAACCTGACCCTCGAATAACAATTGCTTTTACCCGAATTCTCTGATTGAATAATGCCGCAATCCTAAATGCGATCAATAGGCCCCACAAACACTTTCCCAAACCAACGCAATCTTCTGAAATCTGGTCACAAACCATAGACCATTCTGAACTGATAAAATACTCTTATTCCGCTAACTCCTTCTCCCACATCTTCTAAATTTGTTACTCGCACCACGATTTCTTAGAAACATATAAACACACATACCAGAATTCTGAACTCATAACATACTCTCGCCAAAAAGAATCCTTGATTCATCTGCGATCTCTACGCAATTCTATCAAAACTAATCTTACTGGTAGCCAACTTATCCAGTTCCAAATCTTTTTGAACCTTCAAATCATAATGCAGTAACCATACCACTGAATATCTTGTCGAGCAAACAACTGATCACTATAGAGACCTCTCGTACAACAATTCCTCCTCAACTCTGTGCTAGGCTCATTGCATACTCTTATTTTTTCCTGAATAAATGCTCATAGAAAGTATCATCAAATCCACTAGAAAACCCTTACAAAGCTCGATAAATCTGTCATACCCTAAATCTGAGCCAAAACGCTTCGAGTCCCTAGATACCTTCCTGGAGTGTAATGATAGACCTTTAAGCTTAACTTGAACCACGCTGACCCTGAATGAATGTACAACTCTCGAATATGACCATTAGTCATTAAAACCAACTCCAAATTTCTAAACCAAGCACAACCATACCACGCATAACAGATCCTGTCTTTCACTTTCGACTCCACAAGTTGAGTTCTATCCAAGTTATCAACTTAGTACCGAAGAGCTATACGTTACGATTTCAATATTCATATTTCTCAATCTTTGCCCGATATGCAATTACAATACAACCCCGAACCTTTAGACGCGAAACCTGAAGCCTCATATAGTAATTATATAACCGTCGAACCTCTCATAGTATCACCTCAATAATATAACTCTAGTCCTCAGATGATAGGGATTCCACAATCTTCTCTCTTAAGGCATGCTAACTCATCCACTGTAGAATGTTACGAAACTTATCCGACGGTGTACCACCAAACCACTTCTTATAAACCTCAACATGTCGGTTCATTGAAATTTGCTTCTCACTAGTTGCTGATCACGAACCTCACGGAACACTATCATATCACCTAATCCATTCCTGTAGATTTCCTTCTTAAGCTCACGCAATAATCACATCTCAACCGGAATATGTAAGTAAACGACACCACAATCCATACTGACCCAAGAAATCCCCAAGATGTACCTTTTTCTTATTGATTCATAATCAACTATACCTTTTCTCGACTAGTCAATTCCTAATTTCTAATCAATTCACGATCATCAATACCATAGTCAGTCCTAGAATCCACTCAATCGAATACCACATAATTATATGTTATGCAAGCTAGCCGAATCAATCCGGGAGATAGGATCATACCACACACTCTACACATTAGAGTTTTCTTAATGCTTACAACTCGAAATGGCACACTCTTTAAATCCAGCGTATCACACAACAGTCTCACTAATATCCTCATGAATCTCACTAAAGCGTCCTTGCCCAAATTGCCTTACTCAATTTCCAAAATGTTATCCCAAACTCAACCTAGTTAACCCATCATCGATCTACCATTTGAAGTATCCATGTTCACTAATCCCTTACTCAAATCCTTAACGTTACTAGTCCTCGAAGAATCACCTCTTACCTCAATTATCGATCATGAACACCTCTAACCACTCGCACGCCAATCCCTCTTCTAACATTGCTAGTAGCTGGATCTAGACAATTTTACACAATGAATACAAGGTTGCCAACCTTAGTCCACCTCTGATCTCTATTAATTTATGACATAACCGAAGATACCAACTCATCCATAAACTCTCAAGTCCACTCTGTACTGTACAATCGCAACCAACCTCTCACATCATAACTCTTGTTTCCATAATTTTCTTGGTGCCCTTAACCCCGCAGATCCTATCAACCTCATCGGTAACTCTTTTACAGTACGTCATGATATAATGCCCCCGTAGTCCAACACAACTCACGTACTCATGTCACCTCACCTCAAGTCTTACGAACCTCAATCTCCTGAACCCGATAGCAAGATGCCTCATTGTAACCCTTCAGCTCCCGTATTCCATCTCAAATCACTCTAAACCAATCATCCCTCTGAGCCGAACGAACTACTAACAATATCAATACCTCTCCTCAAATCGATGTGTAGCAACTAGTAACTTCCCAAGTCATTAACTCATCGCATATGCCCATAATTGAAGTCATTTCTATCAGTCGATTACTAGCTCCTCAGAAGCCTACAACCCAATCAAATTTACCGACCAACGATGAAAACCATTGCATTCACTTACTAATAGAGTAGTCCTTTAACATTAATGAGCTTATATCGAGAATGACTTTTAGTACCATATCTCTGAGATATCACGTGAGCCTGTAAGTACGACCGTTACTAACCTATGCCTGATTATTCCCACAATATTCAATACTCTTATAATAATCATAACTCAGATAACAACCTCCATCGGTACCGTTCTATCATGTCGAATCCCCCTTTACCTGTCATAACCAAACACGAAATTCGCCCTCGCATTAATTGCAACCTTATCTTGACAACTATGTCAGATACTAATTTTTCCTTTCCCAATATCATGAAAAGTACTCATATCCAAGATATTCTAAGAAGTCTTACCTCGCTACACACTTGCACAAAAGTTTCCTTCATGTACTTATTGTCATCTTCTTTTCTTTATTACCCGCGATCACAATACGTTGTCCACATTCGATGTCATCACCTAACTTACACTTGTTCTCACGTACCAAGGTCTAATACTCTACCATTGCTGAATCATCGACCCGCCATTGGTTCGCCAATGTCACGTGCACCATCATAAAGCCCTGACGAAGCTAAAGTCAACTGATCATATCATTGAGTAACCCACTATTGTGAAGCCATAAATGCACTTGTCACCTCTGAGCAACCCAAAGCTGAAACATGGAGACCCTGTAACCCTCTAAACTACCTTCCAATTCCTCACGAACTTCCACAATAAACAATTTTAATTGCAACTCCACACGGCAACTGAGTCTAGTCACAACTCTACACAATCGAAACCTCAAGCCATAACTAGTGGCTGAACTGAATCACATGTCTGAATAAGGATGACATATCTGGTACCATTCCACAACATGCCATAGATCAACCATTCGCATAACAATTTAAGGACGAGTGTCCACCCTCCGTGGATGATTAATATAAGAAAGTTTAGATACCAGTTGGAATCGACTAGACACCAATTGGAATCAACTAGATACCAATTGGAATAGAGTTTCTCGAGAGAATGAAAGAATTCAATGTTTCCTAAATGTCTTATAGTCTCACGCAGATAAGTACGAAGCTCATCGTACCGATCCACAGGACTCTACTAGACACGCTCTTGTATTATAGATCGTGTAACCTAGGGTTCTGATACCAACTTATCATGACACAATTTGGCTAAGTCATGCGGGCACTTACCTTTCTCACCTCGATAAGCGAACCCTCAACCCCAACGATAATAAATTGCATAAATAAATAAATCAGTTAAGCGGGAGAGAATACATCACGTATGTCTTACGATAATAATATCGAAGAAACTGCGGAAACAAGAAAATACACTCAAGGTCTAGTCTAAGCCATACAAGAGCATCTAACTAGAATCTACAAGTCTGGAATATCAATAATACATAGAGTCTTAGTATGTCGCGAAATAGAAAATAAGACATAAATACAGAAGAGTCTTCAAGGCGACAGACATCTCGTGCTCACCCTGGAAACTCAAAGCAGATCTCGGAGCGACTATCAGCTACGAGAAACAAAAGTAGACCCAACCTAGAACTCTGCACTCATAAAACATTGCAGCAAGTGCAGGTCAGTACAAACCACATTACTGGTAGGTATCATAGACCGACTAAGTATAGCAAATGTAGTCCAGACAACAAAGCAAGATAGGCAAATAAATTAACATGTATAAGTCAACAAAATCGGAACCAAGTACACGTTATCGCCTAGATAGAGCTTCTAAACCCAAATGTGCCAAGTCTCAATATGTCCAATCCGAAACCAACATCACAAGTAAAACACCAGATCATCACAATATAAGCCATGATGCAATGCGATAATGTATGAATGCACCATGCAATGTTGTGTACACATGTACTCTGGACGGAATACCTCCACGTCTCGGTAGCACAAACCAAGGTGACTCGCGAAGTCTAAGTGCCACTCATCCCGGATCTTTGCCCAACAGACAGAGGAAACTCCGGATCTTTGCCCAAAGAAGGTTTTCAGCGGCACTCCCTGGGGGACCAGCGGAGTCCATGCACTCACTCAATCTATGATTCCGAGACAAACATTGGATATCGGACTCTCACATCACTCTCATAAAAAATCGAGCCCAGCTCATCACAGTGTTTCATCAAGTATCAACAATGTATCAACAGTTTATCATGAAGGATGAGAACGCGTGCAATGTATGTGTGAACATCAACAATCAGATCAATATCAGAAGTACCCAACAGGGGTACGCCAACAATATCATGAAAGACTACACAAGTAATATAGAACACTATCCTCGCAATCAGTGTCACAAGTACCAAGCATGGGTATGCCAACAATATTATGAAAGACTACACCAATTCATATAGAACACTATTCTCGTAATCAATGTCAACAAGTAAGGTACTATAACATCACAATCAAGAAGTAACAAAAGTCTCCCATATCTACCATCATCACGTGGCATCAAGCCAATAACAATAGAATAATCAACTCACAACACAACAGGGTGGCTAGCCCCAATCACACAACAGGGCCCAACCTAAGACAATATCCAACTCAACTTCATACCTGAAGGTTTATATGATATCTCTGAAAATATCATCTAAATATATGCTTGGCTACACGAAGTCTCACCAAGGGTAAGCCATAACCTACCTGGATGGTCGAACAGCGATACACCAACAATCATTCTTTAGCCTTGCCTTTCTGCCAAGCCTCAAGATCAAAGAAGTCTAGGCATATTCGAAATCTAGATTAGAAATCATGAAAATTGATACCTATATTGTTATTAGTCAAATTAGGTCAAAACCAACCTTAGAATTTGGAGAAACGAGGCCCACAAGGACGAAACGGGAAACTCGGGAAAATATCAAATTTTAAACTTGGTGATCAAAACCCATCAACTAATTGCTAAATTAACTCAAAGATTCACCCAATTTCGAAATTCAGGCAAAACCCCCAATTTTGAGTTTAAACCCTAACTCTTAGATTCAAGGATTCAACACTAATAATGGAAGATGTATGATTAATAACCTTAGATACATCATAATCTAGCATAAACCCAATCAATTTCATCATTTAAAAGCCTAGGTAGAATATCCATTAAATCCACTTATTATCTTCCATTACTAAGGAACTAATTAGGAAAGAGGAATTGTAAGATGATTAGGAGTAATGAATTAGTAAGGAGATTAGCAGGACTTACCACTAAGAATTTCCCCCAAGAATCTTCTAGAACAGTTCCCAAGAGCTCAATTTTCGTGATGGTGATAAATGATAGACTAAGGGCTTTTTAATACACACTTAATGAAATAACAAGCCCGATACCGCTGCGGCGGCATTGAGGTAGCCCCGGCGTCCTCTCAGACAGTCGGGACGGTCTGGGCAAAACAAGCTTGGCCGCCCCAGCGGCCATCCAACCGCTACGGCGGTGCAGCTGGGATGACACTGGTGCCCCTCAGGCAGACATCAGGTACCAAAATCCCAATTATTTTTTCAAGTCTCAACCGAAATCCCGACCAAATCCTAAGGCCATCTGCTCACAAACCACATACATAGACCCATAAAAACATGCTACGAATGCACTAGTGGCCTCAAAATTTCCAATGGAGGTCTCGTTGACCCGAGCCAACCCTCCATACCTCATTTTTAACTTCCCAACCAAAGTCCCAAAGTGCATCCGGGTGCATTGGGAACCGAACCGGACATACACATAAGTTCTAAATGACCATCCGGATCTCTCGGAATCAATGAGTTTTCTAAAAAGATCCGATTATCCAAAACTCAACTTTGAGTCAACTCTTTTCGCTTAAAGCTCAAATTTCACAAAAAGTCGCCCGAATCAAATCTAGACACCTCGGGAAGCATGCTAACGGTCTCCTGGGGTCAAAAGTGAGCTAACCAAGCTTGGAAAAGGGCGAAAGTGCCGGAAAGACTATAACGACCAGACGAGTCATTACTAATATTTGGCAAAAACCATTGTTCCCAGAAAACAAATGGTGAAAGCTAAAGATCTGGTGGCTGTCCATTCGGCATAAATCTTGAATTCCCCGAGATGCTTCACAAATTCATTTGGGCTTCCATACCTTTTGTATAACTCTCTAAAGGGTATGGTAGGCCCAATGGCCCAATTGGCGTAGTTCAAGGAAAGCATTTTGCAAATTTGGGAGTAGGTGGGCTTTTCTGGGATTAAGGCGTTTTGGTCAGGTTTCTTTCTTCTTTTCAATCCTGAGCCTACGCTAGTCAACATATCCCTGAACTCCTCTAAAGTTAGCATCATCTCGACGTTATCCCCAAATCGGAAAACTATCCTATATCTGTCCCAAAACCCGGTAATTACTTCTATTAATTCCTTGTAACTAGTCATTGTCATGATGGATGTCAGATTTCCTAAATGACATGAAATCCCCTTTTTCACTTCCGGGGACAATTGGCCCCACCAAATACGCAGCAACTCCGGTGTAGTCAAAACCATGTCGAAACTCAAGTTAATCGACATCTACAAAACAAAAGTCAAAGTTAACTCCCCCCCCCCCTCCCCAAACTAGGCAATGGTTCCATTCATAGGCACATTAAATGTTTCCAAATAGCATATAATATGAGATGCGGTGTTTTTCGGGTCGTGAACCGTACTTGACACGGGGTAGTCTTCCTATTGGGTTTGGATATGTCTAAAATATCCAAAAAAAAACCCAGTGTACTTCATATTAGGATTTGGTTTAGCTCTAACCTAGGCATATGCAAGAGTGGACTTTTCGAATTGACCTTGGACCCGAGCGGACTGCTTGGGGTGAACTGTTGTCAGTCGTTGGGTGACCGTACACCAACTTAACGTTCAATGTGTTCCAAAGATAAAGGTATTTTAGTGAAGGCTAGACCACGATCCCGCGTGTCACCTTTGAAACCATGCTTTTTGCCAGGAGTGGTAGAGTTTATGATATGAAATGAATGACAGTTATAGTTGTGGAACTTAAACACACAAGCAAATAAATACAGTAAAAAATCACATTATATTGAAACCCTTATGGTTAGAACCTAGAAAATCCCCAGCGGAGTCGCCATCTGTTACAGTTCACTTTTACGCAGGCGCATAAAAGCTACTAAGAGGTTATTGGTGCTCTAATTGAATTTTTAGTATTTTTAAAGTCGCCACCTAGTTTATTTAAGGAAAAACAAAGAAAATCGAGTTTAAAGAGTTTTTTAAACAAGATAAAAAGTCTTTTGTACTAAAGTTCGAGGTAAGGGTCCTGGTGATCCCTTAAAGAAGGTTTTACGCACCCTAGTATTAAAGATCCATAGAATACGGCTGACCTACGAGCTCCAATGTGTGATTATTATAATTATTTGCTTAAAAATGTCTAAGTTTCTACAAACTTGTCATTTCATTTATATCATAACTTAAGAAAATGTCCCCTTATGAAAAGGGGGTTTTGGTTTGAAAATCCGCGTAAGTATTTAACTCACTTTACTGCCACACTAGGACACACCCGGGATTTCTCCCGAGTAGAGTCACTACTATTCTAGTCCTAATAAAAGGAGTTTAGTTCTTACGAGTTTTATTTATACATATATATACAAAAGTATGGAGTATATCTCTGTTTTATACATACATATATAGGAAATACAATCTTTATTTATCCAAGTCCAATTTTATATCACTGAAGCCCGTTTTGATCAACCCATTTCTAGGTCCAAATCCAACTTAGTCTCAAAATCAGTCCAATAAGTAATCTCATTTCAGTCCAAATTTGATGTTGGGCTTCCAGGCCCCAAGGCAATCCATTTATAGATTTTCCAGGTTCAGATTTAGCTTTTCCATCTCATGAAAATTCCAAGTCTTTTCCTTGAAGTCTAATTTCAGTCAAATCTAATGCTGAGGCCCAAAAGGCAAAACAATTGTACATTTTTGGCTTAGAAAACAGTCCATCGATGAGCTTAAGGCCTAAAACTAAATTTGTTTTTTGTTATTTTGTGCCCAGATTTTCACAAGGGGCGGCAGGCCCAACATATAAGTTAGTTTCATATTAATCATGCCCTCAAACTCGTTTTTTAAACTTTGAAAGGGAAAACTTAATAAAAGGTTAAATACCAATATCATGCATATGTTAGAGATTAGCCAATTTTTGAAAATGATTTAGGTTCATACATGTCCAACTAGTTTTAGATTTTAAGAAAATGAGTCAAGTATCGATTATCATGCCAGATTGAGGTTTACCCGAGTTTGAAAGTGTTTTTAAGCGTCTTCCTAAAATACTAAGTGTTTTCCTAAGATACTAAGTGTTTTCCTATGTTCTACACATGCATAAGGGTTTCAATATTTTTTCAAGTGTTTACAATTACATTTAAACATAAATGAATGTAAAATGATGGCAAAGTTAGGCTGGTGGGCCTACCTAAGCCCACCAATTGGCTATTTTCATACATAGCTAGGCCTTCACCATTTTCACCCATGGTTGGGCCTTCAAAGTATCAATATTTTATTCCCTTACTTAGGCGGACTCGATCAAGAAAGATAGTTGGACCTTTAGCCCAAAATGGTTTAATGCAAGAATGGCCCGAATGGCCCAGAAGGGATTTCACATGGAATACAAGGGAATAAAGATTAGTAATTAGCCTAAGCATTTGAACACGTGTTATTAAATGAGATTTCAATCAAATAAAGTATGCAAACACATATGACTCAAAGAAATGAAACAGACAGGCCCTGACTAGATAATGCAAAGATCAAAGTTTAAGGCCCAAACAAGTTGCTGAAACGGAAATAAATAGACAGGGACTAACATATATCAAGTTTACTATATAGCAAAGGCCCAAACAAACATAAAAATGAAGCAAGCCTAAGAAAGAAATCTTACAGCAGTTTATAAAGAGACACATGTTGCCTATACATAGTATACTACCTCATATACACTGGATATATACAAAGCTGAATATACTCTACATATTTGCGTATATCCCTTTTGTATACCTTAGAAAAACCAATCAAAAAAATGAAGAAAAGAGAAAAGGTAATCTTGATTAAGATATTCAAGACTTAGAGGATATCAACAAGCAGGATCCAGGCAATAGTAAACAGCATATAAGTGCAATATTTCATGATATACAGATTCTGGGTCCAACAGAAAGCTGTGGCAGCTAAGGTGTAACATGGGACAATGACTTTGAACAAGAAGGAATGTTCAGAGTTCAAACACACCTATTTCACTTGTTCATTTACTTTTAGAAGGGTCCCATGAGACATTGATTCATATGAAGGAACCCCAGCAACTTAGGGAGAGGGATTTGAGCTGAGTTAGCTAGAAACTCCAAGCTCTCCTCCCTTCACTTTAGTCCTAGGTAAGTCACAATCATGTTTATCCACATCCCAAGTAACACCTGTTTAACTTAATCTTTCAAACTTATGGTGATGTGCTAACTATATACCATACTAGGATCCTATTTTACAATTAGTTCTGGACAAACAAACATAAACAGAAAGAGCCAAATGCAAAGAGTCACGGATGATAACATAGACAAACAAATAGGAGACCTCAAGGTTACTCTTAGTCCAATTAAGACTTTATTGTACCCTAGCTTTTACAAATACAGGTATGCATCACACAGGTTATTCTCTTAACCTGATTCATAACATACTTTTGAGTAAGAGGGAGCTGACAGGTCCAAGTAGGGATCACACAGCATGCATCCATCATATTTTGACCAAAATAGGACCTCTGACATGTATCACAAGATTCCCAGGATACTTAATAGGTTCACACAGGCTACAAGTTGCATTAAAAGTCCTTTAAATCCTTCTACACACTCTGAGACTTAGCACACGAAATTAGTAAATCAAACCACATAGCAGAGACTTCATAATAGAATGATTAGGGGGACATACAAAGGTCATGGTCAATTATCAATCCAAGATAGTGTGTCACAGACCTAAGCACAGTTTGAAAACAAGGTCATGAAGGAACATACACAAGGTTTAGTCACTCTTCAAATTAGGCAAATGCCATTTTAGTCTTAAAGAGGCAATTTTTTCAAATCTAATAACACAGAGGTCCCCTTTTATCATTAACAGAATATTATGAATACAACACTGAACTCAAGCAACAACTACAGAGAGAACAGACTCTGTTATCTCAAGGTAGGGGCCCTAAGTGACTTTAAACATTCGAGCAGGATATAGACAAGTCTCAAATACCATATCAGTCTACATGTTATTATGATTCAAAAAGGGAGTTAAGTGTACTAATCATGTTGTCATGTAGATGACATGTAGCAGACCAACATGAGGGGAGATTTAACAGAACCAGTCAGCAAAGAACAACTAGCCACAGGAGACTTAATATGCTTAGCAGGTTTTTTAGATCAAACATAACATTTTAAGCAAATATCCTAAGCAGGGTTCTAATTCAATACATAGTTTAAGTTCAAATAGGACAAACAACAGAGTCTAAAAAGGGCTAGGCATTCAATGTTAGCATATTCCATCCATGCAGAGTTTCAAACATTCATTACAACTCTCAACAGAGTACCTATATAGTTTTAAAGGAGCACAACTAAATTTAAATGCCTTTACCTATTTTAAAGGAACATATTCTCAGCTTTAGACACTACAACAATCAGCAAGCTAATAGCACACATACAGTCTAGACAGAGTCATTTAAGGGAGCATGCAAAGTCTTGGTCACTTTAATAACTCAAGTTACAAGATATTTCAATCTCAGAAAATGCAGTGTTGTGTCTAGTAAACATGGAGGTCTTACTCTAAGGTTAGCAATACATTTTTTAGGTAATTTTATTTTTGTTCAAACTGCATATCTTTGAGAAAACCAGTTCATTATTTTTGACATGATAGGTCAAAATGACTCCAAGCTTAACTCCAAGATTATCCAGACTCACATTTAGATAACAAGCAAAGCTAAAACAGGATTTTTAGTACACAGTATGGAGACATATGGCATCAACTCCCATTTAACTAGAAGGAAATAACAAAAAAAAAAAAACACAGAACCTATGACATGATCAACTTTAATAAGACATGACATTATGCAAAAACAGACTAAACACTTAATACTAGCACATTTAAGCCATTGATAGTATTACTAGCTCATTTGATCAAACCATAACACTACATCTATCAAAGTAAGGGACCAACAAAACCAATAATAGACTATACTTAAGCAAATAATAGGTAGGAACTAGACTAATATGTACTGTGCAGCCAGATTCAAAACAAAAAACATCTAAATGTCACTATACAATAACCAACTAATTAATTCTAACAAGACAACATATAAATGATGACTAACTAGAGCAAAACCAATATATAATACATGCGTAGAATAGACAGACTAGGCCAAAATAACTCATAAGGCATGTTTGACGGTTGACTGAAATAAATTAGGCTATGATAACACAGAAGACATATTTAAACGAATAGGACTAAGCTAAGCTAATATACAGGACTAACCAAACTAAAAAAAACTAACATATAATTAAAACAGGCTTAACTATTAAACCAAACTAATACACGAAGACATATCTAGCTAACAAAACTAGCACATAAACACATATACATATTGGTAACTTTAAAACTAAAAGGAAATGCAAAATGAATGGGAAGGGGAATTACCTTTCTTATGTGCAGCCTTTGAATCGAGATTTGGACTTGGAAAACTTCTAGTGCTTCTTTCCTCCACTGGAACCACAGAGAACCCACACAAGAAACAACAAATAAATTTTAAAATTTTACTAAACTCAAACTCTTAAAAGCTCAAAGCAAATTGCCTAGAAATTTAGGTATTTAGAGTATATCAGGTGAATATGTATGATATTTAGTCTCTCCTTTTAAAATAAAAGATATAGGGTCCTTTATATAGAAATCCCAAAACCCCAAACCCTAGGTTCAGCCGATGTGGGATAAATCCCAATTTAGGGATTTCCTGCTCACATTATAGCATTGTAGGGCTAGGATTAAATCAAATCGGGTATCAAGGGTCAGAATTTGACCAACACAAATAGATTGCAAAAGTTCTTCAAGAACCAATAATAAAGCAACATTCAAAATCGAAAACAAACAAGAACAATTGAAGAAATACAGTGTTGACCGTATTTCCCAAAAAAAACAAGAAAGAAAAATAAAAACGAGCAAAAGTAACAGCTAGGGTTTTGACCCTGAGAGAGAGACAGACGACCTAAGGGATCATTTTGTTAAAAATGAAAAGGGAAAGGGGGTCCGTCCGTTTTGCTAGCCAAGTGGGCCGGTTACAGTCCTTTGGGCATGGACTCGATCCGTTTTTTAAAAGAAATAATTGGTTGCCCCAACTTATATACATGTATACACGCAATATACATGTATATGACATGTATATCAGTGTATATATGCGCATATATACCGGGTTTTGGCACTTATTTTAATGAATAATCATAATTAAGAAAAGACTAATTAATTTTGCCCCCTTAATTATAATTTAAATAAGATCAATTAAATGAGTAGAAGTTATTTTGTCGCAAATATTGTCCCCCAACTGACTTAATTTAACCAGGCTATTTCAATCATGGACTTTTGGTCCGATTAGCCAATTTAGAGTAACATATTTGCATAAACGACTTTAATTGATCAACTATGAAGATGAATTTGCAATAATGACCTCAATCATGGGAATTGATTTCCAATTGGGTCATATTTGAATTATTAATTTATTTTTTTCAATTGTAGCCATTTAGTGAACAATTTACAGAATTAATCACAATTAGATATTCAATTAATTATGATAAAATCCCATTAAATTGTGCATGGAAAAATCAAGAATTGAGGGGTAAAATGATTAATTCATTTAATTAATCAGATTCCTTGAATTAAACATAGTAAAATACTTGTTAATTAACAGTTTAACAATTTAGACAATTAAATAAATAATTGTTATAAATTGCTTTTCTCTTGGTTTTTTTAGCAAATGTCATAATTGTCGCGATAAATATGTAAATTAATTTCTAAATGATTTATAATACATAGAAATTATTTTACCAAATAAGAATGGTAAAATATTATCTAAATAATTTTTTAAAATCATTTTGACTTCTAAAAATACATATTTCACTCTGTTTGATATCCAAGGACCCTGGGTGATTAAAATAAATTACGGGAGGTAAAAAATCAGGTGTCAACAACCCCGGAGCACGGACTCTGCCTAGAGCTGGATCATCCACTCTGGCACCCTGAGCACCTGGAACAGCTGGTAATACACCTGCCTCTGTCAAACCATTTAGCAGGTTCAATACTCGGACCATCATATCTGACAACACTGGAGGAGCTATAATATCTAGCTGAGATGGTGCTGCTTCAAACTCTGCTGCCTCATTTGGAACTACTTGAGGCTCAGGGGACTCAACGCGATTCTGACTGGCCGTAGAAGCCCCGCCCCTAGCTGGTGCTGTTGCTCCCCTGCCCCTACCACGACCACGGCCTCTGGCCTGGCCTCCACTACGAACTGCGGCCCCAGCGGCCTAACCTCCTCCACGAGCTGCGACCCCAGCGGCCGTTGTGGGTACCTCGTTAGCTGCTGCTGCCTCACGAGTCCTCACCATCTGTGAGAGAATAAAAAGAAAAACAAAAATACCAATTTGAATCATCTAGAAACCAATTGGAATCAAGTAGCACGAAGGAAACAAAGAAAGAAATTGAGTTTTCCTAGTGTCTCATAGCCTCTCGAAGATAAGTACAGACGTCTCCATACTGATCCGCAAGACTCTATAGACATGTCCTTGTACAACGAGATCGACGAACCTAAGACTCTGATACCAACTTTGTCACGACCCAAATAGCCGTGAGTGGCACCCACACTAATTCACCTAGTGGGCGGATGACCAACCGTCCAACGATTACCAATTACCCTGCCATTTTTAGACATATCAAGAATATAAACAAAATAATAATCATCCAAACAACTAGTCATGCCATAAATAGTTAAAATCTACTGACGTCTAACTATTACAACCCCAAAATCGGAAAGTCATCTTACAAGGACTCTAAAACATAACTTGTCTAAGGAATGAACAACTGGCTAAAATAATCATAAATGTCTGAAATGAAATAGACATCCAAAATAGGAAAGATCTTCAGGCGGCCTAGCATGGATAGGAGGTCACCCTTAAATCTGTCGAAAACTGGCCTTACGCTAAATATGAGGTCTCGTAGACGCCTTTGGATCATAATCTGCACTCAAAAGAATGCAGCAAGATAGTATCAGTACAAACACTATGTACCGATAGATATCATAGGCCGACTAAGATTAGTATCATACATAAATCACGAAATCAATAAAATAACATATAGGCACAACAACATATAACCACAAGAAGTTATCAACAAGAATCATCCCACTGAATTAATATAATCCCACACAAAAACAATCAATAAAAGTAACTCAATCATGTAATCACCAATACAACTGTATCTCATGAATTATCTCAACTCTATCACATATCTGTACACACATGCTAAGTGGTAATGTTTGCCCAAATAGCCATAACCTGCAGGGGGCCCATGGTGTCCATGTACCACTCACTCCGGAATATACCTTGGATCATGAGCCCATAACTAGGCCACATCCTCACCCCTGTCAAATGTGTCTTTTCGTATTTATAATATCTTTCTCAACACAATGTATTTCTGTTCCACAATTAATAAGTAATGTGAACAATCAATAAATCAATATTTGGGAACACAAGTCACCATGTCAAAAGTCATATCAAGACTCAACAATCAATTCATCAATAGCGTGAATAAGGGACTACTCCAAGTCATCAAAAGAGTATTTATAAACTCCTTTATCATTTCATAATAGTGAGTCACAAAATCAGTCAACCAATATCAAATAAAGGAATTTCCAACCACACTTTATGTCTGAAGCCCTAATCATGCTTCTCCTATCAATTTCATAACATATACAATCAACTAATCAAAGTCTAACTTAAGTAGACCGTAACCTACCTCAAATCAAGAACTGGGACAATGCAATCACTCCGCAATAGCTTTCCCCTTTTGGAAAGCTTCCGAACGTTCAAAGTCTAGAAATATAGCGTTACATGAGTAGTCAAATCATCTACTCAAACAATAAAAGCCATCGGGGAGAAGAACCCAACAACTTGTCACGGCCCAACTTAGCTAAGTCGCGCGGGCACCTACCTTTTTCACGTCGGTAGGCAAACCCTCAACCCAACAATAGTAAAAGTATAGACAAATAATTAAAGTAGCGGAAGAGATAAAATCACGTAAATCTAACGATGATAATATAGAACAATACGCGGAAGTAAGGAAAATACACCCCAGAGTCTGGTCTAATCCATACAAGAGCATCTAACTATAATACATCAAGTCTGAGTATGTCTCGGAATAGAAAATAAGACATAAATAAAGAAGAGTCTTCAAGGCGACAGATGTCACATGCTCATCCTATAGACTCTAAGCAACTCTCGGAGCGAATATTAGCCAAGAGAAGCAAAGGTCAAACCCACTTGGAATTTTGCATTCATAAAAGAATGCAGCAAATGCAGGTCAGTACAAAACATCATTACTGGTAAGTATCATAGGCCGACTAAGTTTAGCTAACATAATCTAGACAATAACGTAAGATAAGCAGATAAATCAATAAGTATAAATCAAACACAAGCCAGAACCAAGTATAGTTCATCACCTAGGTTGTAGCATCTAAACCCAAGTGTGCCAAGTATCAATATAATCAATCCGAATCCAAATAACACAAGTATATCGCCAGATCATCAACGCATGCCAAAATGCAATGCAATGCAATAATGTATGAAATGTGGATACAATGCAATGCTATGTACACATGTACTCCGAACGGAAGTATTGGCGTCTCGGTAGCAGAACCCATGGGGGACCCGCGCATTCCATGTACCGCTCGTTTCGTATCTTGCCCAACGGTCGAACTAGACTCCGAATCTTTGCCCACGGAGGATCGTTATCAGTACAACCCATGGAGGACCCGCGGAGTCCATGTACCACTCGTTTTGGATCTTTGCCCAACGGTAATGAGTCTCCGGATCTTTTCCCATGGAGGATCTTTATCAAATCATATCAAATAATATCACATCACTCGGAACCATTTCCCATCAGGCATTTAAAACATTTTCTCTTATAGATACCATAAGTCTCTCATATATCAGTTCCAAACCATTTCCATCATGTATGAAGGCATAATGCCAAATCAATGCAATAATGCCCACGAATATGCTATGGAAGCCACAACACTATAAGCCCTATCAAGACTTATATAAATCAACTCAATAGTAAGCACGATCTCATCATCAACAGTCCGATCAATATCACAAGTACCAAGTATGGGTACGCCAACAATATCATAGAAAGGCTACACAAGCCATATAGAACTCTATCCTCGTATCAAATGTCAAAAGTAAGATACTATAATATCATGAAAAGGTATAAAAATAGTCTCCAATATCTACTATCACTACGTGGCATCAAACCAACAATAATAGAACAAATCAAGTCACAACACAATAGGGTAGCTAGCCCTAATCACACAACAGAGCCCAACCTAAGAAAATATCCAACACAACTTCATACCCGAAAGTTTACATGCTTTCTCCGATAATATCATCTAAATATATACTTCGCTAAATGAAGTCTCACCATAGGGTAAGCCGTAACCTACCTGGAAGGCCGAACAACAATATCACTAACAATCATACCTTAGCCTTTCCTTTCCTTTGAGC
The DNA here is from genome assembly GCF_019175385.1 of Lycium barbarum. Lineage (NCBI taxonomy): Eukaryota > Viridiplantae > Streptophyta > Magnoliopsida > Solanales > Solanaceae > Lycium > Lycium barbarum. The sequence continues at coordinate 48,536,586 of NC_083343.1, read as the reverse complement.
CTCGAGATCAAGAAAGTCTATTCATATTCGAAATCTAGGATAGAAAACATGAAGATCGATACCTATATTGCTATCATTCAAATTGGATCAAAACCAACCCTAGAATTTGGGAAAATGAGGCCCACAAGATCAAAACGGGAAATCCAGGGGTAAATTATCCAATTAAACACTAGGTGATCAAAACTCATCAACTAATTCCTAAATTAACTCAAGGATTCATCCAACTTCGAAATCCAAGCAAAACCCCCAATTTTGGGTATAAACTCTAACTCTTAAATTCAAGAATTCCACACTAATAATGGAAGATATATGATTAACAACCTTAGATACATCATAATCTAGCATAAACTCAATCAATTTCATCATTTAAAGAAACTTAGGAAGTCTAACCAATTTTATGAACTTCTCAGGAAAGACCTATTAAACCTTCTTCCATGAAAAACCCCAATTTCATACTTTAGAAATCATGGATTAAAGCTTAAACCAAGGGAATGAATCAAAGGAAAATACTTAGATTATGGTTTAGACCTTATCCCATGGAAGAAACTTGAAGAACAACCTTGAATTCTCCCAAACCTAAGCTTTCTAGATGAGAGAAACTCCAAACAACATTACATAGCGAAAACACCCAGATGTTCTGCCTCATTTCTGGTGCCAAACGATCCAAGAACTTGCTTTTGATGCCTCCAGTGGATTCCCTGAGAAATTTCACTGAAGTTAGGCTTTTGAATCACTCTATTTGACCTTATAATGAATGAGATATGGTGGTTTCAATATTAGGAAGAATGCAGATTTTTAAATACGAATTCAGTGCCAATTTCGTAGTTAATCTAAAAAATATGGCAACCCAATTCTTAGTAAAATTACCATAATTCCCTCATACGATGTCGTAACTTGATGATTTCAGTTGCTATGGTTTTGAAATTACGATACGGGTATAATGATTTAGTGGAAACACGAATCAAAGGCTGTTTGTTCAATATGGACATGCCCAAAATCATCACACCAACTTATTGGAACTTTCAAAACATTGACACACGTTCATCTTGACCCGATGTTGACCGTGGTCAACTCTAATTCTAACTTAACCAGTTTCTCAACCTATGACGTCACTAAGTCATAAATCACCCTCCGAACCTAATGGAACTGTCAAAATTTGATTACGGGCACGTTTACCCAAAAGTCAACTTCGAGTCAAACGGTTTTCGCTTCAAGACCAAATTTTCTAAAAGTCATTCCAAAACCCAAAACGATGCCTAGGGAACTATGCCTAAAGTACTAACAAGGCTCGGGGACGAGTCAACGGGGGCAAAAAGGTTAAAAATGCAATAATGACCAAATTGGTCAATACATCAGATACCAATTAAACAATCGCTCGTCCTCGAGCGACAAGGGAATGAAACGAGGCAAGAGTACCTGACTTGGAAAATAACTGGGGATATCTCTCACGTATCTTAGACTCGATCTCCCAAGTAGCCTCCTCAATCGGACAATGCTTCCACTGACTTTTACTGACGCAATCTCTTTAGATCTCAATTTTCTAACCTTCCTATCCAAGATGGCAATAGGCTCCTCTTTACAAGACAAGTTCTCATCACACAATGTTGAATCCCAAAGAATAATGTAAGACCCATCAGAATTGTACTTCCTCAGCACAGGCACATGGAAAATCGGAGGGACACCCAACATCTCTAACTTTATGAAGAACCTCAAATGCATCAAACCAATCCCACTGTAGAACGAAACCTCCTACCATATAAAGCCTAACTCGAACCATAGTAACCCGGAATGAATGCGCTACTCTCGAATATCACTAATAGTCGTTTGAACTGACTCCGAATTCCCGAAACCAATCACAGTCCTATTACACCTCTGTGGCGGTCAATTCTCATCTTTTCCTCATGCATAACAAATCATATCTATCACCTTCGACTCCACAAGTTGAGTCCTATCCGAGTTATCAACTTAGTACCGAAGAGCTATACCATACGATTTCAATCTTCATGTTTCTCAACCTTTACCTGATACGCAAATCCAATACAAACCCGAACTTTTCGACGCAAACCTAAAGCCTCATATAGTAATTATATAACCATCAAACCTCTCATAGTGTCACCTAGATATGCTAAAAAATTCTCCAAAAGTATCCAGCCTTACACTACCGCCCTAAATCTCACGCAATCACCCGCAAGTCTTTAATAACCAAAAGCGCTTACCCAAATTGTCAGGTCAATACTATTTGCAACATAAAATATCACCACGAGTAGGGTCTCACCTCGAAAATATAACTCTAGTCCTCACATGATAGAGATTCCACAATCATCTCTCTTAAGGCTTGCTAACTCATCCACTGTAGAAGGTCACGAAACTTATCTGACAGTGTACCACCAAGCCACTTTTTATAAACCTCCACAAGTCGGTTCACGGAAATATGCTTCTCACTAGTCGCGGATCAGGAAGCTCACCGAACTTTATCATATCACATAGTCCATCCCTATAGATTTCCTTCTTAAGCTCTTGCAACAACACATCTCAACTGGAAAATACAAGAAGACGACATCACAATCCACACTGACCCAAGAAATCCCCAAGATGTACCTTTTTCTTATCGATTCACAATCATCTATACCTTCTCTCGACTCATTAATTCCCAATTTTCTAACGTCACAACCTATTTTACTAGGCTGTGCGGGCACCTATAATTCTCGTCGCGATAGGCGAACCCTTATCCCAAAGTAACCAATTTACGTAAAGGCGGAAGAATAAATACAGAATAAGTCTCAAATCATCCATATTAGATAAAGTACGAAAATACTAAATATAACACCATAGATCTGGTCTAATTCATACAAGAGCACTAACTAAATACTACAAGTCTGAAAGATGAAAAAGTCTCATAATATAACTGTCTCGAAATAAGAGTAAGACAAGTAAGTAAAGGAAAGAACATCCGGGCAGCCGCCGTCATCGTGCTCACCCTGGAATGACTCTTCAGCAGCCTCGCCTATCAACCACGAGGGGAACGAATGGAACCTGTCTAATACTCTGCATCCATAAAGAATGCAGTAGGCGTGGGTCAGTACAAAACAACTGTACTAGTAGGTATCATCGGCCGACCAAGTATAACTAACATAATTCAGACAATAAAGCAGGATAGGCAGATAAATCATCAGGTATAATTCAAACACAAGCCATAACCAAGTACACGTCTTCACCTAAGTTGAAACATCTAAACCCCCAAATATGCCAAGTCTCAAATACTCAGTCTGAATCCATACTTCACAAGTACATCACAAGAACATCACAACAGAAGCCAAGTGCAATGCAATGCAATAATGTATCAAATGTATATGCAATGCAATGTTGTGTACGCATGTACTCCGGACGGAAATATCGACGTCTCGGTAGCACAACCCAAGGTAACTCGCGAAGTCTAACTGCCACTCGTCCCGGATCTTTGCTCAATAGACAGATGAAACCTCAGATCTTTGCCCACGGGAGGTTCTCACCGGCACGACCCTGGGGTTCCCGCAAAGTCCATGTACTATGTTGCTCTGTATCATACAACATAGAGATGACCTTTGTGTCACGACCCAACTAATGGGCCATGACGGGTACCCGAAGCTGGATACCGAGCACCACTCATCATGCAAACTATCATGCCCAACTTGAACATACGCCATCTCAACACAAGCTTATCATGAAACGAACAACAAATATCTCTCCAAACATACATGTACATAAGCCCACGGGGCTACAAAATGATATACAAAATATACACTAAAGAGGTCACATAACATCTACTACCCACACATGAGTATCTACGAGCCTCTAACTGGAATAGTGCAATCATAAGGACGGGACAGAACCTAGCCATGCCCCAAGTATGTAAACAATAGAATATACCAATAGGTTGCACCTCCGGAGTAGGGGGGTGCTCCTGTACAACTGCTGATAAGGATCCTAGGTGTCCGGTCCATCTCCTTGCCTACCTGTGGGCATGAACACAAAGTCCGTAAAAGAAAAAGGACGTCAGTATGAACAATGTACTGAGTATGTAAGGCATGTACAATAACATAATAGAGAAATAAAAGCACATAAGATGAAGAGATAACCTGTAACTGATTGCCTCTTAAGGCGGAGTCATGCATGCTAACTTTTATAATAAACAATATCATATCAAGTATGCATATGTAAACTACCCAACCATATAGATATGGTGCGATCATCATTAGCCCACATTCGGGCCTCCCGCGTCGGGGGTAAACATCTCATGCCGCCCACTAGTGGTGTCTGCCTGGGCATATAGGCACGGTGTAATCATCATCATAGCCTCCCATTTACTGGCCCAACGTAGTGGTGTCTGCCTGGCCAACTAGGCACGGTGTAATCGTACATAATAATAACATAAAGCATGATGAGAGCCCAAGTAAAAGCTGTAACTCTATCGGAGTGACGTAAGGTCGGTAACCTCCGATTACATTATGGAATAATCATCATCGCTATGTCTCACCTTGAAGGAACTAGTATCATGGGGTGAGACAACAACAATAAATAACATCAATGAAATCATAAAGATAGGATTATCAAGCTCATGATAGCATCATCCCATAGACTTTGGGGTCTCTAAAATATCGTCATTATCATTATCATTATCATACAACATATCTCATCTCTATCTCATAAGAAGCTCTTAAGAATCTTTGACTTTCATCTTGTAGGATGTAAGAGGGTCATGAAAATATATAGAAAGGAAATCATAATAGAGGAGTCATGCCTTTGAAAGAAAATGGAATATCCTTACATACCTTTACGTCTCTTTAACTTTATTGACTAAACACTTTCCTTCCAAGCTCACAATTCTACATACAAAAGAATTCGTACTAAGGTTAGATCATTCGAAACATGCTTGAGTCTAAACTAAAGCGACTAAGAGCTAACGAAAATTGGGCATCATTTCCTTTGTTTCGATAACTTTCTCTATTTAATAAAAAACTCCCAAACATCAATAGCAACACCCATAATATCATAATCAATAGATTTCTCAAGTTAGACATTGTTCACTTCTCAAATTCACTTTCAAAGTCATCCACAACCATGACTACAATACAACACCACACTCATTCTTCATATAATACTTCCTCAACAACATTAGCATCATTCATAACAAGATTATACTCATCGCATGCCAAGAATCATGACTCAAATTAACTTACTACTCAAATACCATTATTTCCATATTTAAGCTCATATTCTACTTTCTTCTCCAATCAAAGTCTCTCAACTACTCAATACTTTTGATAACATGAAATAGATGTAAAACTCACCTTTGATTGTATAGAAATGATCTTTGGATGAAGATAGTTCACTTGAGAAAATCTCCAACTTCAATTCCAAAGGAAACCTTTGCTTCCACCAACCCTAGTGAGCACCCATACACTTGATTCTACTAATTCTTGGTGTTTAATATTTGATTTCTCTTGGATATGTGTTGATATGGTATATGGAATATTCTAGAGGCTTCAAGAGTGATGGAGAAGATGTGAAATGAGAAATTAGAACTTGGGTCCTCTTTTTATGAAAAAATAAAAGCTGCCCGACATGGTTTATACAGACACTTATACGGTCCGTATAACTTATACGGTCCATATAGGTGACTGTATAATACCACTAGTGAGTGACTCTTCTCTGGACAGGTTATACGGACCGTACAAGTTATACGGACTGTATAAGTGGTCATATAACTCACATTTTCCCGAAATTGTTCCCATTGCTTCGTTTGACTTCCAAACCTTGTGGAACCTTCTTGGCACTTGTATAATACTTCATTAACCATCTAGGGAGCCTTATAGCTCCTTCTCAAGACGTTACTAAATCAACTGTAACACCCTAACAATGGTAGGGCATGACGGGCACCCGACTCTCATCAGATTCGAGCGAACCTTTAGACATTCGCTCTATCAAATCCTATCATTTCAAAAACTTTTATGAATATAAAACTTTTTAAAATAGAAATCATTATCTTTATAACGATTATGAAAACTATGGAATGTAGACATAAATCGTAAACGAAATGAAGTAGTAAAATCTCGCACCCCCTTCGGAATGGTTTTGAAAATCAAACTTTATGTTTCCTTTAGTATAAAACTTATTTCCTCGAAATCATTAGTAAAACCATATACACAACTCAACTTGGCACCTTATGGGTGTTCCCTTAGGAACAGAATAGGAGTACAATATGAATAAGCCATCACAAGAAACATTTAGACCTTACTCGTCTAGGAATGGAATCATATGGAGTACATATAAAATGAATAGCAACCAGAATCATGCCAAAGGAAGAAAAGTTTGCCTTACATACCTTGTCGCTTACGTGATTAGCTTAACTTATGCTTCCAAACACTGGCCAATCCACAATCAAGGTAAAGGAAACCCCGTAGACAACATGAAAAAGGTTCATATACTTCTCTAAGCTCGTAATTAACTTCCGTAAATTCGGGCAGCATTTTCCCTATAATCTTTGCTTCCCTCTAATTCCAATTCAATCTAACAACACAATCAGCAACCAACAACAACAACAACCATCTCATATAAGTCTCTTTAAACTCAAAGCATCAACTCCCAAAGATATACACCAAAACAACCCAGTATACGCTTTGTATATGATATCTTCATACACTTTATTCTCCCAAATTCAAGAACAACAACTTATCAACAACATATCAACAATCATTTTATATCAATATCCAGCTAATTCTATCCATTTAATCATACCAAAACAGCCCCCAAGTCATTTGATATCCAAAAATTATAACCGAACTTTCAACGTCATTTTCTCTATTCTAACCCGTCAAAATCTATCAATGATCATGGTAAGAACATCTTAAACATACCTTATATGAGCAGCCACCACGAAACCAACATCCCCCAAGTTAAAATTTTAGATTAAAACGACGGCAACAACTTGTACTACACTTTACTCTTCACGAGCCTCGGAATTCGGGACCTCGAACATGATCAATTCTCCACTTTCTCTCTCTAACTCTCCTCTCTCTCTATCTAAAATATTCTGGACCTTTGGTATGAAAATGAGGCAGATAAGGCTGAAAATTTCCCTTAAATAGAAAGGGAAGTGGGCCTGACCCGACTTGGAATTGGGTTGGGCCGAGTCCACTGCCCAGCTTGACCTTTCTGCCTTAAAACATCCATAACATTTTATCCCTATGTCACATGCAGGCCCATGACCTATGGTTGGAAAGGTATTTCAATTATCTACAACTTTCATTTTAGAAGTTTTCCCAAATTCCCAAATAATGATGGGGTTATGGCCTCCCCAAGTCAGATCACCCGAAAACGTAACTTAAAAACATCTTTTTGGAGGGCTTCCACTTTGATTTGGCTCAAGGGTCCTTCTTGAGTTGTGTTTAACTTCACATATATTATCCATATAACTTGTCATATGTCCTTTATAAAATCTCGACATGTGGATCCCACCTCAGCTTACGATTACGAGGGCTATGTATCTTTTAACGTATCATTCCAATCGTATTGTACGAATTCCAAATGTCATACTCATGCTAATACACTAGAATTTCATCCTTTATACTTGTAATATTTGCTCCTCCTTGAGCTCACATTAAGCCGTCTGCAACCTTAGTAACAAGAAACTTTTTGAGGCGTAACATCAACATTAGCTCGGTTGTTACAAAATCTCCCCGAACATAACTTATACTTCACTTTCTTCAATGAACTTAGATTCACCGATTCATATAGCTTCAAAATCTTTTAGTATGCACTTCAAGGCTTTCAAGTACTCTCCTTAAGGTCATATGGACTCCATGTTCCCCTTAAGTTCGCGTTAGTCTATTTACAGCACAACAACATGAAATTTTCGAGGTGTAACACTTTCCACCCTTCACGCCTGCCGACCACCCCGTATCACACAGTATAGAATGGTCACGCAATTAGTATAAAACCTCCCAATATTTCAAAACAACATAGGCCACATCGTCACCGTCCTGTCAAATGTGCCGTATATATATATATATATGTCACGACCCGACTAGGGGCCGTGAGGAGTACCCGATACTTGTACCGAGCACTCCTTATCTATCATATTACCCTTACCTCTTAACAAGCCGTGTAAACAGAGCCATATTTTGTTTTTGAACATTAACATTAGCAGCGTCATTCTGAACATAGGCTAATAAACTTCGTTAGCACTTTATACGACAACATTAACATGCCAAAACACCATATATCTAACTATGCTTGACCGACTGTACATAACTGCCTACGAGCCTCTAGACATAGTACACTTATACATAGAAAAGGGCCGAGTACTATCGTGCCCGAGATTATATATACACAAAATAGTACCACTGAAATAAGGCTCCGGAACGACTGGAGCGCTGTAGAGTACTGCTGGCAGAGCTCTTAAGGATCAACTCCACCTGTCTGCTGACCTGCGCGGCATGAAACGCAGCGTCCACAAGAAGGGACGTCAGTACGAATAGTGTACCGAGTATGTAAGGCATAGAAAATAATACAAGCAGTAACATAGAGTACGATTAATAATATCATGGAGTCACAGGGCATATAACGAGGCGAGAAAGAAACTTGTGCATAGGAAGGCCCCTTTTTAGGCCGGCTGTCATGTAGGCTTGCCCTTTCGTCTTTGAAACGTTTCTTTTCATAAGCATAGGAATTAACATTTATATATTACTTATTCTCGTGTACAGAAAACAGTACATTTCAGTAACGGTACCTTTTGCTCACATTTACAGACGGCGAATACAATCGGCTCCACTCCCACAGTGTCCCTTATTCTTGTATACAGAAAACGGTACAATTCAGTAAACAGTATCTTTTATTCACATTTACAGACGCCGAATATATCGGCTCTCCCAACCCCCTCCCCAACGGTGTCCCAACACATTACATCATATATATGTATCATACATTATATAAATATACAGACGCCGCGTACGGCTCTCCCATATCCCGCGTCCGGGCATCCTTAGCTTAGCTTAGTCATCTTAATCATAGAGTCATCCCGGTCGTACTTATCAAAGGTACATTCTTTTGTCTAACATTGTAATTATCATTATCCTCATAGAAACATTCTCGTTAGAGTAGTCACAGTACTTATCATTCGGTAACGAGATTGGGATCAAACGTCCCCTTTGGATTTACTTCAAGTAAGTCAACCACGACTATAGGAAAATTCGAGAGTAACGGGCCCACCTCGGGCCGGATGAGGTAGCGTATACGATTTACGTATGTTACGTGTCATAGCGTCACTTGTGAGGGTCTTAGGGTAATCGGGTCCCATTTATACAAGTTCTAAGGGTGTAGGAGGTTTTTCCAACAATTGGCACACTTTCTAGTTCAATTCTATTGAACAAAAAGTGAAAAACTTTAGGTGCGGATTCCGGGGAACCGAGTTGTCCCCGAGGCTCGTACCCAACTTATTACAACTAAGACATGCCATAGAAAGAAGGGTGAAGCCTTGCATACCTCCTTCCGCTCCTTTTGCTATTCCAAATTCACGTCACAATTTCGTCAAAATCTGCAAATTGGTCGTTTTTACCAAAACTCTCATTAGTATACTTAGAGTTGAAATCTTAAGGTAATACTTGGCTACCGAAATTTCGGCAGCATTTCCTCTGTAAATATACCATCCTCGACATTCAATTTAGTCAAATTCTCATCAAACACAATCCGGGAATTCAAACCCGGCCAAACTATTAACATAATTCAACAACAATGCCAACAACAATACTAACAATTTCCATATTCAATCAATTTACTTCTTCTTCCAAAAACTTTCCAACTCCAATAAGAACATTATAATTCATATGCCAACAATACCATACTAACAACATTATCCTCCATACATACAAGAACATAATATTCAATTTAAATACCTCAATCACAAGTCTCCAACTTCTACAACTTCACAAAATTATTATGCATTCCTTAACAACATAGTATCCACGATACAACAACAACCCAATGCTAGACAAAATAATTAAACATAATTTCCTACATCTACCTAGGTACACACGGCCACACCCTTACATTCTTATTCTCCATAAATTTCACTCATTTTACACACTACAACATGCACAACATCCATAACACATAAGAAAAGGATGAATTCTTACCTTCTTGCTTCAACTCTTCACTTGGCTATATTTTGTAGCTTGAAAGAATATAAGCTTTTCTTGCTCCAACAACAACTCCACCTTGTTAAGGACCCTCTAATTGGTAGGAAATGATTTTGAAGAAATTTTTTGAAATTTTCTTGGAATGTTTTTCCTCTTGGCCGAAATGCCTTCTTGTTTTTCTCCTCTTCTTTTTGTTCTTCACTCTCTTGAAATTTCTAGAGAAATAATGAATATTGGAATAACTTTATACAAGTCTTCCACCCATTTTTTTCCATATTTATGAATAAGTCCCTCAACACAAAAATATGACTACATGACCCCTTCCATTCTTTTCTACAAAATTCCTCCTTTTTCTTGAATTTCCTTAAGTGTAAATAAGGAAGACTAATGTCTTTCCATGCAAGCTTTGGCCCATATAATTTTTGTAATTCACACTTAGCCCTCCTTTCTTTCTTTTCTAAAATTTTCTCCCATTTTCTTGAGTTTTCTCAAAAATGAATAAAGAAGACACTTATGTAAGTCTTAGTCCACATAGGGTACACCACCACTATGGCCTTTCAACAACATTCATGAACACCTTGTGAAATTACCGTTTCGTCCCTAACCATCCACGTTATTTCCATGATACTAATGTTGTAAATAATATTTATAATCCACTTGTATATTGAAGTACATTTGGGAAATGGTCATTCCTTCAACTTCGTCACGACTACCTTGGAATATCCGAACGTATAAAATACAGGATATAACATCCTCCCCCCCTTTAGAACATTCGTCCTCGAATGTTGAACTGGCCTCATAGCGTAGTATATTATTTCAGGGAGGTCTCCTCTGTAGATGCCTCATGTCACTTAGCATATTCATCTTGGGAGCTTAGGTTGCCTCTTGCGACCTTCACGGTTATAATCCCTTTTTCGTGGCATTCGCCGCGTCTATCCCCTCACTAGACATGTTCCCGTATGCCGCCATATTAGGGATTCCTTGCCTTAGCTAGTGTGGACTTAATATTGGTCTCTCCCTGTGACACCTGTACTTTTCCCCGTCAGTCCCAAAGCTTTCTGTCGTCATGACTTCCCTTTTTCTGTTAGTTTAGTCTGTCTCGGCCTATATAACTCGTATGGGGTTTCTAACCACTTTCCGTACCCCAATTTACCTTGGGCTGCCTACTCTTACACTCGTCTCTTGTTTCCGCCTTTATGAGATTTTCAGCATATTTCCCAGGGGGTCACCCATCATGGAATTACTCCCACCTGAGCACGCTTAACCTTGAAATTTTAATGCATTTCAGTGTCTCGGTGTTAGTACTTCTACCTCCACTTCCCCGTACTACTTATGTCGCATAATATGGGACGCGTTGGGGTTTTAGCAGGTTTCGAAACGTCCGCGTAACACGTCTTTTCTTTTATTTACAGTTCTAACCTCCGCAATCTCCAGTATCCGCCTTTTTACCTATGCGTATAGCCACTTTTCGTCCAAATTTCCAAACTCTTAGTATGTTCAGTAATACAGAGGATAGTATAGAGTAAAATAAAATCCGAATTGATTAATACACGGTTATCATAGAAAATACTGAAAAAGTACCTGTGGCCGCGTCTGCGGAAGGTTCAGGGTCCTGTCGTCCTGTCAGTGCATATAGGCGGTGCGGAGGACCGGCTGAACTAGGTGCCCCTCCTTTACCTCGGCCGCGGCCCGCTGGAGCCGGGGAAGTCTGTCCACGAGGGTGCACGGTCGACGATGAACCGATTGCCGATCCAGCTGGCTGAGTTCGGCCTCCTTCATCCTTTAGTGGGCAATCACGTACAAAATGGTCAGTTCGACCACAGGCAAAACAACCACCGGTGTCTAGGTAGCACTGCCCAGAGTGTGGCTTGCCACACCGAGCACATCGTGGTGGGGGCAGCCCCGTCTTGCTAAAATCAGCTCTGTACTGGGATCCTGAAGCCTTGGCACTCTGACCTGGTCCTGAATAGGTAGGATGATCAAATCCCGTATTTGCAAATCGAGGTGGCGCACTGGCCACTGATTGGCCTGAATACCTAGGTTGCCCCTGTGCCTGCCCCCCTCTATACTCACTTCTAGTCCCGGAAAATCTGCCCCTTTTTCTGGAACCCTTATCTGAATAACGCTCCTCTCTTCGTGACTGATACTGTTCCTCCAGGTTTTGGGCGTGGGCCTGAATACGAGTAATAGTCATCCCATCCTGGAGTGAAGCCGTCAAGCACTCCTTGACTAAATGTGGCCCCAGCCCACTCACAAATCGGTGCACATGATCCCCCATATTAGCTATCATGGTTAGGGCGTACCTGGCTAACGAGTTAAAACGAAGACTGTACTCACGTACGCTCATATTTCCCGGTCGAAGGTTCAAGAACATATCGGCTCGAGCCCGTCGAACCTCCGGTGGTAGAAAATGTCGCAGAAATGCCTCAGTAAATTCCTGCCAAACCGGAGGGGGTGCATTTGCTCCCCTCGAAGATACCCAGCTATTATACCATAGGACTGCCACGTCCCGCAACCTGTATGAAGCCAACTCTACGGACTCCGTATTCGAAGCATGTATAATTCTCAGAGTCCTCAGCATCTCATCTATAAAACTCTGCGGGTCTTCCTCTGGTGGCTTCAGGGTAATAAAGTCACGGGCTCTTGCACTTACCGCCCTATCTCCCAGGTCTACATCTTGCCGCTGAGCCTGTGCGGCAACTAACTGGGTCAATAACTGGATGGCCTCTGCCATCTGCTGGCCCGGAGCTACTGGCGGTGGGACTGGGGGTGCGGGGGCTGGAACTGGAACTCTTTCCTGCTCTGCTGGTGCCGGGGGGGGGGGGGGGGGGGGGGGGCAGGAAAAGTCTGAGGGGGAGCCTCATTATGAGATTCTTCTTCTTCTAGCTCCCGTTCAACTCTGCTGGCCGCCACCCTCTTGGCTTTCTCGGCCATCGTAGCCTTTCTCTTCGGCGGCATTACTGAAACCATAACATAGGTTTAAGAAAACGAATATGGAAGCCTGGCAACTTAGCTCTATCGCACGATTTCAGAATGCAAAGAAGGTCACATTTCCTAAATGCCCAGTAGCGTCCTGTTTATAAGCGTGGCGCGCTACACACTCATAAACAAGACTCTACTGGACACGGCTCGTAGACAAACCCCTAGGACTGAACTGCTCTGATACCACTTTTGTCACGACCCGACTAGGGGCCGTGACGAGTACCCGATACTTGTACCGAGCACTCCTTATCTATCATATTACCCTTACCTCTTAACAAGCCGTGTAAACAGAGCCATTTTTTTTTTTTTGAACATTAACATTAGCAACTTCATTCTGAACATAGGCTAATAAACTTCGTTAGCACTTTATACGACAACATTAACATGCCAAAACACCATATATCTAACTATGCTTGACCGACTGTACATAACTGCCTACGAGCCTCTAGACATAGTACACTTATACATAGAAAAGGGCCGAGTACTATCGTGCCCGAGATTACATATACACAAAATAGTACCACTGAAATAAGGCTCCGGAACCACTGGAGCGCTGTAGAGTACTGCTGGCAGAGCTCCTAAGGATCAAGTCCACCTGTCTGCTGACCTGCGCGGCATGAAACGCAGCGTCCACAAGAAGGGACGTCAGTACGAATAGTGTACCGAGTATGTAACGCATAGAAAATAATACAAGCAGTAACATAGAGTACGATTAATAATATCATGGAGTCACAGGGCATATAACGAAGCGAGAAAGCAACCTGTGCATAGGAAGGCCCCTTTTTAGGCCGGCTGTCATGTAGGCTTGCCCTTTCATCTTTGAAACGTTTCTTTTCATAAGCATAGGAATTAACATTTATATATTACTTATTCTCGTGTACAGAAAACAGTACATTTCAGTAACGGTACCTTTTGCTCACATTTACAGACGCCGAATACAATCGGCTCCACTCCCACGGTGTCCTTTATTCTTGTATACAGAAAACGGTACAATTCAGTAAACAGTATCTTTTATTCACATTTACAGACGCCGAATATATCGGCTCTCCCAACCCCCTCCCCAACGGTGTCCCAACACATTACATCATATATATGTATCATACATTATATAAATATACAGACGTCGCGTACGGCTCTCCCATATCCCGCGTCCGGGCATCCCGCGTCCAGGATGGAATCCAGCTGAATCAGGTGGTGATATAACAGTGGCCCTTCCCCTTTCCCTATACACATATACATATACATTTGCTTATATTTTATACATATACATGTCTCATATACAATTACTTATCTTATTTATATATACATATCCATACACATATACCTGTTTTATATACATATATCATATAAGCACACAAGCGCCAAGGAAAATCATGTATCCATCGGAGTGACGTAAGGTCGGTGACCTCCGATTACGTTATGGAATGCTAGTGATAGCTTTGTCTCACCTTGAAGGAACAAGTATTTTAAGGCGAGACTATCAACGGAGAATAGTATTACAGTAACCGTAGAATGAAATCGTGGGCATCATAGACGACCGTCATAGGCTTTGGAATCAGAGAAAATAAAGATATAGCTAGGAAATATAAATACGATTCAAAAATTAGTGTATCACTTTCATGTTTACGTAAGATACTTAGCTTAGTCATCTTAGTCATAGAGTCGTCCCGGTCGTACTTATCAAAGGTACATTCTTTTGTCTAACATTGTAATTATCATTATCCTCATAGAAACATTCTCGTTAGAGTAGTCACAGTACTTATCATTCGGTAACGAGATTGGGATCAAAAGTCCCCTTTGGATTTACTTCAAGTAAGTCAACCACGACTATAGGAAAATTCGAGAGTAACGGGCCCACCTCGGGCCGGATGAGGTAGCGTATACGATTTGCGTATGTTACGTGTCATAGCGTCACTTGTGAGGGTCTTAGGGTAATCGGGTCCCATTTATACAAGTTCTAAGGGTGTAGGAGGTTTTTCCAACAATTGGCACACTTTCTAGTTCAATTCTATTGAACAAAAAGTGGAAAACTTTAGGTGCGGATTCCGGGGAACCGAGTTGTCCCCGAGGCTCGTACCCAACTTATTACAACTAAGACATGCCATAGAAAGAAGGGTGAAGCCTTACATACCTCCTTCCGCTCCTTTTGCTATTCCAAATTCACGTCACAATTTCGTCAAAATCTGCAAATTGGTCGTTTTTACCAAAACTCTCATTAGTATACTTAGAGTTGAAATCTTAAGGTAATACTTGGCTACCGAAATTTCGGCAGCATTTCCTCTGTAAATATACCATCCTCGACATTCAATTTAGTCAAATTCTCATCGAACACAATCCGGGAATTCAAACCCGGCCAAACTATTAACATAATTCAACAACAATGCCAACAACAATACTAACAATTTCCATATTCAATCAATTTACTTCTTCTTCCAAAAACTTTCCAACTCCAATAAGAACATTATAATTCATATGCCAACAATACCATACTAACAACATTATCCTCCATACATATAAGAACATAATATTCAATTTAAATACCTCAATCACAAGTCTCCAACTTCTACAACTTCACAAAATTATTATGCATTCCTTAACAACATAGTATCCACGATACAACAACAACCCAATGCTAGACACAATAATTAAACATAATTTCCTACATCTACCTAGGTACACACAGCCACACCCTTACATTCTTATTCTCCATAAATTTCACTCATTTTACACACTACAACATGCACAACATCCATAACACATAAGAAAAGGATGAATTCTTACCTTCTTGCTTCAACTCTTCACTTGGCTATATTTTGTAGCTTGAAAGAATATAAGCTTTTCTTGCTCCAACAACAACTCCACCTTGTTAAGGACCCTCTAATTGGTAGGAAATGATTTTGAAGAAATTTTTTGAAATTTTCTTGGAATGTTTTTCCTCTTGGCCGAAATGCCTTCTTGTTTTTCTCCTCTTCTTTTTGTTCTTCACTCTCTTGAAATTTCTAGAGAAATAATGAATATTGGAATAACTTTATACAAGTCTTCCACCCATTTTTTTCCATATTTATGAATAAGTCCCTCAACACAAAAATATGACTACATGACCCCTTCCATTCTTTTCTACAAAATTCCTCCTTTTTCTTGAATTTCCTTAAGTGTAAATAAGGAAGACTAATGTCTTTCCATGCAAGATTTGGCCCATATAATTTTTGTAATTCACACTTAGCCCTCCTTTCTTTCTTTTCTAAAATTTTCTCCCATTTTCTTGAGTTTTCTCAAAAATGAATAAAGAAGACACTTATGTAAGTCTTAGTCCACATAGGGTACACCACCACTATGGCCTTTCAAGAACCTTCATGAACACCTTGTGAAATTACCGTTTCGTCCCTAACCATCCACGTTATTTCCATGATACTAATGTTGTAAATAATATTTATAATCCACTTGTACATTGAAGTACATTTGGGAAATGGTCATTCCCTCAACTTCGTCACGACTACCTTGGAATATCCGAACGTATAAAATACAGGATATAACATCCTCCCCCCCTTTAGAACATTCGTCCTCGAATGTTGAACTGGCCTCATAGCGTAGTATATTATTTCGGGGAGGTCTCCTCTGTAGATGCCTCATGTCACTTAGCATATTCATCTTGGGAGCTTAGGTTGCCTCTTGCGACCTTCACGGTTATAATCCCTTTTTCGTGGCATCCGCCGTGTCTATCCCCTCACTAGACATGTTCCCGTATGCCGCCATATTAGGGATTCCTTGCCTTAGCTAGTGTGGACTTAATATTGGTCTCTCCCTGTGACACCTGTACTTTTCCCCGTCAGTCCCAAAGCTTTCTGTCGTCATGACTTCCCTTTTTCTGTTAGTTTAGTCCGTCTCGGCCTATATAACTATAACTCGTATGGGGTTTCTAACCACTTTCCGTACCCCAATTTACCTTGGGCTGCCTACTCTTACACTCGTCTCTTGTTTCCGCCTTTATGAGATTTTCAGCATATTTCACAGGGGGTCACCCATCATGGAATTACTCCCACCTGAGCACGCTTAACCTTGAAATTTTAATGCATTTCAGTGTCTCGGTGTTAGTACTTCTACCTCCACTTCCCCGTACTACTTATGTCGCATAATATGGGACGCGTTGGGGTTTTAGCAGGTTTCGAAACGTCCGCGTAACACGTCTTTTCTTTTATTTACAGCTCTAACCTCCGCAATCTCCAGTATCCGCCTTTTTACCTATGTGTATAGCCACTTTTCGTCCAAATTTCCAAACTCTTAGTATGTTCAGTAATACAGAGGACAGTATAGAGTAAAATAAAATCCGAATTGATTAACACACGGTTATCATAGAAAATACTGAAAAAGTACCTGTGGCCGCGTCTGCGGAAGGTTCAGGGTCCTGTCGTCCTGTCAGTGCATATAGGCGGTGCGGAGGACCGGCTGAACTAGGTGCCCCTCCTTTACCTCGGCCGCGGCCCGCTGGAGCCTAGGAAGTCTGTCCACGAGGGCGCACGGTCAACGATGAACCGATTGCTGATCCAACTGGCTGAGTTCGGCCTCCTTCATCCTTTAGTGGGCAATCACGTACAAAATGGTCAGTTCGACCACAGGCAAAACAACCACCGGTGTCTAGGTAGCACTGCCCAGAGTGTGGCTTGCCACACCGAGCACATCGTGGTGGGGGCAGCCCTGTCCTGCTAAAATCAGCTCTGTACTGGGATCCTGAAGCCTTGGCACTCTGACCTGGTCCTGAATAGGTAGGATGATCAAATCCCCTATCTGCAAATCGAGGTGGCGCACTGGCCACTGATTGGCCTGAATACCTAGGTTGCCCCTGTGCCTGCCCCCCTCTGTACTCACTTCTAGTCCCGGAAAATCTGCCCCTTTTTCTGGAACCCTTATCTGAATAACGCTCCTCTCTTCGTGACTGATACTGTTCCTCCAGGTTTTGGGCGTGGGCCTGAATACGAGTAATAGTCATCCCATCCTGGAGTGAAGCCGTCAAGCACTCCTTGACTAAATGTGGCCCCAGCCCACTCACAAATCGGTGCACATGATCCCCCATATTAGCTATCATGGTTGGGGCGTACCTGGCTAACGAGTTAAAACGAAGACTGTACTCACGTACGCTCATATTTCCCTGTCGAAGGTTCAAGAACATATCGGCTCGAGCCCGTCGAACCTCCGGTGGTAGAAAATGTCGCAGAAATGCCTCAGTAAATTCCTGCCAAACCGGAGGGGGTGCATTTGCTCCCCTCGAAGATACCCAGCTATTATACCATAGGACTGCCACGTCCCGCAGCCTGTATGAAGCCAACTCTACGGACTCCGTATCCGAAGCATGTATAATTCTTATAGTCCTCAGCATCTCATCTATAAAACTCTGCGGCTCTTCCTCTGGTTTTGACCCATAAAACTCTGGCGGCTTCAGGGTAATAAAGTCACGGGCTCTTGCACTTACCGCCCTATCTCCTAGGTCTACATCTTGCCGCTGAGCCTGTGCGGCAACTAACTGGGTCAATAACTGGATGGACTCTGCCATCTGCTGGCCCGGAGCTACTGGCGGTGGGACTGGGGGTGCGGAGGCTGGAACTGGAACTCTTTCCTGCTCTGCTGGTGCCGGGGGGGGGGGGGAAGGAAAAGTCTGAGGGGGAGCCTCATTAAGAGATTCTTCTTCTTCTAGCTCCCGTTCAACTCTGCTGGCCGCCACCCTCTTGGCTTTCTCGGCCATCGTAGCCTTTCTCTTCGGCGGCATTACTGAAACCATAACATAGGTCTAAGAAAACGAATATGGAAGCCTGGCAACTTAGCTCTATCGTACGATTTCAGAATGCAAAGAAGGTCACATTTCCTAAATGCCCAGTAGCCTCCTGTTTATAAGCATGGCGCGCTACACACTCATAAACAAGACTCTACTGGACACGGCTCGTAGACAAACCCCTAGGACCGAACTGCTCTGATACAACTTTTGTCACGACCCGACTAGGGGCCGTGACGAGTACCCGATACTTGTACCGAGCACTCCTTATCTATCATATTACCCTTACCTCTTAACAAGCCGTGTAAACAGAGCCATATTTTTTTTTTGAACATTAACATTAGCAGCGTCATTCTGAACATAGGCTAATAAACTTCGTTAGCACTTTATACGACAACATTAACATGCCAAAACACCATATATCTAACTATGCTTGACCGACTGTACATAACTGCCTACGAGCCTCTAGACATAGTACACTTATACATAGAAAAGGGCCGAGTACTATCGTGCCCGAGATTATATATACACAAAATAGTACCACTGAAATAAGGCTCCGGAACCACTGGAGCGCTGTAGAGTACTGCTGGCAGAGCTCCTAAGGATCAAGTCCACCTGTCTGCTGACCTGCGCGGCATGAAACGCAGCGTCCACAAGAAGGGACGTCAGTACGAATAGTGTACCGAGTATGTAACGCATAGAAAATAATACAAGCAGTAACATAGAGTACGATTAATAATATCATGGAGTCACAGGGCATATAACGAAGCGAGAAAGCAACCTGTGCATAGGAAGGCCCCTTTTTAGGCCGGCTGTCACGTAGGCTTGCCCTTTCATCTTTGAAACGTTTCTTTTCATAAGCATAGGAATTAACATTTATATATTACTTATTCTCGTGTACAGAAAACAGAACATTTCAGTAACGGTACCTTTTGCTCACATTTACAGACGCCGAATACAATCGGCTCCACTCCCACGGTGTCCCTTATTCTTGTATACAGAAAACGGTACAATTCAGTAAACAGTATCTTTTATTCACATTTACAGACGCTGAATATATCGGCTCTCCCAACCCCCTCCCCAACGGTGTCCCAACACATTACATCATATATATGTATCATACATTATATAAATATACAGACGCCGCGTACGGCTCTCCCATATCCCGCGTCCAGGATGGAATCCAGCTGAATCAGGTGGTGATATAACAGTGGCCCTTCCCCTTTCCCTATACACATATACATATACATTTGCTTATATTTTATACATATACACGTCTCATATACAATTACTTATCTTATTTATATATACATATCCATACACATATACCTGTTTTATATACATATATCATATAAGCACACAAGCGCCAAGGAAAATCATGTATCCATCGGAGTGACGTAAGGTCGGTGACCTCCGATTACGTTATGGAATGCTAGTGATAGCTTTGTCTCACCTTGAAGGAACAAGTATTTTAAGGCGAGACTATCAACGGAGAATAGTATTACAGTAACCGTAGAATGAAATCGTGGGCATCATAGACGACCGTCATAGGCTTTGGAATCAGAGAAAATAAAGATATAGCTAGGAAATATAAATACGATTCAAAAATTAGTGTATCACTTTCATGTTTACATAAGATACTTAGCTTAGTCATCTTAGTCATAGAGTCGTCCCGGTCGTACTTATCAAAGGTACATTCTTTTGTCTAACATTGTAATTATCATTATCCTCATAGAAACATTCTCGTTAGAGTAGTCACAGTACTTATCATTCGGTAACGAGATTGGGATCAAAAGTCCCCTTTGGATTTACTTCAAGTAAGTCAACCACGACTATAGGAAAATTCGAGAGTAACGGGCCCACCTCGGGCTGGATGAGGTAGCGTATACGATTTGCGTATGTTACGTGTCATAGCGTCACTTGTGAGGGTCTTAGGGTAATCGGGTCCCATTTATACAAGTTCTAAGGGTGTAGGAGGTTTTTCCAACAATTGGCACACTTTCTAGTTCAATTCTATTGAACAAAAAGTGGAAAACTTTAGGTGCGGATTCCGGGGAACCGAGTTGTCCCCGAGGCTCGTACCCAACTTATTACAACTAAGACATGCCATAGAAAGAAGGGTGAAGCCTTACATACCTCCTTCCGCTCCTTTTGCTATTCCAAATTCACGTCACAATTTCGTCAAAATCTGCAAATTGGTCGTTTTTACCAAAACTCTCATTAGTATACTTAGAGTTGAAATCTTAAGGTAATACTTGGCTACCGAAATTTCGGCAGCATTTCCTCTGTAAATATACCATCCTCGACATTCAATTTAGTCAAATTCTCATCGAACACAATCCGGGAATTCAAACCCGGCCAAACTATTAACATAATTCAACAACAATGCCAACAACAATACTAACAATTTCCATATTCAATCAATTTACTTCTTCTTCCAAAAACTTTCCAACTCCAATAAGAACATTATAATTCATATGCCAACAATACCATACTAACAACATTATCCTCCATACATACAAGAACATAATATTCAATTTAAATACCTCAATCACAAGTCTCCAACTTCTACAACTTCACAAAATTATTATGCATTGCTTAACAACATAGTATCCACGATACAACAACAACCCAATGCTAGACACAATAATTAAACATAATTTCCTACATCTACCTAGGTACACACGGCCACACCCTTACATTCTTATTCTCCATAAATTTCACTCATTTTACACACTACAACATGCACAACATCCATAACACATAAGAAAAGGATGAATTCTTACCTTCTTGCTTCAACTCTTCACTTGGCTATATTTTGTAGCTTGAAAGAATATAAGCTTTTCTTGCTCCAACAACAACTCCACCTTGTTAAGGACCCTCTAATTGGTAGGAAATGATTTTGAAGAAATTTTTTGAAATTTTCTTGGAATTTTTTTCCTCTTGGCCGAAATGCCTTCTTGTTTTTCTCCTCTTCTTTTTGTTCTTCACTCTCTTGAAATTTCTAGAGAAATAATGAATATTGGAATAACTTTATACAAGTCTTCCACCCATTTTTTTCCATATTTATGAATAAGTCCCTCAACACAAAAATATGACTACATGACCCCTTCCATTCTTTTCTAGAAAATTCCTCCTTTTTCTTGAATTTCCTTAAGTGTAAATAAGGAAGACTAATGTCTTTCCATGCAAGCTTTGGCCCATATAATTTTTGTAATTCACACTTAGCCCTCCTTTCTTTCTTTTCTAAAATTTTCTCCCATTTTCTTGAGTTTTCTCAAAAATGAATAAAGAAGACACTTATGTAAGTCTTAGTCCACATAGGGTACACCACCACTATGGCCTTTCAAGAACCTTCATGAACACCTTGTGAAATTACCGTTTCGTCCCTAACCATCCACGTTATTTCCATGATACTAATGTTGTAAATAATATTTATAATCCACTTGTACATTGAAGTACATTTGGGAAATGGTCATTCCCTCAACTTCGTCACGACTACCTTGGAATATCCGAACGTATAAAATACAGGATATAACAATATATATATATATATACACACACACACACACGCAAGTTGAGTGCTCAATGTATGATTCTAGTATGCAGATGACAACAACAAGATCTCTTATCACACTCGTTCATTTCCGGTACATGACCTCGGATCACAGACTCCCATCTCTCTTTCACGCAATTCACGATTCTGGGAAAACTATCGGACATCAGACTACTCACATCACTCTCATTTAAAAATCGAGCCTAACTCATCACAGTGTTTCATCAAGTACCAACAATGTATCAACAGTATATCATGAGAATGTATGCAATGCATGTGCCAACATCAATGATCAAGTCAATATCACCAATACCAACATGGGTACGCCAAAAACATATCAGTGTCACAAGTACCAACATGGGTACGCCAACAATATAATGAGAGACTACGCAAGTCATATAGAACTCTATCCTCATATCAACATCCACCCGTAAGGTACTACAATATCACAATCAAGATAGAACAACCATTTCCAATATCTACTAACAACACGTGGCATCTAACCAACGCAATAAAACAATCGAGTCACAACACAACGAGGTGTCTAACCCCAATCACACAACAGGGCCCAACCTAAGGAAATATCCAACCCAACATCATACCTGAAGGTTTACATGCTTTCTCTGAAATTATAATCTAAATATATACTTTTCTATACGAAGTCTCACCAAGGGTAAGCCATAACCTACCTGGATGGCCGAATAACAACACCGACAACTCACTCCTTTGCCCTGCCTTTTCACCGAGCCTCAAGATCAATAAAGTCTAGGAATATTCAAAATCTAGATTAGAAATCATGAAGGACAATACTAATATTTCTATCATTAAATTTAGGTCAAATCCAACCTTAGAATTTGAGAAAACAGGGCCCACAAGGTCAAAACGGAAATTCAGAAGTGAAATATCAAATTAAGCACTAGGCTATCATAACCCAACCAGTAATTGCTGATTTAACTCAAGGATAGACCTAATTTCGAAATTCAAGTGAAACCCCCAATTTTTGGTGTAAACCCTAACTCTTTGATTCAACAATTCAACTCTAATAATGGAAGATATATGATTAACAACCTTAGATTCACCAAAATCTAGCATAAATCCGATCAATTTCACCATTAATAAGCCTAGATAGAGCATTCATTATCTCCACTTATAAGGGAAGGAGAAATCTATGATAATTAGGATTAATGAAATAGTAAAAGGATTAGTGGAACTTGCCACCAAGAATCTTCACTAAAAATCTCCAAGAATAGACCCCAAGAGTTCTATTTTCGTAATGGTAATATATGATAGACTAAGGGCTTATCTAAAACACACTTAATGAAATAACAGGCCCGTTACCGTCAAAGCAGTAACAGGGCCGCAATGGCGGCGCCGCAACAGTGCCCACCAGAACGCCCTGACGGTCAACGCAATATTACACTTGGCCGCCCCAGCGGTCAATCCGCCGCAACAGTGGCGCCGCTGGGACTGCACTGGTGCCGCTAATGCTGACACCAAGTACCAAAAATCCCACTCAATTTCTAAGTCTCGATCGAAATCCCGAACCATTCTCGCGGCCATCTGCTCACAAAGCACATATATAGATCTACATAAAAATACGCTACGAATGCAACCGTGGCCTTAGAATTTCCAACGGAGGTCTCGTTGACCGAGTCAACCCCGACATCTCATTTTTAATTTTCCAACCCAAGTTCCAAAATGCATCTGAGTGTATTGGGAACCGAACCAGATATACACACAAGTTCTAAATGACCATCTGGACCTCTCGAAATCGATGAATTTTTTAAAAAGGTCCGTTTACCCAAAAAGTCAACTTTAAGTGAACGTTTTTTTTGCTTAAAGCTCATATTTCACAAAGGATCGCCCGAATCAAGTCTAGACACCTCAAGAAGCATGTCAACGGTCCCCTCGAGTCGAAAATGAGCTAACCCAGCTGGAAAAAGGGTCAAAAGTGCCAAGAATGCAATAACGACCAAATGGGTCGTTATATCTAATCACTTCACGATCATCGATACCATAATCAATCCTCGAATCCACTCCATCGAATACCACATAATAATCAGTCTTGCAAACTAGCCGAACTAATATTGGAGATAGAGCCATACCACACACTCTGCACATTAGCATTTCCTTAATGCCTACTACTTTGAATTGGACACTCTCTAAGTCCAGCGTATCACATAATAGTATTAATAATATCCTCATATATCCCACTGAATCGTCATTGCCAGAATTGCCTTACTCAATTTTCAAAAAGTATACCGAACTTAACTCAGTTAACCCAACCAACAAATCATGATTTAGAAGCCTAAAAAAATATTCATTATACCCACTTTTAATCTTTCATCACTTAATGAACTAACAAGTTAAAAGGATTCTAATATGATTAGAGGTAACGGAATAGCAAAGAGATTAGAAGGACTTACCACCAAAACTTTTATCCATGAATATCCTAGATTTGCTCCTAAAATCTCAGATTTCGGAAATAGTAACAAATAGGAACTTAGGGCATTTAACACTTTATTTAATGAACTAACTGTCCATCACCTGCTTCTGTAACGAGATGACTGCTCCAGCGGTGCCGCTCCAGCTGTCCCATGACTGCTACAGCGATCATGCCCAAATGGCACAGGCTGCTTCAGCGGTACGGCGACCGATATAGCGGTACAACTGCCGTGGTGCTGGTGCCGCCAAAGCGGGCACTAGACACCAGAAAAGATTCCAAGTTTCACAACTCAATCCAAATTTCCAACTAACTCCTGAGGCCATCTTCTCACAAACCACATACACGGACACACATAAAAATACGCTACGAACACACTCGTTGCCTAAAAATTCCTAATAGAGGTCTTGTTGACCGATTCAATCCCCGAAACCTCAATTACACTTCCCAACCCAGGTACCAAAATGCACCCGAGTCAAATGGGAACCGAACCAGATATGCACACAAGTTCTAATGACCATTCGGACCTCTCGGAATCGACGGATTTTAAAAAATGGTCTGTTTGCCCAAAAGTCAACTTTGAGTCAACTCTTTTTCGCTTAAAGTCAATTTTTCCCAAGAAGTCACCAAAATCAATCCGAACACCTTGGGAAGCATGTCAAAAGTGCCTAAAAGACTAACGACCAAGTAGGTGATGAAATTAGTCTATGATAATGACTGAACATTCCAACTCCTTCGTAAACTCTCAAGACCAATTTGCACTGTATAATCACAACCAAGCTCTCACATCACTAACTCGTGTTTCAACGACTTCCTTTTTGCCCTTAACCTCGAAGAAACCAATCAGCCTCATCAGTCACACCCCTAATCGTAGGTCATGATATAGTGCCCCGTAGTCCAATCACAACTCACGTACTCATGTTACCTCACCTCATGGCTTACGAATCTCAATATCCTGAACCCGATAGCAAGATGCCTCAATGTAATCCTTCAGTTCATATATTCCCCCTTAATCACACTATCACTATCAACCAACAACACTCAAATCCACTCGATCCTCTAAACCAATCATTCCTCTGAGCCGAATGAACCACAAATAATATCAATACTTTTCCTCAAATCAAAGTGTAGCGACCAGTAACTCCTCAAGTCCTTAATTCATCGCATACACCCATATTTGAAGTCACTTCCATCAGTTGATTACTAACTTCTCAGAAGTCTACAACCCAGTCGATTTACCGATCAAATGATGTGCCAATAGCATTCACTTAATAACCGAGTAGTCTTTTAACATCAACGAGCCCATATCAAGAATAACTTTTTGTACCAGTCATAACCTTATCCTGACAACCATGTCAGATACCAATTTTTTTCTTCCCAATTTCATGAAAGTACTTATATCCAAGATATTCGAAGAAGTCTTGCTTCACTACTTAAGTTCTTTTCTTTATTACACGTGATCACAATACGTTTGCCCAATTCGATGGCCATGAACTTACAGTTGTTCTCATATACTGAAGTCTAATACTCTACAGCTGCTGAATCATCGATCCGCCATTAGTACACCAGTGCCACGTACACCATCATTATGCCTTGACGAAGCTAAAGTCAAACCGATCACATTATCGAGCAACCCACTATTGTTAAGTCATCAGTACACCTTGTCACTTCTGAGCAACCCAACGCTGAATCATGGAGACCCCGTAGCCCTCTGAACTATCTTTCCCATTTCTCACGAACTTCTACAATAACGAGTCTAATCGCGACTCCACACAATTGAATCCTTGGGCCATCACTAGAGACTGAACTTGATCACTTTCTGGAATCAAAATAACACATCTCACACCAAACCACCACATGTCATAGATCAACCATTCGCATAAGAATTTAAGGATGAGTGTCCACCCTCCGTGGGTGATTAAGATAAGAAAGTTCAGATAGCAATTGAGATCGACTAGATACCAATTCGAATGAAGTCACACGAGAGAATGAAAGAATTGGGAGTTTCCTAAATGTCCTATAGCCTCTCGTAGATAAGTAAGGAGCTCATCGTACCAATCCACGAGACTCTACTAGACACACTCTTGTATTATAAACCGGGTAACCTAGGTCTTTGATACTAACTTGTCACAGTTCAATTTAGCTAAGTCGCGCGGGCACCTACCTTTTCCACCTCGGTAGGTGAACCCTCAACGCAACAACAGTAAAAGCATAGACAAATAATAAAACAAGTGGAAGAGATAAAATCACATAAATCTGACGATGATAATATAGAAAAATACGCGAAAGTAAGAAAAATAGGAAAATACACCCTGTTGACACCTAAATTTCACCTCATAAGCTGCGTATTTTAACTTTCAATTTCCCGAGTCAAAGACGGAGTAAGGATACTTCATTTCAATTTTAGAATCTCAAAAAATCTCAAGAAAATTGAAAAATTGACATGTTGTTATTGTTTCATAAAAAAATTGACAATTATAAGAAATTTACGAGTTATTTACTTTCACAAACATGATTTGAAAGGAAGATATGTGTGCCGCTCCATCTAATTCAGGAAAATTGATAATTAAAACAAAGTATGAATTATGCCTCGTCTTTGACCGCATTTTTCACATTGTTAAATATTACTCGGAAGTATGTGAATATTAGGCTTGTTTTAAAGCTAATATTTTAAATTTATGAGTTTTAAATTTTAACTAGCCTAAATAATTAATTTATTTAATGATATGCGTATTTATAATATTTGGTATTTAATTAATTTAATTTTTTTTTTGGGGGGGGGGGGGGGGGGGGAACTTAAGCCTTTTAAAAACTTAAAGGGTGGATGTTTTAACAAAAGAGGGGGGGGGGGGGGGGGGGAGGGGGAATGGAAGTTTATTAAAATAAACTTCCACCCTCCCCTCCCCCCTCCTAATTTCATTTGACTCGACCCGTCACCCTCCTCCCTTTCTCAGGCGATAGACGCGACACTGCTAGGGTTTTGCTCGCACCTTCGAATCATGGCGATTTCGAGCTTATTTTCGCTAATTGTTTGATTGTTTTCTACCTTAACCATGTTCTTTCATGGTTTCATGTTCAGTTCCCTTCGAATTTTCGTTTTGCTGTCTAAATTAATCCCTAAAACTAGGATGTTACTTGGGTTTGATTGGGTTAAGGTTGCCATCGGCAGGGTCACAAATCCTTGGCTATCTTGTGCACCTTATCACCACAAAATAAAACCTAGGGGAAATTTCCTAGCAAGTTCCTAAATTAAGGTACATGAATTGGGGATTTTATCCCATTGTCCTAATTAGTACAACTATATCGTTGGAATACAGGTTGTTTTGTACTATTTTGATTTTTTTAGATTTTTATTTGATTTTTTTGATAGATTTTAGGGTACAAATGAGTTGTGTTTTGTTGTCCTATATGGAAAATTTCGAATAATATGTTACAGGGTACAATTTTAAGATTTTTGGGGGGAAAACATAGGATGAGGTGTCCATTTTATCTTAGGATTCCCTAATTTGGAAAATCTATATATAGCAAGTTAAAAAATTGGAAGAGGAACTTTTTTTCGAACTTTAGAAAAGCATAGGCTAAAAATATAAGAGAGATAGAAGAAATATACAAAAAACAGTTTTCTTATAAAGAATATCTATTCAATTTATATAGATATATACATGAGGTAAAAGGAAAGAAAGGTGATTTTGAGGATCAAAAGGGTATAGTTGTTTGAAGTTTGAATATTCAATCCTATTTTTGTCTTTAGGTTGCCACAATAAAAGGTAAATCCTATTCTAATCCTTTTTCCTATTTCCAGTTTTGATTATGCTTTGTTTAGACTTGTTTGTTAGTTGAAATGCCATGAATGCTTAGTTTAGTACTCAATATTGTTATTTCTGTGATTGTTTCAACGTTATAGAAGGAGCTAAGTGTTAGATTTTATTATGATATTATAACTTACTAGTTTGAAGAATAGAAAGAAGCAACTGAATATGAGGGTCTAAGGTCTTCTTAAGATTTTTTCAAGGGTAGATATTTAGATGTTTTAGGATAAGAAATTTTGTTGGTCATAATCTATATTTGAAACTATAATCTCATGCTTTCTTTTTAGCCTTGTGTTTTGAAGCTGTGGTGATTTTGGAGACTGTTTTGGATAGGATAAGAGTATTTAGCTTGATTTTGGATAAGACATAGTTGTTCTGAAAACTGGAAATTACTCCTACGCTTTATTTCAGTTTCTAGACTCTATTTTGTCCATATGTAGTTGGATGATTCTCTGTTAGTTCCTTAAGAGCGTATACTTGTTTGATATTCTGAAAACTGTTTTAAATTAGTAAGTCTTTTCCTTCAAAAGCAAGTCTTGAAGTTGTTTTGTTTAAAAAATGAATGAAGTGTTGCTTAAAAGATCAAATATCTTGAAATTGCTTTTTGGTTTGATGTTTATGGTATGTTACTTTCTCTGTTGTCAAACTGCTAAAAATGGTATACACTATAGTGCCTAGTGCTTGATAGTTTGATTTGGATTAGCATACTTACTGTTTTTCCTATAAAAATGATCTTAAGTCATCACCATAATCTAGTTTGCTAATTTGAAGTTTTGAAAGGCTGCTTAAGTGTTTATATTGTTCTAAACAAGGAAAACTGAATAGCTTTAAATGGACTTGCTATCTTGTTTGAGTAGTTTAATAGGAATTAAAATGGAGTTTGGTGTCTGTCCTATAGAGATCCTGAAACCTTGGATTTGTTATGAGAAGTTGGTTAAAGTTGAAGTCTGTGTTTGCTAAAAAAATGAGTTTTCTTCAGTCTATGGGGGGATTTATGTTTGTCTCATCTGAGATTTGCATAGTTAGAACTTGAAAATGGCTTTAAAAGTGCAGAACTTCACTAAATTGAAACTTTGTCCCTCTTTTACTTAAAAATAAGTTTGAAATATGAACTTGTCTAACCCATTCTTGTACAATTTGCTGTGTGTTTTTCTTCTAGTGCATCTTCATGACCTAGAGTAGAGATCATACACCCTCTAAGTCCCTGGTCTTAAAATTTTCTATAGTTTGGTACAATGTTTGTAAAAGGTTATTTGATCATGTGACTAAAAATGGAAACTTACCTTGAAATCAACTATCTAGACCAAACTGTGATCATCTAGGTGTTCTTTGAGGACCACTGTGACCTATTTAAGATGACATTTGTCTCTAAATGTTATTATTTGCTCCAACTTATGATTTTACACTCCTCAAAGCTGGTATTTTGAACAATTGAGGCCGCTATTAGCCAAATATGGCCTTTAAAGACTAAAAGCTATAGGAAGTGAACCTGTTTTGATTTTGAAATTTTAAACCATGATTATATGCTATATTGTAACCTGTAGTTTGCTTGCCTTTCCTGAATCTGAAAATCCAAACCTAATTAAGACCTATTTCTGTATCAAAACTACTTCTATGTAACTTTTTGCTAAATATTGCAATGCAACTTAGAACAGGCTGTTGAATTTGAAGTATTGAATCATTATTCTCTCCTATTTGTACTTACTTGAAACTGCTTAGAACTAGTAAAACTGTCTCACTTAGTTAATTTAGAAGGATGTCTTGTGAGCTTTTGGAATAGTTTGAGTCTGAAAAAATGCATTTCTTGAAACCTCAAAAATCTGTACATTGCTCGGATGATTTTGACATTAGTCTAGGTTTGGGCCCTAGGAGTAACTTCGTTTATTTCCATTCTTGAATCTCTTAAAACCAGGTGAATTTGAACAAAACACCTTGTCTATGACTGAGTTTGTGGAACCTGCATTTCAGCTTTAAAATTGCAAGGTTTTGAGGGCCTTGTTAATTATGTGGATTTCCTTTTAGGCTAAGTGGATCATGCCCTATTTGAACCATAATTTGGCACAAAATCTGTTTTTTGCGCTATGTTAAATACTAGTTCTTGTAGCCTGTTTTGGATTTCAGACTGTTTGATTCTCTGCTTAGTTTTGGACTGAATTTGGAGATGTTAATGTCTCTCTTGCTTCTCATTCCTGAATTTTATAAAAAATAGGCTGAGGTGAATTGAAAATTTTGATTAGTGCTCTGTGTTTGTGGATACTATGAGCTTGTTTCTTTGACTGATGTTACATTGATCATGAGAACTTAAAGTAAGAAACTGTGGACATTTTGGAGAGTTGAATATTGTATTTGCTTGGTTCATATCTCGACCTTTGCCTCTTTACTTGTTTGGATGACCTTATGATCCATTTACTGAGTTTAATATGCAATCATTTTGTTGAAAACCTTCTGTGAATTTAGTTTAAATTAGAATATTTGATAGGTTGAGAAAAGGTAAAATGAGGTAGTGATCATGAGTGGCTCATATCCTTGTTCTTTTCCTTTTCCCTATTTTCTTGGTGATTCTTTTTACACGATCCCATTTCCTCTATGCCATTTAAGACCTGAAACTTGCACTTGAACCAGCTGGAATTACTTGAACTATTTGGATGCTCCTACATAGAGTTTTGTTATGACTGTGGGTGTGTGAACTATTCAGACCATTGGTGTGTTTACTTGCCTCACCTCTCCCTTGATTGATTGTTTTTCTTTGACACTTAGGATATGAGAACTTGTTTTACAAATAAATGATTGAAAAGATGCGAAGTCAAGCTGTAAACTTGTTGTTCTGGAAAATTGATTGCAAGAGTTTGAAAAAGAAAACTGTAAGCATTTTTTGGAAAAAAAAATAAAGTTGCCCTTGATTGTCTAGCCTGGTTGCTCCTCTCAGCTTCATCTAGTGTGTGATCTCACCTTTAAACCTCTATGATACTGTCTAAAACCCTCTTTGAATCTTGTTTGGATTGATATACTTGACTAATTAAGAAAATCTAATAGGAAATACCTTAATTATGTTCCTTTCTCTTTGGAGGAAGGTGTTGTGTTATAATAATACTTCTCCATGATCATCTAGATGTAGTTCTCATTCTGGAATTGTTGTTTCTTTCATTAGGTTTATACTTGAGATCAATTTGAATCTGTGTAAGTGTTTTCACTTGGTTAAGCTCTAAAACTATGTGTGTAGCTGACAATGGCCTTCATTGGCTCTATAAGGTGTTGAAACAGATTGAGGCTTGAGATTGTATTCTTTTTAGAATTTGTGAATGCCTTATAAAACTGGTCACTTTGGTTTGTTTTAGCTTGGCTTGGTCTGTGCCTAGAGACTTTATGTGCACTATTTTTGAACCATTAGTATCTTTTAATTCCTAAAAGATGGGTTGATAATTGAACTCATGTTGTAAACTTTGCTTGTGATTTGATAATTGTCTAAGTGAGACTAGTCAAAACCTTTGATTACAAGTCTTCTTTAGAAAAACGAAGCTGGGAGGAGAAAGTTTGTCAAAAATTGGATTAATATTGTCCTACTCCAGTCTAAATTGATCATGTTTTGACTTCAAAGATTACTCTTTGCATTAGTGTTTTGGAACTGGTTCATGAGTAAGTTGTGTTGGTTTGAAATTACCTGTTTCCCCTTTTCTTGTGTTGGTTGGACTGCCTCTTAATGCTCCAACTTGAATTTGTTCTTGAAACTGTGATCTTGGCTGTGTATTTGCCTTAATTGTTAGTTGAATCTTGGGTAGTATAAATTTTCAAAATCCTTTTGCATTTGCTGGGAGGATTGAGGATTGAGGATTTCATAAGCAGTTAAATGTGGTATTTAGGGGAGGAGTATATAGTGTATATCAAGTATATATAGAGGGTATGTCCCCTTAAGAGATTTTGCTCTCTATATGTGAGTATATAACCTAGAATATCATGTGTATCATGGTCCAACATTTAGAAAATATCTTGCATGATTTCAAAAGCTGGGCCAAATAGGCCCGTACACTGGTTCAGTCTTTTTTGCATATATGTCCCTTCTCCGTTTATTCAGTTATGGGCTTAGGCCCAGTTGTGTTCTAATTTAAATTTTGGCCTTGTAAATTTAAGTTATGTCCTTAAGATTAGATACTAATGTATTTATATCCTTTATTTGTAAAACTCCCTATTCTTTGGTGGGTTCAACGAGGCCCACCAATTCACTTAGATCGTGTCAACCTCATTAGGATGGGCTGAGCAATTGGAGCAGATTTGGAGCGGATAAGTTTAAAATTGCATTTATTTTCTGTTGGGCTTGGTTGGCCCAACCCCCTTGCCTCATATTATTTACTTGGAAAATTGATGAAGTGTGTTTATTGGAGCCTTTAAGATGGTCATGAAATTTAGAGTTGCCAAAATCGTTTTTAAGTTATAAAAAATATTTTTTGATAAAAGTTAACATGCAAATGATTTTTGTGACTAAGACTTCCTTACGGACAAAAAATGAACATTCTTTAAATGCAAATCATGATTTTGAACCAATATGACTTGATAAATTTTATGGACTAAAAAGGCAAAAAAATAATTGTGGATCGTGCATATGGACATTTTGGACAAAAATTGGACTTCGACTATTTTTGGATTAACTTGGATCAAAAGGATAAAAATCTAAAATATAAAATATGGCAGAAAAATCGATAATAATAGTATGCCTAAAAAATGATTTTTTATAAAACTTAAAAACCCTTTTTTCTAAAAAATTCGGGTTGGCTAACGTGGTGTTCTACTTAGGTTAAAGGCCTCGGGATTTAACCTAGGTATTCTTGTCCGAAACCCAACGCCCAATTTTGGGCAAAACTCTACCACTTTCGTTTCTTGAAATGTAATATATTTTGCATGAATGACTAACTCTTTGTTGCGGAAATATAAACCGAAACAGTTTTTTCACTATAAATAATTTATATCTACAAAAACATACTATTAGAACCTGTAGCTCAACCGTATTTTACGGATCTTTAATACCGGGTTGCCTAACAACTTCCCCGGGGGATCACCAGAACCCTTACCCATACTTTAGTTAGATTAGGATTCTTTTAAAAATTTAACCATTTTAAATGAACCCTTTTTGAACTGGTTTTCTTAATTTCCTAAAAATTAGGTGGCGATTCTAAAATAAAGTCCATTTAGAGGACCATCCACATAGAAGTATATTTTTTCCTTTTTTCCGGTACGATTGACAAATTTACTTCCCCGGGACACTTTCCTTTTTAAATGAGGCTAGTGCAAATACGAATCGGAAAAAATAGAACCGCTACAGATGGCGACTCCGCTGGGGACAATTTAAGGTTCTAACCATAAGGGTTCCAATAACCTTACTGTGTTAAGATGGTGTAAAAACCTGAAGACACTGCATCCCACTATTTGCTATTTGGAAGCATTATTGTGCCTTATGTGAAATAAATTACTGTTTCTGGGGCAGGGAACTAACAAAGTTTTGTCTTGCAGATGTCTCTTAATGTGCAGTTTGATATGATTGTGGGTCCACCACCAGGTTTAGTGATATGGTGGGAAGGTTTGACTAATGATTAGAAGAAAGAGATAAAGGGTTGCATAGGGCATCTTCCTTCGTTGATGAGTATGACTGGGGATCTGGGTCTACTAGAGATTATTACTGGTTATTGGGATAATGACAGAATGGTGTTCAAATTTGGAGAAATAGAGATGAGTCCCACGTTAGAAGAAATTAAAGATGTCTTGGAAAGCGTAGGAAGCGCTAACAGGTCCAAAAAGAAGTTAGCTCAAAATATCCTCATCCCTTACAAACCTACCCCAAAAGAAATCAAAGACATGTTTGCTGTCAACAAAGCTAACTGGGCACACGGACCCACCATAGCCTTTAGAGAGTTATATTGGAGGTATTCATCCAAACAAGGGTACGAAAATCACAGTCTTGAGTTTTCTTCACTCCAATCCTGAGAAGCTAACCAAAGGCTAGCCTTTATCACCTGCTTATTGGGAACTATGGTATTTCCACTAAAAGCTTCCCTAGCTATTGACACCCGGATTGTCTTTGTTGCCCATGCTATTCTTAGGGGAGTTACAACGAATGGGCTTACTAAATATTTTGACATCATCCCTATTATCCAATTAGATATATATATATAGAGCTTTGGGAAAGTGTCGCAACCACTATTATTACTTCTAAGGTTGCAACCTCCTAGTCCAATGGTGGTTACTGAAACATTTAGATAGGAATAGTTTATCTTCCCATCGAGATCTGGCCCAGAGAGAGGATGATTTGGGAGTCACTGTTGTGCCTTGTGGGGTTCAAGGTAAAAGAGGATGGGTTCACATCTTTTCCAGACTTAGAGAAGAACATATCAGGTGCAGAGTACCGGATTTTCATTCCAAAACGATTTGTGTTAAGAGCCGTAGGCATCCATATTTGCCGCTTAAGCGCATTAGGGGGATCAGACCCTACGCACCATTGAGAGTACTTAGATAGTTTGGTATGAGACAGGTTATTCTAAATGTGAAAAATACGGGAGAGTTTGTACGAGATTATGAAAAAGGTCATATCGAAGGTATAAAAGATGCCCAAAAAGATTGGAAGAATGTGATAAGGGAAGATAAGTTGGATGAGGATCCAAACAATCCAAGTCATGATGAAGATTACTACAAGTGGCTTAGGGCTGAGCTAACTGGTACTGCTCCTCCAGGACCATATCTGTACAAATTTCCCGTAGATAGGGAAGCCGCGAATGCAATTCAGGTTAGAAGAATGAAACGATTGGTGGAACTGAGAGAAGTGGATCATCAAGCAAAGACAGAATATGACCAAGAGATAATTAAGAGTTTGACAGACGAGGCAGATGCCTCATTGAAGAGCTTAGAATGGCTTGACACTTTTGTTAAGGAAGCCATAGATATAGGGACGACTTTTACTGACGATCAAAGGGGTCAGTGAATCGGAACAACATTGATGCCAGCCCATGTAGCCATTCAGACATCCCTTCGAATGGCCAAGAAGGCGCGAGATGATAGAGAGCAGATTTCTGTCCATGGAGTGGACTTTTTCTGATTATTGCATTTTATTTACTTTAAAATCCTTGTAATCCCACTTAGGAAAATATTATTAATGAAAAGCACTAGGATTTTTATCTTTTAGGGAACAATACATTTGTTTTACATATGGCACAATTCTGCTTCATACGCTAGTAGCCTCGGAGCAATGAGGTATAAGAAAGCGAATTATATATTGTCTAAATGCTTATTTGATATAACTGCTTTGTGTGAAAATCATATATATTGGTAAAACTCTTGATCAGTCCACATTCCGAACACTACCTAAAAGAAAAACCAAGAAAACAACCCCTAAAACCAAATTTAGCTCCACTTTTAAAAGGTTGATTTGCTAATAAGAAATGGAGACTCCAGACAGTATGAGTGCGTCTTCTCCCTACGTCAACCTAGTTAGTGACGATGAGAACATGGAAATAACAAGTGAAAAAAACTAACAATGGGACGATAGTATGGCCCTGGCTACCGCTAGAATGAAAGAAGCTGTCCAAACCACTAATGAGAAAATGAAAAAAGCTCAAACTCTCCTGGCTTATGTTTAGGAGCTAACTAAGAAACACCCTGCCAATTGGGTAAAATGAGAAAGACACCTGAAGCACCACTTGGAAGTTATGTCCCACTCAGTCAACAAGAAGGTCTTGACCCCATACCTTATGGAAATGACGAACTACTTATCCCCAATCTGAAAGTCTATGGAGACCCGCATGAATCTCAACTTGAGGAACCTCCAGTTTCATACATAATTGTTATTAAGGGCACAAGATCGCATAATTGGGTTACGCTGGTAGAAATTGGCAAACAAGAACCCTTAGAGATTTTGGGGTGTTTTGAAGTGTACGCACAAAGCCCAAATCTGTTGCCGCCATATGCTCCTTCTATGATCTACAGAAAGTGTCTCTACCACCGAAGTCAGTCAGGCCATACAGCCAATGAGTGTGGAGCATTGGAAAGGAAGCTTATCTAATTGATTGACCAAGGGAGAATTAGCCAACTGTGGGGGGCCCACTCTTTCCGACCCATGACCAAGGAAAAAATCATCCAGAAAAGATATCAAAGGTTAGGTTTTAGAGGAGCGACTTCTCCAAATTCGAGGAGTCATACGCGAGGATTCACTCCCTACTGTGTAATGTGAAGAAGATAAGAGCGGTGCCACAAACCTATCAGGGTCACCCAAGATTTCCAAGAGAAAGGGTTTGCGCGTATCATCATGGTCGCCCTGGCCACGACATTGAAGAATGTGTAGATTTCAAGCTTGAACTAGAGCATCTCGTGAATGAAGGCTAGGTTTGGTTTGTCGTAGGAAGACAAGGATAGAAGATGAAAATGAAGAAGACAATGTAGACCTCCTTAGTATGATTGGGTAGAAAAATATAAGTATCCCTCTACTGCTTTCAATAAGATAGAATACCCCTTTCCCCTTTATGTAAATGGAACCACGCCAACCTGATGTCCCGTTGGGATACGTGGGAAGCCTACATAAGGCCTGGTCAGGGTAGAAAACTAAGTTTCGGGTAGCATAGGAAAAATCCTTTTCTGTGTATGCCTGAACTACAGATGGACCTGATTTCCCTTTGGCGGCATACGTAGGCAGTCTATTTAGGACTCGATCCTTTTATAATAAAAATTAAAATCTCCCTTAGTACAGGATGGGTAGAAGCAAATAAACCATGAAGACCACTTACCAAAAAATCAATATTCCTAAAAACACAAAAAGACCAAAATACCCTTAGAACGTGAATCAGTCAAGAATTGAAATAAAATATATGAATCTATGTGCTATAAATCGCACACAACGTGATATCTTGTGTTTCGTGCTTCAATCTAACGCTAAGTTGGGAGCCTTTGAGTTGTTTTCTTTTATAGACAGGGGTCGATTCGCTGGCACCAGTTACTCGATCAAAAGCTGCTGCTAAACCCTCAAGAATAAAACATGCCCGAGACTCCGCCACCAAACAACAACCAAAATAGAACTGCTTTAGTCGAGGGTACCCCAACAGCTGACATAACTGGAATGCCTTTGGAAGAGGCCATTAACCAGCTGATGAGGCAATTGGCTGAATCTAGAGAAGAAGCAGCCTGCCTAAGGATTGAAAAAAAAAATGCTACTAATACTGAGGCAAGAAGGCCTCCACCCATTTTTCCAAATCTTGAATTACCGATCCCTGACCATTCCCACAAACCCAGACTGGGGCTACTTTTCAAACCCCACTACGCCGAAACACCACCCATGTGGGGGACTCCTCCCACAAAACAGCAGCTTTCCAAACACCTGCTCACGCTACAGTATCCCATAACACAAACACTTATCAAGCCCCTCGGGTAGTAGGAATTCCCACAATCCACCCCATGCAACCAAATGTTACTTTTCAAGACCATGTCACCCATATTGACTCCTCGCCAAAAATAGAGAACATGGAAATGTTCTTTGAGGCAAGAATAGACAAGATCGAAAAGAAGCTGGGGAAGAAAATAGCTGAACTAGAACATGGCTCTAAAACGAAAGAGGGGCTAAGATACTTTGATTTATGCATACATCCGAACTTGGGTCTATCAAAAGGTTTCAAATACCCCAAATTCGACCATTTCAATGGATCGGGAAACCCCAGGGGCCATTTGAGGGTTTATTTCGACCAGTTGGTCGGAAATGGCGGAAATGAAGCTTTGCTCATGAGATTATTCAGTCCAAGTCTATCAGGAATAGCCATGGAATTGTTTATCTCTCAAGACATCAATCGATGAAAGAAATGGGAAGAGATGGAAAGTTCATTCATGGAAAGATTCCACTTTAATGTGGAAAATGTGCCTGATCGCTTCTCATTGGAGAAAATTAGTCAGAAATTGACCGAAACCTACAGAGAATATGCTAGTCACTGGAGAGATGAGGTCGCATGTGTGCAACCACCTATGACTGAAGCTGATCTTGTAGCTGCATTTATACGGTACCAAGAAGTTGATTGTTTTGACAAAATGATAACTATGAAAGGTAGTTCCTTTGCGGATTTAGTCGTCATTGGGGAAGATGTCACGACCCAACCCCGTAGGCCGTGACTAGTGCCCGAGTTGGACACTCGTGTACACACCTGTTATCTATAATCAATCTGTAACCAAACATAATATAGAACCTATAAAAATGAAACGTTGTCTCGGGACTGTCACATATATATATATATATATCAAGGCAACCTGTCTACTGAGGAGTCACAACCATCAAAAGATAACATAGTACACAAGCCGACAAGGCTGTCATAACGTATGGGAACGTCTTAACTATACATACGCAAGCCAACAAGGCTGCTACTACATACAACATCCCAAAATATATATATATACGCAAGCCGGCAAGGCTGCCACTACGAATGGGAACGTCCCAAAATATAAGTCATGCTAACACAGCCGAACAACATCTATACACAACCCACACATATGTCTACACACCTCTAAGAGTATCAACAGTAACATATGATGGGACAGGGCCCCGCCGTACCCCTGGATAAGCATATATATATATATATATATATATATATATATATATATCAAAAGGATCTGTACCAAAAGTCTAGGCTCCGGGACAATGGAGCACTCCAAAACAGCTGAATAGAAGTCCTAAGCTGGCGGATCACCAAAGCGAGTATCTGCACCTGCGGGCATGAAACGCAGCCCCCCGAAGAAAGGGGGTCAGTACGAGATGTGTACTGAGTATATAAAGCATGAAATACAATAAGAAGGATATAACTGAAGTAGAGATTCCAGGAGACAAGTATAATAATCAAGAAATCACTGTACCTGTGCCTTACGAAACAAATCATGCATATCATTATCATATACCATACCCGGCCCATTATGGGACTCGGTGCCATAATCATATCATCATATCATCATATATATATATACCGTACCCGGCCCTCTAGTAAGGACTCAGTGAATAAAGTCGTGTACATGTATACCGTACCCGGCCCATCATGGGACTCGGTGCCATAATCATATCATCGTATCATCACATCATCATATCATCATATAACATACCCGGCCCTTTAGTGAGGGACTCGGTGAATAATGTAGTGAAACTGTGCATGATAACAGACCCGGCCCGGGACTCGGTGAAAGATGTAATAACAGTATGCACGAGCAGAGTAGTGGGTAACCATATGCAACTAAACCATCATCTGAGACTAAATAGATAAGTAGACTAACTAACACTCGAATACCAAGGCAATAGTCATGTTAAATACTCTTTGAATGTCAATATGAACTATATCAAATAGAGCCTTAGGAATCATATGTCATGTATCAAGATAATGCGAAACAGCTATTGGAAGTCAAGGACGTTAATCATTATAGAGTCTTTAAAAATAGGAACTGTTACATACCAACTACTATACAACGTATAGAGGACTCGAGGGGCAATAGCTCAATTACCTTAGGAGTTCTAACATCAAGAAGTGAATAAGGATCATGAATCACACTCGGAACTTAAGAATAGAATTACCCCAAAGCTCATAGCATACGTCACCTACATATATGACATGCCAAAAGAAAGAAGGGATAATTTTACATACCTGTTAACGACTAATCGCGAACCCGTTCACTTCGTCGCCCCTTTAGCCTATTTAATATAAAAGTAACGCTATCTTTAGTAACTATACTTTCTAGTTCGTAAATCTGTAGCCCATTGCTTATAGAACTCATTCTTTAACTTATACTTTCTAGATTAAGGTTTTTCATTAGTTGAGGACTTAACGAAAATCGGGCAGCATTTCCCCTATATATTCGCCTAACCCGAATTTTCAATTATCCCCCTGTTAACACAGAAATACCAACAACAACATATGGACATAATCATATCTTCAATCCTTTCAATTTAACACGGATAACAATATGTTCACAACCAAACAACTTTAATTTTAACTATCTAATTCCTTCATTCTTTTACCATATAATCCATGGTAACAACAACCATAATGTTACTTAAAATCAATTCACCATTCTTAATCAAAACAGCCCCTTACACGGCTCAACTTATACTCCAACATCAACATATATAACC
Organism: Lycium barbarum; assembly: GCF_019175385.1. Taxonomy (NCBI): domain Eukaryota; kingdom Viridiplantae; phylum Streptophyta; class Magnoliopsida; order Solanales; family Solanaceae; genus Lycium; species Lycium barbarum. Next base: position 48,495,745 of record NC_083343.1, on the reverse strand, counting down.
CTTTATATTCAACACACATCTATCAAGTTATACAAGTTTAAACTACCTCCAAAATGTGTAGAAAAGATTGAATCTTACCTTAAGCTATAACGACACATTTTGCTTGAAATTTGAGGACTCGATCAACAATGTTTTTGCGGCCCAATGGTCCAATTTTTTGCTGCAATTACCTTGGATATCTACCACACCATGAAGCCTTAATTTTTTTCCATCAATTTCGGCTAGGGGCAGCCATGGCCGAGAGCCTCCCTCACTAATTTTTCACTTTTCTCTCTATCTTGTCTATGTAGAAGATGATATGAATGTAATGCTTAATATGTTAGTCATCAGCCTACTATTTATATGGTGTCCAAGGGCTGGACACGTGTCCACCTAATGTGGCACCTATTTTTCTTTTTTTTTTTAAATTCGGGTGGGGCCCACTATGGTAATTAGGCTAATTAATTTTAATTAATCAGTAATTCTTACATAATAATATAATCACAATTAATTAATCCCTAATCTCTAATAATATTTCTATGCTAAATAAAATTTATAAACAATGTATGTTTTAATTAAAAATTGAAAATTAAAAGTTCCTATTTCGTATCAGGAAATGATCCCGTCTTTAACTTGAGTCGATTCGCTTACGAATAAATCGACGTATAAAAATACGGGATATAACATCCTTCCCCTCTTTTAGAACATTCGTCCTCGAATGTTGAATTGGTCCCGTAAGGTGTTATAAATATTTTGGGGAAGTCTCCTTTATCGTTATGACATATAGTTTCATCGGTCAATCACTATAATCAAGTGAGGAGTTTGAGTTACCTGTAGGCGTAGGGAACACGTAAGGGTACTTATTCTTCATCTCCTCCTCGGTTTCCCAGTTCATCTCTTCTCTATTGTTGTTTGGCCATAATACTTTGACGGAAGCCACGTCCTTGGTTCACAACCTCCTAATCTGCTGATCAAGTGTGGCTATAGGCTGCTCCTCGTAGGATAACTCCTCTGTCACCTGGACATCATCTACGGGAAATACTCTGGAAGGATCGCCTATACATTTGCGAAGCATTAACACGTGAAAGACTGGATGTACTGCTTCCAAATCAGATGGTAGGTCCAATTCATAGGCAACTCGGCCTACCCTACGGATAATATGATAAGGCACAATGTACCGCGGGCTTAGCTTCCCTTTCTTACCGAATCTCATGACACCCTTCATGGGTGACACCTTCAAGAACACCCAATCACCGACCTGAAATTCTAAGTATCGACGTCGATTATCTGCATATGATTTCTGTCGACTCTGGACTGCCAATAACCTTTGCTGGATTAGCTTCACTTTATCAACAGCTTTCTGGACCATATCGGGGCCTATTAATTTAGTCTCACCAACATCAAACCAGCCAATAGGTGACATGCACTTCCTGCCATACAGAGATTCGTACGGTGCAATCTGGATACTAGAATGGTAGCTATTATTATAGGCAAATTCAATAAGTGAAAAATGATCATCCTAGCTACCTCTGAAATCAATAATACAGGCCCGTAACATATCTTGTAGCGTCTGAATAGTGCGCTCCGCCTGTCCGTCAGTCTGAGGGTGGAATGTTGTGCTAAGACTCACCTGTGTCCCTAATTCCTTCTGGAATGATCTCCAGAAATTAGCTGTAAACTGAGCTCCTCTGTCGGAGATAATAGCTATGGGAACCCCGTGAAGTCTCACTATCTCCTTAAGGTATAACCTTGCATAGTCCTCAGCTGAATAAGTAGTCTTGACTGGAAGAAAATGGGCTGATTTTGTCAATCTATCCACGATAACCCAAATAGAGTCATATCTTCGTGGAGTGCGAGGTAAACCTGTAACGAAGATTAATTACCTCCCATTTCCAAGTTGGGATCTCTATCTCTTGTAATAATCCACCAGGTTTCTGATGCTCGACCTTAACCTGTTGACAATTGGGGCACTGAGCGATAAAATCCGCTATATGCTTTTTCATACCATCCCACCAATACAAACATCTGAGGTCACGATACATCTTCGTTGACCTTGGATGAACAGAATAACGGGCATAGTGTGCCTCTCCCATAACCTGTCGCTGTAACCCTGCAACCTCAGGTACACATAATCTGCCTATGTATCGTAGTACTCCGTCAGGTGAAATCTCGAATGGGGTCTCCTCCCTTTGAAGAGTTGCATCTCTATAATGTACAAGAACAGGGTCCTCGTACTGGTGTCTCTTCACCTCTTCTATGATAGAGGATTCAGCAACTCCTCGAACAGAAACTCCACCGTCATCAGAATCAGCTAAACGAACTCCAAGGTTAGCTAACTGGCAAATCTCACGGACTATCTCTTTCCGTTCTGGTTGTATGTCTGCCAAACTACCCATAGATTTATGGCTTAGTGCATCTGCTACAACATTTGCTTTCCCTGGATGGTATAGAATATCAACATCATAATCCTTAAACAATTCCAGCCATCTTCTCTGTCGTAAATTCAGCTCCTTCTGTTTAAAGATATATTGGAGACTTTTGTGATCCGTATAAATATCAACATGGACGTCATATAGATAATGCCTCCACATTTTCAAAGCATGAAGTACCGCTGCTAACTCCAGATCATGAGTAGGATAATTTCTCTCTTGTTTTCTGAGCTGCCGGGAGGCATAGGCTATAACTCTGCCATGCTGCATCAATACACAACCTAGCCCAACACCGGAAGCATCACAATAAATGACATAGCCATCTGGTCCCTCAGGAAGAGTTAGAACTGGGGCCGTAGTCAACTTATCTTTCAGCGACTGGAAGCTTTGCTCACAAGCATCGGTCCACTGGAACTTAGCCACTTTCTGAGTTAGCCTTGTTAAAGGCGCTGAAATCGAACCAAACTTCTCTATGAATCTCCTGTAATATCCTGCTAGCCCCAGAAAACTACGTACCTCCGTAGGTGTCGTAGGTCTAGGCCAAGTCTTGACAGCCTCAATCTTCTGTGAGTCTACCCGAATGCCATCAGCTCCAATAATATGCCCCAAGAATGCTACTGAAGTCAACTAGAATTCACATTTAGAGAACTTAGCATACAACTTTTGGTGCTGGAGCACCCTAAGTACCGTCCTCAAATGATCTGCATGCTCCTATTCTGATCGTGAATAGACCAGAATGTCATCAATAAATACAATCATGAACATGTTCTAAGAATGGCTTGAACACTCGGTTCATTAGGTCCATAACTACTGCTGGAGCATTGGTCAGCCCAAAAGACATCACCCTAAACTCATAATGCCCGTATCGGGTCCTGAACGCAGTCTTTGGAATATCTGTTTCCTTTACCCGCACCTGGTGATAGCCTGACCGCAAGTCTATCTTCGAGAAACACTTAGCACCCTACAACTGGTCAAATAAATCATCAATCCTGGGGAGGGGATATCTATTCTTTATTGTCACCTTATTCAGCTACCTATAATCAATACACATCCGCAGCGACCCATCTTTCTTTCTCATAAATAGTACCGGTGCTCCCCAAGGTGATGTGCTGGGTCTGATGAAGCCCTTCTCTAACAAGTCTCTCAGCAGCTCCTTTAATTCCTTTAGTTCTGCAGGTGCCATTCTATAAGGAGGAATAGATATGGGCTGAGTATCTGGCAATAAATCTATAGTGAACTCTATCTCCCGCTCAGGAGGAAGACCTGGAAGTTCATCTGGGAATACATCTGGGAATTCGTTAACTACCAGAACTGACTGAAGAGTCGGTACCTCTGCTTTCAAGTCATGCACATGAACCAGATGATAAATATAACCCTTTCTAACCATCTTCCTTGCCTTGAGGTATGAAATAAACTTGCCTCTCGGCGATGCCGTATTCCCTAACCATTCTATAGCTGGCTCTCCTGGGAACTGAAACCTAACTATCTTTTCTCTACATTCAACGTTAGCATAACAAGAAGCTAACCAGTCCATGCCCATAATAACATCAAACTCATTCATATCTAACTCTATCAGAACTGCCACGGTACGACGACTACATAAAATCACCGAATAATTCCTATATACTTGTTTAGCTATAACAGAATCTCCTACCGGTGTAGCCACCTCAAATGGTTCTATCACTTCGGGTTTTATCCCGATTCTACTAGAAACAAAGGGGGAAATATACGATAAGGTGGAGCCTGGGTCTATGAATGCATATACGTCCCGAGAGAAAATCGATAGTATATCTGTAACCACATTTGGTGACGCCTTCTGATCCTGTCTACTAGCCAAAACATATATGCGGTTCGAAGGACCGCTAGAATTAGAATCTCCACCACGGCCTCTACCACGGCCTACTGGTGTCTGAATACCCTGCCCCATAGGGCGCATAGCCACAGAAGAAGATGAACTAGCAACTGACCCAGTAGGCTGAGCTGCACCACCTGGACTACCCCCAAATGGACACTCCCTCATAATATGGCCTTGACGGCCGCAAGTAAAGCAAGTACCTGTAGCAAAACGGCATTCCCCAAAATGGGGCCTATCACAACGAGAACACCGATGCAAAGGTGGCCTCGACTGGCGCGAACCCCTGTTCACCTGTGAACCTGAAACCCTGGAGCTCTGACCGGCTCCTAAATACCCTGTACTATCGAATCCCTACCTGTGAACTGTGGGGGTGCACTCCGGGCTGGCTGAGAAGGATATCTACTATACTGCTGAGGCTGCCCGCCTCGAAACTCACCAGAATAACCAGCCGATCTAGCTCTCTTATGCTGGCCTCTGTCATGATCTCTATCGGGCTGACGCCCTCTGTGTCGATCTTATACCCCTTGTGCATATTCCTGTACCCGAGCAATATCCATACCTGGCTAAGAAGCCATTACCATACAGATATCAATCAAATAACGATCCAGCCCCATCACATAACGATGCACTCTATCAGCCATATCAGCTACAATAGTGGGCGCATGTTTCGCCAACGAATCAAACTCAAGACTATAATCTCGAACACTCCTGCCATTCTGCCTCAAATGTAAGAATCTATCAACTCTGGCTCGTCTCATCTCCGGAGGTAGAACATGGCCAAAGAAGGCCTCCATAAACTCATCCCATACCGCTGGAGGAGCACCCTTGCCCCTAGACAACTCCCAAGACTCATACCAATTAACAGCTACATCACGCAGCCGATATGAAGCCAACTCAACAGACTCAGTCTCAAAAGCCCTAATTATCCTCAACATACGCTGCATCTGCCGAATAAACTCCTGTGGATCATCCCCGGGCCTTGACCCATAGAACTCTAGAGGATTACAAGTTAAGAAATCACGAGCCCTCAGACTATCATGTCTATCTGCATGGTCAACTCCTAGTCCATACCTGCGAGCCTGTCTTGCCACTAATCTGGTCAGCAACTGAACTGCATCTCTCATGGCCCTATCCTCCGCCCGTGGCTGAGGAGCTGGAGGCTCGGGTATTGGAATCTCGAGAGCTGGCGGTGGAGCCGCCCCCTGACCTGGAGCTGTCGCTGCCCTAGGTCCCTCTGGAAGTGGCGATGTAGCAGAACTCGCGGGACTAGAGCACAACCTCAGCCATAAACAGGGCACGAGCCCTAGTAACTCTCCGAGTCTGACTAGTATCCCCTGCTACCGATTTTCCCTTCTGGGCAGCTGTCACTTTCTTTGGAGGTATAGCTGTAAACATAATAATCTGTTAGAAAGGGATTATCCTGATAATATAGCTCTATCGCACGATCTAGGATAAAAAAGAAAGATGACATCCTAAATGTCCTGTAGCTTCCTGTTTATAGATGTGGTGCACAACACACCGAAAAGCAAGACTATACTAGACACGGTCTGTAGACACTCTGAGGATGAAATGCTCTGATACCACTTTTGTCACGACCCAACCCCGTAGGCCGTGACTAGTGCCCGAGTTGGACACTCGTGTACACACCTGTTATCGATAATCAATCCGCAACCAAACATAATATGGAACCTATAAAAATGAAACGTTGTCTCGGCACTGTCACATATATGTATATATATATATATATATATATATATATATATCAAGGCAACCTGTCTCCTGAGGAGTCACAACCATCAAAAGATAACATAGTACACAAGTCGACAAGGCTGTCATAACGTATGGGAACGTCCCAACTATACATACGCAAGCCAACAAGGCTGCCACTACATACAACATCCCAAAATATATATATACGCAAGCCGGCAAGGATGCCACTACGAATGGGAACGTCCCAAAATATAAGTCATGCTAACACAGCCGAACAACATCAATACACAACCCACACATATGTCTACAGACCTCTAAGAGTATCAACAGTAACATATGATGGGACAGGGCCCCGCCGTACCCCTGGATAAGCATATATATATATATATATATATATATATATATATATATATATATATATATATATATATATATATATATATATATATATATCAAAAGGATCTGTACCAAAAGTCTAGGCTCCGGGACAATGGAGCACTCCAAAACAGCTGAATAGAAGTCCTAAGGTGGTGGATCACCAAAGCGAGTATCTGCACCTGCGGGCATGAAACGCAGCCCCCCGAAGAAAGGGGGTCAGTACGAGATGTGTACTGAGTATATAAAGCATGAAATACAATAAGAAGGATATAACTGAAGTAGAGATTCCAGGAGACAAGTATAATAATCAAGAAATCACTGTACCTGTGCCTTACGAAACAAATCATGCATATCATTATCATATACCGTACTCGGTGCCATAATCGTATCATCATATATATATATACCGTACCCAGCCCTCTAGTAAGGAATCGGTGAATAAAGTCGTGTACACGTATACCGTACCCGGCCCATCATGGGACTCGGTGCCATAATCATATCATCGTATCATCACATCATCATATCATCATATCATCATATAACGTACCCGGCCCTCTAGTGAGGGACTCGGTGAACAATGTAGTGAAACTGTGCATGATAATGTAGTGAAACTGTGCATGATCATATCACTGCAAAACAGTGAAACTATAACGACACAATTTTCTTTAAATTTGAGGACTCGATCAACAATGTTTTTGCGGCCCAATGGTCCAATTTTTTGCTGCACTTATCTTGAATATCTACCCCACCATGAAGCTTAAATTTTTCTCCATCAATTTCGGCTAGGGGCAGCCATGGCCGAGAGCCTCCCTCACTAATTTGTCACTTCTCTCTCTATCTTGTCTATGTAGAAGATGATATGAATGTAATGCTTAATATGTTAGTCATCAACCTACTATTTATATGGTGTCCAAGGGCTGGACACGAGTCCACCTAATGTGGCACCTATTTTTTTGTTTTTATTTTTAAATTCGGGTGGGGCCCACTATGATAATTAGGCTAATTAATTTTGATTAATCACTAATTCTTACCTAATAATCTAATCACAATTAATTAATCCCTAATCTCTAATAATATTTCTATGCTAAATAAAATTTAGAAACAATTTATGTTTTAATTAAAAATTGAAAATTAAAAGTTTCTATTTCGTATCCGGAAATGATCCCGTCTTTAACTTGAGTCGATTCTCTTGCGAATAACTCGACGTATAAAAATACGAGATATAATAGAAGATATCGAAGACAGACTCAAGACTGGCAGGATTGTTAGTGTGTTAAACAGATCAGGTGCGTCTGGCACCGCGAGCTGCATGAAGAAGAGAGAAGATGTAGCTTATGTTTCTAGAGCTACTAGTCCAAAAAGCTGAGGAAACGAGATAACCCCCAAAAATAAAGACAATTACCAATCGCCTCCACCAACCAGCTACATAACCACTTAACCCCCATATAGCCCAATGTCTGTATGCTACGCACAATCTGGCTATCAAGCTCAACAACTAAATTATAAAATACCAGCACCTAGCAACTAAGCTCCACGACCAAATTGCCGAATGCCAACACCCAATAACCAAGCTCTAAAAAAATCAGACTTTCCAAAACCATCCTCCACCAGCAAACTATGAGGCACCCAAAAGAAACCTCCGAGAGTGTTCACTATTTTACCAGAATCAAGGGCTAGTTTGTTTGCCAAACTAAGAGACGCCGGGTGAATGAATGTTGTTCTGTTGTTCCACCAAAGCCTACTAATCCCAATGATCGATGGTACAGGCCAGATTTCACTTGCGCCTATCATTCCAACCAAGTTGGCCATACCACCGAATATTGCATAAACTTAAGGCACAAACTACAAGATATGATTAACAATCATGAGCTTATTCTGGAACCAACACATCCAAATGTGGACGAAAATCCTCTCCCGAAGCATGGAGGGAATCAAATTCACATGATAGAAAGAGGTGATGAGTAGGAAGAGAGCCCTGCGATCATTCGTCCAGATATTGAAGGGTTGGAAACGACCGTCTCCTCGTTGTCTTTACAAGAGCGAAAAAAAGTGTTAGGCCCTTTGATAAGGAAATTTGAGATGTCCCAGTCATCTATTGTATCCAAGAAAGAGCCTTTCGTGCTCAAATATCCCTCAACAGTTGCTCGAATTCAGAACGAGAATGCACCTTTTGTGATTAAAGCACCGCACTTGACGATGGTCAACAAAGGAAAAGAAATAGCTACTGTGGTTCAGGGTATGACCAGGTCTGGAAGGTGTTATACTCCAGAAGAGCTTGTATTCGAAGTGCCACATCGCGAAAACCCTCAGAAAAGACCAATCACCGAAAGGGAAGCTGAAATCTTTTGGAGGCAAATGCCGGTCAAGGATTATTCGATTGTTGAGCACTTGCATAAGACTCCTGCCAGGATATCAGTAATTTCATTATTACTCAGTTCGTCCTAACATCACTTAGCCTTAATGAAAGCTTTGGATAAAGTCCAAGTGCCCGCCAGCACTACAAGCGAAACACTGGCCGAGATTGTAGGGTATGTTGTACGAGCGCATAGGTTATCATTTTCTGATGACGAATTACCAAGAGAGGGTAAGACCCACAACAAGGCCTTACACATAACAGTCTAATTCCACGACAAGATTATCCCTCAAGTGTTGATTGATGGAAGGGCTGGGTTGAATGAATGTCCCGCGACGACTTTAAAATATCTTGGATATGATATTGGCAACATCCACCAGTGTCGAACAAGTGTAAAAGCTTATGATGGCGTAACCAGCGACCCAATTGGAGAAGCAGATCTACACATACAAATGGTTCTCGTAGAGTTCGTGGTGGAGTTCATCATCATGGATATCAAAAAGAGCTACAACTTATTATTGGGACACCCATGGTTGCACTCCGCTGGAGTCACAGCATCTTCGTTGCACCCGTCTCTCAAATTCATATGGGATGATCAATAGGTCATGATTCATAGTAATGGAAGTATTCATAACTATCCGGACAATTCTGCACCTGTCACGACCCAACCGGAGGGCCATGACGGGTACCCGGTGCTAACCCACCCGGGCACCTCTTAACATGCATACACATTTATATCTAGGTGAGCCACACAGCTAAATCATACTTTTATCCCTCATTCATACTATTTCCATTGGGCAACAATACATTTATATTATCATCAACAACTATACCCACAACAAAGTACATAAGCCGACGAGGCTAACAAAATGATATCCAAAATATAGGCTGACAAGGCCAAATACATCTAACTATATATATACATGTCTACGAGCCTCTAAGGAGAGTATATCACATCATATAGGCGGGACAAGACCCCGCGATGCCCATAAGTATGTACACAAAAGAATACATACCAAAAGCTGTAGCTCCGAATGAAATGGAGCTCCGCTACGTAGTCCCTGAGTAATAAAGTGATGGATCAAGCCTGTCTCCCTGGCCACCTGCGGGCATGACGCAGAATCCACAAACAAAAGGACGTCAGTATGAAGAATGTACTGAGTATGTAAAGAATGATCAACATCATTATAGAAGCATAATAAACAGCATAAGAAATAGCATAAGATGGGAGGTAGAAGAACCATCGTCGTAAACACTTACTTCCTTTTCATAGGGACATTCCATTTCTAATGCGTGATTGTGTACATACATCAATATCCGTATCCGTATTCGTATCCGTACTCATTTACATTTTCATACCCATATTCATATTCATACTCATTTACATATTCATATTCATAGCATACCCGACCATGAAGGATCGGTATTTCACATACTCGGCCATAACAAGGCTCGATGATTATACATACCTGGCCCTACCAAGGGTTAGGGTTATCCGTACCCAACAGCAGTGGTGCGCGCGCAATACATATCATACCCGGCCATATAAGCTCAGGGTTAGGGTTACATAATAGTCATACATAGACACATATACATAGTTGGTCATAAGCATCTTTGACATCATTACTATCATTGTTTTATTACATCTATCCTTAGAGAATCGCTCATCGCATAAGGAATTTAGTAGAATTATAAACACGGCGAGAATCATGAGCTTTGAAGATAGAATCATTTGGAGGACATCATAGGCTCATAAAGGAATAGATATGTGGTCAAGGAACCATGCATTATTGAAAGAAGGGTTAGCCTTACATACCTCTTCGTCTCCTCAGTTACCCGACTTTCACTACTGAAGCTTGAATAATCTACATTTGGAAGGATTCGTACCATGGTTAAGCCTTAATGATTCTCTTAAACTCAAACTAGAATAATTCATAGTCTAATGAAAATTGGGCAGCATCTCCCCTATTTCATCAACTTCCATCATATAACCAAACAACTCCCAACAACCACAATAACATCTACAATACACTCATGGAATCATAATAATGTAATCACACTACATTAGGCTTCCAACACTCATCATTATGTTCAACTTACGCCAACAACTCCACACCCATTTTAGCATATTTTTCATATAACGCTTCTTCATCACCATTATTACCTTCCACAATATGATTATATCTATATCATACTAAGACCGATGATTCACTATAGATTACTACTTATAAACATCGTGAAAACCACATTTGGACTTCATTTTCTACTTTCTCCTTCCACCCAAGTTTTGCTACAACCAAACATTCTCAACAATATGAAATAAGCATGGAAACTAACATTTTCATTCCATAGAAACAAGCTTTGGAGCGGCTATCAACTTTGTGCAAAACCCTAGCTACAATGCCCATGTATTTCTTGTAGTCCTCTAACCCTAGGATTTTTGACGACTTTGGCCTGCTAATAACCGATCTTGTATGAGCTTAACCTTCTCTATGGCTTGCTAGACTAAGTCTGGCCCTATCACTTTAGTCTCTCCTACTTCGAACCACCCAATTGGGGATCTACATTTTCGCCCATATAAAGCCTCATACGGTGCCATTTGGATGCTAGAATGATAACTATTATTATAAGGAAATTCAATAAGTGGTAAGTGATCCTCCTAATTACCTCCAAAGTCCATCATACATGCCTGTAGCATATCCTTGACAGTCTGAATGGTACGTTCAGCTTGTCCGTCAATCTGCGGATGAAATGTCGTGCTAAGGCTCACATGAGTCCCCAAACCCTCTTGGAAGGACTTCCAAAAATTAGCTGTAAACTGATTTCCTCCATCAGAGATAATAGATACTGGAACACCGTGAAGTCGCACTATCTCTCTAACATAAAGCATTGCATAATCTTCTGCCACATATGTAGTTTTGACTGGTAAGAAATGAGCTGACTTCGTGAGCCTATCCACAATCACCCATATAGAGTCATACTTACGTCGAGAACGGGGTAAGCCTGTAATGAAGTCCGTGTTAATTACTTCCCACTTCCAAGTTGGAATTTCAATAGCCTGCAACAATCCGCCCAGCTTTTGGTGCTCGATTTTCACTTGTTGACAATTGGGACATTGAGCTTAAATTCCGCTATATCCTTCTTCATCCCATTCCACCAATATATAGATTTAAGATCATGATACATTTTCGTTTCTCCGGGTGGACACAATAATGGGAGCAATGGGCTTGCCTCAATATTTGGTGGCGTAATCCTGCCACATCAGGAACACATAATCTGCCCCGACATCGGAGAACTCCATCTCCTGAGACCTCCAATGATGACTTCTCTTTTTGAGAGAGTGCATCTCTGTAATGAATTAGCATGGGATCTTCGTATTGTCGCTTTTTCACTTCCACTACTAGTGATGAGACTGCTGAATTCTTAATGGTAGCTCCCATGCTACCTGAGTCCACTACTCGAACTCCTAGGCTAGCTAACTACTGGAGCTCACGAGCCATTTTTCTCTTCTCTGGCCGAACATCACACAAACTTCCCATAGATCTACGGCTAAGAGCATCAGCCACAACATTCGCCTTTCTAGGGTGATATAGGATATCAACATCATAATACTTTAGCAATTACAACCATGGTCGTTGCCGCAAATTAAAATCCTTCTGCTTGACAATATACTGAAGGTTCTTATGGTCTGTATAAATATCCACATAGACACCATACAAATAATGTCTCCATATCTTTAATGCATGAATTACTGCAGCCAATTCAAGGTCATAGGTTGGATAATTTCTCTCATGTTTTTGTAATTGCCTTGAAGCATACACAATCACCTTACCATGTTGCATCAACACACAACCTAGTCCAATGCCTGAAGCATCTCAATAAACAACATAACCTTCCAATCCCTCTGGGAGTGTCAGGACTAGGGAAGAAGTTAATCTATCCTTTAACTCTTAGAAACTACGTTCACAAGCATTTGTCCATTGAAACTTTGCTGATTTCTGGGTCAGCTTTGTGAGTGGTGCAGAAATAAAAGAAAAGCCAACTACATATCTCTTGTAATAACCTGCTAAGCACAGAAAACTACGAACCTCCGTAGGAGTCATGGGCCTTTGCCAAGTCTTCACGACCTCAATCTTTTGGCTATATTCCCGAATACCATCGACTGAAACGATGTGCCCCAAAAAATGTCACTGAGTTTAACCAAAACTCACACTTAGAAAATTTGGCAAACAACTCTCGAGTTTGAAGAACTCTAAGGACAGTACGCAAATGATCCGCATGTTCTGCCTCGAATCTATAATACACCAAGATATCATCGATGAATACAATCACAAATGAATCTAGGAAGGGCCTAAACACATTGTTCATCAAATGCATAAAGACTGCCGGTGCATTAGTTAGCCCGAATGACATCACCCGGAACTCAAAATGGCCATATCTTGTTCTGAAGGCTGTCTTAGGGATATCTTTCTCCCTAACTCTCACTTGATGATTCACGGACCTTAAATCTATCTTTGAAAATCATTTGGCACCTTATAATTGATCAAATAAGTCAACAATCCTCGGAAGAGGATATTTATTCTTAATCGTCACCTTATTCAGTTGCCGATAGTCAATGCACATTGGCAAGGAGACATCTTTCTTTCGGACAAACAACACGGGTGCTCCCCACGGAGATGAACTATGCCTAATAAAGCCTTTCTCAAGTAAGTCCTTCAATTGCTCCTTCAACTCTTTCAACTCTGCGGGAGCCATTCTATAAGGTGGAATAGATATAGGCTTGGTGTCTGGCAACACATCAATAGCAAAATCAATCTCCCGCTCTGGAGGGAGGCTTGGAAGCTCTTTCGGGAACACATGCAGGAATTCATTCACCACGGGAACTGACTGAAGAGTTGGCGGTTCAGCTTCTACATCTTGAACCCGAACTAGATGATAAATTGCCCTTTTGTGATCATTTCCTTGCCTTGAGATAGGAAATAAACCTACCTTGCCTTGAGATAGGAAATAAACCTACCTTTTGGTGACGCAGTATTCCCTTTCCATTCTAAAACTGGTTCTCCCGGAAATTGGAAACGAATCATTTTCATTCTACAATCGACACTGGCATAGCAAGAAGCCAACCAATTCATACCCATGATAACATCAAAATCTACCATTTTTAACTCATGCAAGCCAACGATAGTACGATGGTCACAAATCACAACTATGCACTTTCTATATACTCGGCTAGCTATTATCGATTCACCAACGGGTGTAGACACCTCAAAAGGTTTGATCGACTCCGGTCTGACTCTAAACCGACCCGTAATATATGGAGTAACATATGACAATGTGGAGCAAGAATCGATCAATGCATATACAACATGAGAAAATATCGATAATCTACCTGTGACAACATCAGGAGAAGACTCAAGATCTTGGCGTCCAACCAAAGCATAAATACGGTGCTGAGGACCACTAGAACTGGGGACTCTCCCTCTGCCTCTACCATGGCTGACTGGCACATCTGAACCTGGCCCCATAGGGCGTATAGATGATGAAGATCCGGCTACCAACCCTGAAGACTGGGTCCTACCTCTACCACCAACTAAGGGGCAATCACGCAAAATATGACCTGGCCGACCACAGGAATAGCAAACCTCTGAACCTAATCGACATTGGCCCCAATGTAGCTTCCCATACTAGAACATCGTGGCACGGGTGGCCTCTCCTGACCTGAATCACCCCTGAACTGAGATCCGGAAAAACACTGACTCGGCCCGAAATGAGTAGATCTATCAAATCTATGGCTTGTAAACCGTCGAGGCGCACTATTCATAGAATGGCCTGGATGCCTAGAAAACTATTGTCTGTGCCCGCCTCTAAACTCACTTATTGAACCCCGAAGATCTAGCCCTCTTGTTATACCCGCTATCATGCTCACGCTCACTTCTTTGTTGTTGTTGGCTTTCTTCTAAATTCTAGGCATGGGCTTGAATGCGTGAAATATCCATATTGTCCTAAAGGGACGCAGTCAAGAACCTATCCATCAAATGTGGCCCTAGGCCTTTCACAAATCAGTGCACTCGGTCACCCATATCCGCTACCATGGCCGAAGCATACCTAGCCAAAGAATTGAAGCGGAGACTATACTCTAAAGCGCTCATGCTTCCTTGCCTCAAATTCAAGAAATTATAAGCTCTAGCTCGCCGAACCTCTGGAGGCAGGTAATGTCGGAGGAAGGCATCCATAAATTCTTGCCATATCAGGGGAGGTGCAATGGCTCCCCGCGAAGCCATCCAAACAGTGTACCAATGAATCGTGACATCCCTCAATCTATATAAGGCTAACTCCACTGATTCAATGTCCGAAGCATGCATTAACCGAAGTGTCCTCAACATTCCATCAATAAAAATCTGAAGGTCCTCATCCGGCTTTGATCCAAAGAATTTTGGAGGGTTCAAGTTAATAAAATCACGGACCCTTGCATTAATAGCCCTATCACCTTGCCCCGTACCTTGCCGCTGGGTCTGGGCGGCAACCAATTGAGTAAGCAAATGAATGGCCTCTTTTATATCTTGGCCTGAAACATCCAGTGGAGGGGCTGGAGGTGCTGGAGCTGGGGCTGAGGCTCCCTCATGCTCCTCAGAAATAGGCACTGAATGAGAGGACTGAGATTGAGCCGCATTCTGGGACTCACTTTCCTCTACAACCGTTTGCGGTGCTCTTTCAGCCTGTTTTTCTGCCACTGTCTTGCCCTTTTGGGTTGCCGTAGGCTTTCTCTTTACAGGCATCTCTGAAATACATAACACACGGTTAAGGAAAATAAGTTCTTATATCATAGCTCTATCGCACGATCTTATGAAGAAATAAAGTCATTCATTCCTAAAATGCCCACCGCCTCTTGTTTATAAGTGTGGTGCATAACGCACCCTTAACCAAGACTCTACTGGACACAGCTCGTAGACACACCCTAGGACAGAACCGCTCTGATACCACTTTTGTCACGACCCTACCGGAGGGCCATGACAGGTACCCGGTGCTAACCCACCAAGGAACCTCTTAACGTGCATACACATTTACATCTAGGTGAGCCACATAGCTAAATCACACTTTTATCCCTCATTCATACTATTTCCATTGGGCAACAATACATTTATGACATAATCGACAACTATGCCCACAACAAAGTACATAAGCCGACGAGGCTAACAAAATGATATCCAAAATATAGGCCGACAAGGCCAAATACATCTAACTATATATATACATGTCTACGAGCCTCTAAAGAGAGTATGTCATATCATATAGGCTAGACAGGACCCCGCCATGCCCATACGTATGTACACAAAAGAAAAGATACCAAAAGTTGTAGCTCTGAATGAAATGGATCTCCGCTACGTAGTCCCTGAGTAATAAAGCTGTGGATCAAGCCTGTCTCTGTGGCCACCTGCGGGCATGACACAGCGTCGACAAACAAAAAGACGTCAGTACGAAGAATGTATTGAGTATGTAAAGCATGATCGACATCATTATAGAAGTATAATAAATAACATATGAAATAGCATAACAAGGGAGGTAGAAGAACCATCGTCATAAACACTTACTTGCTTTTCATAGGGACATTCCATTTATAATGCGTGATTGTGTACATATCCGTATTCGTATTCGTATCCGTACTCATTTACATTTTCATACCCATATTCATATTCATATTCATTTACATATTCATATTCATATTCATATTCATAGCATACCCGACCATAAAGGATCGGTGTTTCACATACCTGGCCATATCAAGGCTCGGTGATTATACATACCTGACCCTACCAAGGCTCAGGGTTATCCGTACCCAACTGCAGTGGTGCGCGCGCAATACATATCATACCCGACCATATATGTTACATAATAGTCATACATAGACACATATACATAGGAGCTCATAAGTATCTTTGACATCATTACTATCGTGATTTTATTACATATATCCTTAGAGGATCACTAATCGTATAAGGAATTTAGTAGAATCATAAACACGGCGAGAATCATAAACACGGCGAGAATCATAAGCTTTAAAGATAGAATCATTTGGAGGACATCATAGGCTCATGAAGAAATGGATATATGGTCAAGGAACCATGCCTTATCGAAAGAAGGGTTAGCCTTACATACCTCTTCGTCTCCTTGGTTACCCAACGTTCACCGTTGAAGCTTGAATAATCTACATTTAGAAGGATTCGTACCATGGTTAAGCCTTAATGATTCTTTTAAACTCAAACAAGAATAATTCATAGTCTAATGAAAATTGGGTAGCATCTCCCCTATTTCGCCAACTTCCATCATATAACCAAACAACTCCCAACAACCACAATAACATCTACAATACACTCATGGCATCATAATAACGTAATCACACTACATTAGGCTTCCAACACTCATCATTATGTTAAACTTACGTCAATAACTCCACACCCATTTTAGCACATTTTTCATATAACAATTCTTCATTACCATTATTACCTTCCATAATATGATTATATCCTTATCGTACCAAGAACGATGATTCACTATAGATTACTACTTATAAACATCATGAAAACCACATTTGGACTTCATTTTCTACTTTCTTCTTCCACCCAAGTTTTGCTACAACCAAACATTCTCAACAACATGAAATAAGCATGGAAACTAACCTTTTCATTCCATAGAAACAAGCTTTGGAGCGGCTATCAACTTTGTGCAAAACCCTAGCTACAATGCCCATGTATTTCTTGTAGTCCTCTAACCCTAGGAATCTTTCTAACACATGAACACTTGATTCTAGTCTTTTGATCTTTGTGTTCCTCTTGGACTTGAGTGGAATGTGGTTAGAGAAGGGTTTTGAGCTCTCAATACTTGTAGAAGATGAAAAATGAAGTAAAATAACCCAAGGCATCTATTTATACCAAAACTAAAAATCAGCCCGTCGGGTATTATACAGACACATATACAGTCCGTATAGTATTGTGCGGTCCGTATAAGTGGCCGTAGTTCACCACCCTGAAAATCATCTCCCTGCTGGGAGTTATACGTACCCCTTATACGGACCGTATAAAGTTATACAGACCGTATAAGTGGTTGTATAACTCCACTGCCCTGAAATGGTTTCCGTCGTTTCGTTCGATCTCCAATCCTTATGGAACCTTCTTGAAACTTGTTTAGCACCTCACTAACAATCTAAGGGACCTTATAACTCTCCTCCAAAACATCACTAAGTCATCATTAACTTGTTACTCGCAAATCTCTCCTACATAACGTATACCTTGCCTTCATTGGCAACTTTCTTCTCTTACCTCGAATGTCTTTGAAATCTCAATTAGGGTCATCAAATGCTATTTCTTACTTATTGAAATATCGTATACTTCGTGTCCTCCACTAGTCTATTCATTGTGCATCAACGGGAAATTTTTCGAGGTGTAACAGCACCAGTCATAGAGAAGTCACCAGCTAGTGCTGATCTTCACACCGTTGAATTAGCCATGATAGATCTCAGGGGAGATGATAAAGATATCCCTATGCCACTGTTCTACAAAGTGGTTACTACGACTCTGATAAGAAGTGGGTTTGAGCCCGGAAAAGGTCTGGGAAGGAACTTACAAGGAATCAAAGAACCAGTGAGTATCAAAAATGGAAAATATAAATTTGGGGTTGGATACGAGCCATGTGAAGCAGAAGAGGAAGAAGCATAACATGGACCAGGAGGTTTCGCTGAAATAATAAAGTGATTCCCTCATCTATACCAGTCCTTCACATCATGCCCATTGAGTCACAACAACAAAGATCCAAAAGAGGGTGTAAGGATGTTGTTTTGGGAAGAGAAGTGCACGTCCGTCATTGAAGAATGTTTTGAAGAATTGGAGATTCATCGTGCTGAACTACGGGAAACAACAAGTGGATGGACTTATACCCCATTGTTCACTCTGCGGTAGAAAGAATGCTCACTTTCAGAAAAAACGACGAAAGTCAGCTTTGAGGCCTGGCTTGTCGCCTTTTCATGTCTTCTTATTACGTGTTGTTTAATAATGGAAATGGCTCGATGTTCCATTCCGAGTTAGGACCACAGTTTGTATCGCTCTTTTTAAATTTCAATGAAAACACCTCAAAGATTACAATTAGAGAAAATCCCTTTACTTTATATATATATATATATATATATAAACACGCAATTAGAATTTCTTTTACATGATTAATAACTGTGTTATTTTGTTTTATAGTAATAATGCAGAGGCCACAAAATTGTTATGACATGTTACGAAACAAGTAAAAACGACGACGAACAAAACAACGATCAAGAAGAAGAGATAACTAAACCGAAACGATTGATAGACGTCG
The DNA here is from genome assembly GCF_019175385.1 of Lycium barbarum. NCBI lineage: Eukaryota > Viridiplantae > Streptophyta > Magnoliopsida > Solanales > Solanaceae > Lycium > Lycium barbarum. The sequence goes on along the minus strand of NC_083343.1, from coordinate 48,476,688 downwards.
AAGAGGAATATGAAAATAGACCGACCCCAAACCTAGAGGAAATGGAGACAGTTAATCTAGGGAATGAGGAATTGATTCGGGAAACCAGAATAATTGGGCATTTGACAGAAACTGAGAAAGAAGGGTATCAGAGCTTGTAGAAAGAGTATCAAGATGTTTTCGCTTGGTCATACGCCGATATACCGGGTTTTAGTACGAGCATTTTTGCCAATAGGCTGCTGATCCTAGAAGGATTTTCCCTAATAAAACAGAAAATCAGGCAGCCTAAGCCTGATGTTAGCATCTGAATAAAGAAGAAGTAGAAAAACAGATTAAATCGGGAGTTGTGGAGGTGATTCCATACCCGACATGGTTAGCGAACATAGTCTCGGTACCAAAGAAAGGTTGGAAAATAATGATCTGTGTGAACTTTCGTGATCTTAACCGCGCTAGCCGGAAGGATAATTTCCCACTCCCAAACATTAACATACTCATTGACAACTGCGCCAATCATGAGGTGCAATCTTTTGTGGATTGTTACATGGGCTATCATCAGATACTGATAGATGAAGAAAATGCTCAAAAGACGTCATTCATCACACGATGGGGGGTATATCATTATCGGTTAATGCCTTTCAGGCTCAAGAATGCGGGCGCTACTTACATGAGGGCGATGGCCGCCATCTTTCATGATATGATGCATAGAGAGATCGAGGCATATATGGACGACGTTGTCATCAAGTCCCGAGTGGGTGAGAACCACCTTGAACATTTGAGAAAATTCTTCGACAGATTCCGCAAGTATGATTTGAAGCTGAATCCTGCAAAATGCGAATTTAGAGTGCCTGCCGGAAAATTACTAGGATTCATAGTCAGTGGTCATGGCATTGAGTTGCATCCCACAAAGATCAAAGCAATTGAAGAACTTCCACCGCCAAGAACAAAGAAAGAGGTCATGAGCTTCTTAGGAAGGTTTAATTACATTGGACACTTCATCGCTCAGTCCACAGTAACTATAGAACCAATTCTCAAACTCTTTAAGAAAGATGCTCCAACTAATTGGACAGAAGACTGTCAGAAAGCCTTTGACACAATCAAAAGATACCTGTCAAATCCACCCATTTTGGTCCCGCCAAGGCCAGGAAGTCCTTTGTTATTGTACATGTTAGTCTCAGAGAATGCTTTTGGGTGCATGTTGGCAAAAAATGACGAAACATGCAAGAAAGAGAGAGCCATCTATCACATCAGTAAGAAGTTCACACCAGGTGAATCCAGATATTCCTTGGTGGAAAAGACGTGTTGCGCTCTAACCTGGGTGTCTCAGAAATTAAGACATTATATGGCTGCATACACAACTTATTTGATCTCAAGAACGGACCCCCTAAGGTACATCTTTCACCAACCTATGCGATAGGGAAGTTGGCCAAATGGAAAATGCTATTGAGCAAGTTCGACATTCAATTTGCACAGATAGTATTTAAGGGGCAAGCATGAGCAGATTTTCTGGCAAGAAGTCCAGTAGATCACAATCCCGTACCTTTGTGGACTTACTTCCAGGATGAATAAGTGATGACAATTGAGGGCGAAGAAAATGAAGATGAATTAGGCTGGAAAGTATACTTTGATGGAGCAGTCAACTTTAAAGGATCAGGAAACGGAGCTGTTTTAGTTTCAGACTCAGGCTAATATTATCCAGTGGCTGCCAAGTTGAACTTCAATCATACCAACAACATGGCTGAATACAAGGCATGTATCTTGGGTCGACTTTTATCCCTCAACATGGATGTGAGAGATCCTCTGCTACATCTCGGAGATTTCCAGATTGTTGTCTTGTGAGTAGACTAATGCGAACTTAAGATGAACACAAAGTTCTTATGAGATTAAAGAGAGTATCTAATAGTTTTAAGAGCATACCATAGGATTTTGAAGTCGTATGAATATGCGAAACTAAGTTCGTCAAAGGAAGTGAGACGCAAGACGTGTTTGGAAAGGTTTTTGCAATAGTTGATTTGATGCGTATTTCATGATGTCTTGAGGGGATGCTATAGGGCCTCTGAGATGATTAATGAAGTGTCATATAAGTTCCAAGAAGTTTCCATAAGGATTAGAAGTTGAACGAGTCACCGAAAATGAGTTTCGGGGATTTCCAGTTTGTACGGACCGCATAAATTATACGGCCCATATAATGGGTCCGTAGAATGCTTCCAGAGAGGGGTGACTCCCTGGTGAGATTATACGGTCCAATTATACGGACCGTATAAATTATACGGCCCATATAATTGGCCGTATATCCGGGTCGGGCCAAAATTATTTTGGTTAAATGTGGCCACCCTTGTTCATGATTTCAAGAATAACTTTGGCATTGAAGCTAGGGTTTCCATACGAGTTGATAACTTGCTCCAAAGCTCATTCTTATGAGATAAAAGGTTAGTTTTCATGCTTATTTCATGTTATTGGGAATGCTTAGTTGTTGCATAACTTGGGTGAAAGGAGAAAGTAGAGGATGAGTTCTAAATATGGGTTTCACGATGTTTTTGAGAAGTAAATTAACTTGAGTCATGATTCCTGGTATGATAAGGATATAATCTTGTTACAGAAGGTAATAATGATGATGAGGAAGCGTTTTATGGAAATGTGCAAAGGGTTGGTGTGAAGTTGTTAGTGTAAGTTGAATATGAGAATGAATTTTGGAGACTTAACTGAATATGACTACTTGAGTACGATGCTATGGATATTATTATAGTTGTTTGGGAGTTGTTTTGTGATATGGTGGAAGTCAATGAAATAGGGGAAATGATGCCCAACTTTTGTTAGTTCATGAATTATTCTAGTTTGAATTTAAAAGTATCTTTAAGGCTTAACCATGGTATGCATCCTTCTAAATGTAGATTTTCCAAGCTTCGATGGTGGACGTTAAGTAGTTGAGAAGACAAAGAGGTAAGTAAGGCTAACCCTTCTTTCTTAAGGCATGATCCCAACGTTGTATTCCTTCATGTGAATTTCATAATGTCTTCCAAGATGAATTCGTTCCTAGAATCACCAAGGCTTACAATTCTTGATATTCTCACGATACTATTGTTCTCATCCTATGATAGTTGATCTTCTAAGGAAAGGTATAATGGAAATGACGATGACGATGATGATGCTGAGGATACTTATGTACTCCTCTGTATATACATAAATACATAAATATATATATATATATATATATATACATACATGTATATCTATTGCGCGCGCACCACTGCAGTTAGCTACAGATAGTACTGAGCCTTGGTAGGACCAGGTATGTATAACACCGAGCATTTTCATGGCCGGGTATGTGAGACACCTAACCTTTATGGCCGGGCATGGTACTAATATATAAGTAAGCATAAGAAATTGAAGGTTCCTATTAGAAAAAGGGTAAGGAAACGTGATGATTATCGCTAGAGGTACAAATGGCTCTATCATCTTGTCAAGACCCAGCTAGGGACCGCGACGGGTACCCGGAGCAATTACCGAGCACCGCTCACTCTACTGCTTGTCTTGCTCATTTAATACTCTTTTATAAATTTTACATACCAATTGTAGGAAAATCATATTTAATCAAAACATAAATACTTTATATACATTTGCCTCTTGGCCATCAAAATAATATACATACATATGGAAACATCTTGTGAGACCATCTAACCCACACTGCGTATACGAGCCTCTACTAACATAATGAATTCATAGACGGAACAAGACTCCGTCATGCCCAAAATATGCATATATGAATGTACATCAAAAGAATAGCCATAAGCACCTCCGAACAATGGAGTGCTATCTATTAGCTGACAGCTACTGAGGACCTGGGCCAAGCTCTCCTCCCTGTCTACCTATGGGCATGAACACAGCGTCCGAAGAAAGGAGGTCAGTACGAATATTGTACCGAGTATGAGAGGCATTCATAATGAAAGGAGACATCAATAATATGGGGATAACTTCAACATGAGACATCTGGATCTGACTGATAATCATAAATGAAGTAATGCATGTTATCTTACTCATACTCATCATCATAACATGTATGTATCATATGCAAGCTACCCGTCCATGTCGGAACGGTGTGATAATCAATAATATTAGCCCGCGTCCGGGGTACCATCTCATGCCGCCCACTAGTGGTGTCTGCCCACGCCCGTAGGTCGTGGTGTATGCGTATCGCCGCCCGCCGAAGCGGTGTCTGCCCGGCCAACTAGGCCCGGTGTGAATGCGATCATGACATGCTTAACGCAAATACTCATAGTAATATGCTTATCATAAAATACTTATCTTATCATAATGTGTATATAAGACTCATGATCAACTTTACTCTATCGGGGTGACTTAAGGTCGTGATCCCCCGGTTACATTATGAAACCATTATGGACATTCTGCCTCACCTTGAAAGGACTAGTGCATAAGATGAGTGTAGGCAAGGAATAACATCACCATCATTCTAGTGTCATCATATCGTATAACTTATCTCATATAGACATCCATAGGTATAAGCTTTTAACTTCTTAGAATGTAAGAACTCATGAAAGGAATAGGGATTCAAGCTAAAAGATTCATGCCATTAGAAATAAGGAGTAGCCTCACATACCTTGGTCGTTTAGCTAAGATATCGCTCACTTGTTCTCCATCGATATCACGTCGTTACCTTCATAAGAGAATTCGTATCAACATTAGTAAACTAACTATAAGAACGCGTAGCTAATTCTAGGAGAAGTCGGACAACGCTTCCTTCGCTCATACTACTTTTCTCATGTTTTATATCAACTTCCAATATTCATAATATTATTCGCGATATCATAATCGACAATCGTCATTTACGTACATTTGGCAAAATCCACCATTTTCCTCCAATTTTCCCTTATTTCTACTTCTAGCTCATCCTTGCGTCTTCATGCATTTAATGCTTGTTTCATGATATAAACATCATTTATAACGTATTTGTACTCACAACACTTCAATATTCATAGTTCAATTCCACTATCATTCATTTATGTCTCTATTCACTCAATAATGACCCATTTCTATGTTCTTCTACATTTCAAGTGTCTAAGTTTTCCAATACTTCAAACAACATGGAATAATCATGAAACTTACCTTGGATGATGGTTGAACAATCCTTAAGTTGAAATACTTCAATTAGCCAAAACCCTAGTTCCACCTTCTTGGGAATTTCTTCACTGAGATGATCCTTTATTGTGTTTTTACACTTATTTTTATGAATTTGGTGTTGATAATCTTGATATCCCCTTTGATTCTCTTGAATTCTTGTGGAGGAAATATTTGGAGAGTTCTAGAAGTCTCTTGAGTTGTCTTGATGAAAAATGAAATGAAATGAGCTTAAGTCCCCTTTAAAAATCACAAAATCTGATCTTTAATGAATTCTTGTCAGGATGAACAGTGGTCGTAAACCACCATATACGGACCGTATTTTGATTTACGGCCCGTCCTCCATGGCCGTATTAATCATTTCAAAAACAGAAAGTTTTGGCTGAGGAACATGGCATTTTACGACCTGGTTTACGGGCCGTAAACTGGGTCGTATTTAACCATATCATCACTGGGCAGAACTTGAGATTTTTGGCAAGCTGAAGGACGATTGCACTATTCGGTCCGTAAATCACTTTACGGGTCGTATAGTGCTATATACGACCACTGGACTGAAAATTTTCCGCGACTTTCTTATTTCCAAAAATTCATGATTAGCCATTCCCGACTTAACAAAATATCATACACTCAAACTTTTTCATCATTCCACTCATCATACAAGTACGGAGAAATTTCCGAGGTGTAACATTCTTCCCCCCTTTTGGAACATTCGTCCTCGAATGTTCGACACTTGGGAATTCTAGAAAAATTTTGCCAGAGTTTCCTTTGTAATTTGGACACTACCTTTCCATTACAACAACCCACAATATCTTCGCCTCACAGGGCTATATCACAATATCAACACATTTATGGCCACACACGACCAAAAACATAAAATTAAAACATACATACCTTACATCGTCGACGTCTCATCTTGAAACTCTTCTGGGGATTGGAACAAATGGGGGTACATAGATTTCATCTTTTCCTCTGCTTCCCAAGTCATTTCTTCCCGATTATTGTTCCGCCATAGAACTTTGACTGAAACAACCACTTTATTCTGAAGCCTTCGTACTTGTCTATCCAAAATGGCAATGGGCATTTCCTCGTATGTTAGCTTCTCTGTTACTTGCACATCATCAACCGGAACTATTCTTGTTGGGTCTCCAATACACTTGCGGAGCATCGAAACATGGAATACTGGATGCACGGATTCGAGCTCTGAAGGCAAGTCCAATTCATAGGCTACTCAACTCACCTTGTGAATGATTTGGTAGGGTCCGATATATCTGGGACTTAGCTTTCCCTTCTTGCCAAATCTCATCACTCCCTTCATCGGCGATACCTTCAGGAACACCCAATCGCCCATTTGAAATTCCAAATCTTGTCGGCGATTATCTGCATAAGACTTTTGGCGACTTTGAGCTGTTAACAGTCGGTCTCGAATCACTTTAACCTTTTCAACTGCTTGTTGGATCAAGTAAGGGGCCTATCAATTGTACTTCTCCGGTTTCAAACCATCCAATTAGAGATCTGCATTTTCTTCCATATAAGGCCTCATATGGAGCCATTTGAATACTGGAATGATAGCTGTTATTATAGGCAAATTCAACAAGAGGCAAATGCTCATCCCAACTACCACCAAAGTCCAGCACACACGCTCGTAGCATATCTTCCAAGGTCTGAATAGTACCCTCGGCTTGTCCGTCGGTCTGCGGATGGAACGCCGTGCTGAGCTTAACTTGAGTACCTAGACCTTCTTGAAAGGACTTCCAGAACATGGCTGTGAACTGTGCCCCTCTGTCTGTGATAATGGCCAAAGGAATGCCGTGAATTCGTACAATCTCCTTGAGATACAATTTAGCATAATCTTCCGCTGAATATGTGGTTCTAACGGGGAGAAAATGAGCTGCTTTCGTGAGTCTATCCACGATCACCCATATAGAATCATACTTCCCTCGCATACGGGGTAATCCTACCGTAAAATCCATGTTAATTTCTTCCCATTTCCACGTAGGAATTTCCATTGCTAGCAATAAGCCTCCTGGTTTTTGATGCTCGGCCTTCACTTGCTGGCAATTCGGACATTGGGCTACAAATTCTGCTATGTCTCGCTTCATGCCATCCTACCAATATATCGATTTGAGGTCGTGATACATCTTAGTTGCTCCTGGATGAATGGAATACCGGGAATAATGTGCTTCCTCTAAAATCCGTTGGCGCAAGTTTGCCACATTCAGTACACATAGCTGGCCTCGATATCTAAGAACCCTTTCTATGGAAACTTCGAATGGAGACTTTTCCTTTTCCTGAGATAGATCTCAATAGTGGCTTAACTGAGGATCTTCATATTGCCGTTCCTTCACTTCTAGATTCAATGATGAAACTGTGGGGTCATTGATGCTAATACTCGCATCTCCTGAATCAATTGGCCGTACGCCGAGACTTGCTAACCGATGGACCTCACGAACCATTTCTCACTTTTCCGAAGGAACTCCATATAAACTACCCATCGATAGGCGGATAAGTGCATCTGCTACTACATTCGCCTTCCCTGGATGATATAGAATGTTCACATCGTAATCCTTCAATAATTCTAACCATCGCCTTTGCCGCAGGTTCAACTCCTTCTGTTTAAAAATATATTGAAGGCTTTTGTGATCCGTATAGATGTCCACGTGCACACCATATAAGTAGTGTCTCCACATTTTCAATGCATGAATGACCGCAGCTAGCTCAAGATCATGAGTGGGATAATTCTGTTCATGTTTTCGCAACTGTCTCGAAACATATGCAATAACTTTCCCATTCTGCATCAATACACATCCTAATCCCACACCGGAGGTGTCACAATATACTACATAGCCATCTGATCCTTCTGGAAGTGTTAGCACTGGCGCTGAGGTCAACCTGTTTTACAACTCTTGGAAGCTACGCTCACAGGCATCACTCCACTGTAATTTAGCCGACTTCTGGGTTAACTTTGTCAATGGGGCTGAAATAGATGAGAAGCCCTCTACAAATCTTCTATAATATCCTGCTAACCCAAGGAAACTACGAACTTCCGTGGGTGTCGTAGGCCTTGGCCAAGTCTTCACAGCTTCTATTTTCTGAGTGTCGACTCGGATACCATCATCTGAAATAACATGACCCAGGAATGCAATAGAATTTAGCCAAAACTCGCACTTTGAAAACTTTGCATACAATTCTCGATCTCGAAGAATGCCAAGAACAATCCTTAGATGATCTGCATGTTCTGACTCTGTACGAGAGTACACCAAAATATCGTCGATAAATACTATCACGAAGAGGTCCAAGAATGGCCTGAACACATTGTTCATTAAATTCATAGACACCGCCGGGGCATTTGTCAACCCAAATGACATTACTCGAAACTCGTAGTGACCATATCTCGTCCTGAAGGCAGTCTTGGGAATATCTGCTTCCCTAATTCTCACCTGATGATAACCCGATCTCAGATCTATCTTGGAGAACCACTTATCACCTTGCAATTGATCGAACAAGTCGTCAATTCTAGGAAGAGGGTATTTATTCTTTATTGTCACCTTGTTCAACTGCCTGTAGTCGATGCACATTCGTAGAGATCCGTCTTTCTTCTTTACGAACAGGACTGGTGCTCCCCACGGCGAAGAACTAGGCCTGATGAAACCCTTCTCGAGCAAATCCTTCAATTGTGCCTTTAGCTCCTTCAAATCTGCTGGAGCCATTCGATAAGGAGGAATAGAGATAGGCTCGGTTTTTGGTAATACATCAATGGTGAAATCAATCTCCCTTTTTGGAGGAAGGCCTGGTAACTCGTCGGGAAACACATCTGGAAATTCATTCACTACCGGGACAGACTGGAAAGTTGGCACTTCCGCTTCCGTGTCATGAACCCGAACTAGATGACAAATATAACCTTTGGCTATTATCTTTCTCTCCTTAAGGTGGGAAATAAACCTACCCTTTGGGGAAGCTGTATTACCCTTCCACTCAAGTATGGGCTCTCCCGGAAATTGTAATCGAACTACCTTGGTCCGGCAGCAAACATTAGCATAACACGATGCCAACCAGTCCATACCCATAATTACGTCAAAATCTATCATCTCAAGTTCAATCAAATCAGCCCTTGTCTGACGATCACATTTAATGACTACACAGTCCTTATATACTTGTCTCGCTATTACGGGATCACCAACCGAAGTGAATACCTCGAAAGGTTTAATTGGCTCAGGTCTCACCCCAACACAATCAGCGATATACGGAGTAATATATGAGAAAGTAGAACCCGGATCAATCAGAGCATATACATCATGGGAAAATATAGTCAATGAACCTGTAACAACATCTGGGGAAGACTCAAGATCCTGTCGGCCAGCTAAGGCATATACACGGGGCTGAACAACACCTGAAATGGATGCTCCCTCTCTACCTCTGCCTCTGCCTGCTGTAGTCTGAGGAGTCTGTGCTGTCAGGCGCACTGAAGAAGACCCCGCTGCTGAACCTGTGGGCTGAGTCCCCGCTCTCTCTCTCTCTCTCTCTCGCTGAAGGGAAATCTCTCATCGTATGACCAACCTGTCCGCAGGCGTAGCAAGCATCCGAACCCAGACGACATTGTCCGGAATACAATTTACCGCACTGGCTACACCGCGGTACTGGAGGTCTCCTCTGGCTAAATTCTCCCCTAGACTGCGAATCTGAGGCCCTCGAACTCTGCCCCTGGCCTGGCTGAAAAGAATGGTCAAATCTCCTATCCGAGAATCTGGGAGTTGCACTGGTCGCTGACTGACCTGAGTGCCTGGAATGCGTCTGTCTCGGTCCCCCTCGGTACTCACTGCTCTCCCCCATACATCTATCCCTCTTACCTTGTTTTCTGTCACCATCACGATCACTTCTCTACTGTCGTTGCCGTTCCTTGAGGTTCTGAGCATGGGCCTGTATTCGGGAAATATCCATCCCATCTTGCAAAGAGGCTGTCAGACAATCTCTGAACAAGTATGGTCCTAAATCAGTCACAAATCTATAGACTCGGTCTTCCATGTCAGCCACCATAGTCGGAGCATACCGGGCCAATGAGTTGAATGGCATACTATACTCTCGGGCACTCATGCTTCCCGGTTTCAAATTCAAGAACCTGTCCGCTCTAGCTCAGCGGACTTCAGGTGGCAAGTAATGACGAATAAACGCATCCACAAATTCTTGCCAAACGGGAGGTGGTGCGTTCTCTCCCCTTGATATCACCCAATTTTTATACCATAGTACCGCCACGTTACGAAGTCTATATGAGGCCAACTCCACGGATTCGGTCTCAAAAGCATGCATAAGTCTCAACATCCGCAACATCTCATCGATAAAACCTTGTGGGTCCTCATCCGGCTTCGACCCGAAAAATTCTGGAGGGTTTAGAGTAAGGAAATCACAGACTCTTGTACTAGCCGAACGATCACTTGGGTCCGCATTCTGTCGTTGTGCCTGAGCGGCAACCAACTGTGTCAATAAATGTATGGCCTCGGACACTTGTTGACCCGAAGCACCCGGTGGAGGAATCGGAGCTGAGGCTCCTCCCCGCTCTTCTACATTGGGTGCGGCCTCACTTTGCGATTCACTTTCCTCTACCTCCGCCGGAGGCTCCCTTTCTGCCCACTTCTTCATCGTAGCTTTGCGTTTCTGGGAAGCTGTAGCTTTTCCTTTCGGCGGCATTTTTCTGAAACCATAACGCACTTTTAGGAAGAACATAATCCTAGGCATGGCTCTATCGCACGATTTCATGAGAAGAAGAATGGTCATTTTCTTAAATGCCCGGTAGCCTCTTGTTTATTAGCGTGGCGCGCAACACACCATAAACAAGACTCTACTAGACACGGCTAGTAGACACTTCCTAGGACGAACTGCTCTGATACCACTTCTGTCACGACCCAGCTAGGGGCCGCGACGGGTACCCGGAGCAATTACCGAGCACCGCTCACTCAACTGCTTGTCTTGCTCATTTAATACTCTTTTATAAATTTTACATACCAATTGTAGGAAAATCATATTTAATCAAAAAATAAATACTTTACATACATTTGCCTCTAGGCCATCAAAATAATATACATACATATGGAAACATCTTGTGAGACCATCTAACCCACACTGCGTATCTACGAGCCTCTACTAACATAATGAATACATAGACGGAACAAGACTCCGTCATGCCCAAAATATGCATATATGAATGTACATCAAAAGAATAGCCATAAGCACCTCCGAACAATGGAGTGTTATCTATCAGCTGACAGCTACTGAGGACCTAGTCCAAGCTCTCCTCCCTGTCTACCTGTGGACATGAACACAGCGTCCGAAGAAAGGACGTCAGTACGAATATTGTACCGAGTATGAGAGGCATTCATAATGAAAGGAGACATCAATAATATGGGGATAACATCAACATGAGACATCTGCATCTGACTGGTAATCATAAATGAAGTAATGCATGCTATCTTACTCATACTCATCATCATAACATGTATGCATCATATGCAAGCTGCCCGTCCATGTCGGAACAGTGTGATAATCAATAATATTTGCCCGCGTCCAGGCCTCCCGCGTCCGGGGTACCATCTCATGCCGCCCACTAGTGGTGTCTGCCCACGCCCGTAGGTCGTGGTGTATCCGTATCGCCGCCCGCCGAAGCGGTGTCTGCCCGGCCAACTAGGCCCGGTGTGAATGCAATCATGACATGCTTAACGCAAATACTCATAGTAATATGCTTATCATAAAATACTTATCTTATCATAATGTGTATATAAGACTCATGATTTTCCTACAATTGGTATGTAAAATTGATAAAAGAGTATTAAATGAGCGAGACAAGCAGTAGAGTAAGCGGTGCTCGGTAATTGCTCCGGGTACCCGTCGCGGCCCCTAGCTGGGTCGTGACAGAAGTGGTATCAGAGCAGTTCGCCCTAGGAAGTGTCTACGAGCCGTGTCTAGTAGAGTCTTCTTTATGGTGTGTTGCGCGCCACACTAATAAACAAGAGGCTACAGGGCATTTAGGAAAATGACCATCTTTCTTCTCATGAGATCGTGCGATAGAGCCATGTCTAGGATTATATCATTCCTAAAAGTGCGTTATGGTTTCAGAAAATGCCGCCGAAAGGAAAAGCTACAGCTGCCCAGAAACGAAAAGCTTCGACGAAGAAGCGGGCAGAAAGGGAGCCTCCGGTGGAGGTAGAGAATGTGAATCGCAAAGTGAGGCCGCGCCCAATGTAGAAGAGCAGGGAGGAGCCTCAGCTCCGATTCCTCCACCGGGTGCTTCGGGTCAACAAGTGTCCGAGGCCATACATTTATTGACGCAGTTGGTTGCCGCTCAGGCACAACGACAGAATACCGGCCCAAGTGATCGTTCAGCTAGTACAAGAGCCCGTGATTTCCTTACTCTAAATCCTCCAGAATTTTTAGGGTCGAGGCCGGATGATGTTATATCCCATATTTTCATACATTGAGACGTTTTAAAATAAGCGCGACAAGTTAAAGGCAAGACTATCTTAAGATATGAAGTAGGGATTTTAACTTCCGGTTTCGTTTCGAGTCACAATTTATCCACAATTTTCGTGTGGCATTAAACTATTAATGGAAACTTGGGATTAAACTAACCATAATTGGATTAATAAGTGGGATTGGAAAGACCAAAAATCAGTCCACTTTTGGACCATGTTTGGCCGTGCCTTTCAAGGTTGTGGTCAAGGAATCTTGACTCAATTTAGTGTGATCCACATGTCCAAGTCAAGGAGGGGGGACATATAGACACAAAATTCTGATTCACTCCACTTTAGCAATTCATTTCAACACCCAAAGTTAGAGAAAGAAGAGTGTAGAGAGAGGTGCTCTCGGCTAAGAGCTAGCCGAGAGAGTGAGGTGAAATTGTGCCCAAAAATTCCAGTTTTTCTCCATCAAATTTACTCCTCATCTAGTGTATAAGAAGGTGTGTTAGTTGTTGAAGAGAAACAAGAAAGTGAAGCACCCAAATAGATTGAAGTTTCGGCCAAGTGAAGCACAAGATTGAAAGGTAAGAATGTTTGTTGTTTCTTGTGTTGCATGATGATTTGAATGTATAGTTCATGCAAGTTGTTGTTGGATTGTGGTTGTAGTTGAAGTAGGGAGTGAGCCGTGTGTGAGGTGAGTTCATGACTGATTTCATTGTGCATGTATTGTTGGTGAATTGAATATGTATCAACATATGTAAATGAACAAAGATTGTAGGAGTTTGGTTGTGATGTTGCATGTTGGATATTGGACTGTTTTTGCTCGAATTTAAAATGAATCATGTGTTGAAGATTCTAATGAAGTCATGCTTAATCTTGTTGAACATGTATTGGAAATGGATTGAATGCATTGTAGTTGGATAAACGGATGAAAATCATGAAATGGTGGAAGGGTGTTGTAGCCGTGTAGTAGGGACTGTTTTAGGGAGAATTAGGGACTGTTTTGGGTCACATTTCGATTGTTGTTGTTATGGACATTGTGGTGTATTGTATGCATGTTGAATATGTGAATTGGGGTGTTAAAGAAATGAATTATATTGAGGTGTAAAGGCAGTCCAAAACCGTGGACAGTTTTTGGAAGTTAGAAGTAAAAAATTGTGTGTGTTGAATGTTGATTCTTGTTGCAAACGTTTAGCGAATGTAAAATGCCATGATTCAAGTTAAAACTGAAATGATTGTGGGCTGTTGTAATAATGAAAATGATGCTAAAACAGTTCCAAGATTCATGAAAGTAAAGTCATTAAAAGTGTTGTGTTGTTGCAAGTTAAAACTGGAAATTTGCTAAGTAAGAATGGAAATGCGATGTGTGTTGATTAGCCGTGTGTATGAAACTGTTTTGGATGGTGTATGGACTGCCCAAGTTCCCTAAGTCATGCTTAAACAAGTTTTGATCAATATATGAAATAACGATTAGCAATGGTAGCTTGTAACGCTAGTTGGTTCGAATGCGAACGAAACGTCGTTTAATTGTTAGAAAGGAAGTGTGAATGTCACAAGACGTATTGAATGCCCTTGTAGACTAATTGTAGTTCTTCACATCTTGATATAGGATAAGTGTTTTTGGGCAGCAAGTACAAGTTAGAATACAACTAAACGCAAAAGGTATGTAAAGCCTATTCCTTCTTTCTTTTGGCATGTCCTAGACGTAAGAATGAAACGATATGAACCTTGGGATAAATTCTATTCTCTAGTTTCATGTATGACTTATGATTCTATATTTCATTAAGGTTATTGTCATGTTCCTACAATATGATTGACTAATGAATAATGCATGAAAGTTCCTATACTTAAAGAATTGCACAACTAGAGACATACTTGACTTTCAAAAGCTATACCTTGTTAAAGTGATACATGTACATGAAATCTGAAATGTTTCTTGAATAGTTTGTTATGAGACTTAAAATGAACTGAATATGAATATTATTTTGACACTTTAGAGCTGGTTAGTTGCTTATCCATTGAGTCTCAAAAAAGATGAATTGCATATATGTGGTTGCCTATTATTCTGCTCGTGCTTACCGCTATATCCTTCACTGAGTCCCGGGCCAGGACACGTTTTCGTGCACATGTTTATTATATTATTCACCGAGTCCCTCGTTAAAGGGCCGGGACACGTTATATATATATGATGATATGATGATATGATGACATGATGATATGATGATATGATGATATGGAGACGGTGGCCAGGAGGGCATATATTCCTTATTACCGAGTCCCTCGTTAAAGGGTCGGGACACGTATATGTTTATGTTTATGATGTTATGATTTTAATTACCGAGTCCCTCAGTAAAGGGTCGGGACACGTTATATATGTTATATACAGAATGATTATGCAGCTGTGATTACAAAGCTTTATATTGACATTGATATGAGAACGATACAGATGAAATATGTTCAAAGGAAAGTCTTATAAAAATCTGGTTGTTGCATTGGGTTCTACACACCTTGTCTCAGTATGAGTTCACTATTACATTCCATGCTTTACATGCTCAGTACATATTCCGTACTGACCCCCTTTCTTCGGGGGGGCTGCGTTCATGCCCGCAGGTATAGACGCTCGTTTCGGAGATCCGCCAGCTTAGGATACTTATTCAGCTATTTTGGGACTGCTCCTTTGTTCCGGAGCCTAGCTTGTGGTATAACTCCCTTATGTTGTATTCATATGTGTTTGTTTGGGTACGGCGGGGCCCTGTCCCGCCATATGATACGGTCATTACTCTTAGAGGTCTGTGGACATCTGTGTGGGTCTGTATATAGTTGTGGTTGCGCTGTATGAATATGACTTATGTTTGGGGCGTACCCGTTCGTAATGGCAGCCTTGTCGGCTTGCATATATATGTATGTTTGGTATGTTGCATATCGTGGCAGCCTTGTCGGCTTGCGTAGAAATATATATGTGTTGTTTAAAAATTGTAACTCCTCAGGAGACGGGTGCCTACGACATACAAAATTTTGACAGCTTTAAAATAACACCCTACCTTTACATACAAACAAGTTCATGACATGCTAGTTATAAATGATTACAGTTAGGCAATATGAGTGTCCAAATCGGGCACTAGTCACGGCCTACGGGGTTGGGGCGTGACAGAAGTGGTATCAGAGCGGTTCAATCCTCGGAGTGTCTACAGACCGTGTCGAGTAGAGTCTTGTTTATCGATGTGTTGTGCACCACATTTATAAACAGGAAGTTACAGGACATTTAGGATGTCATCTTTTCCTTCTCATTCTAGATCGTGCGACAGAGCCTGAACCTAGGAAAGATTGTTTCTGACCTCTTTTCCTGTAGGTAGGTGCAGAATTGCGAGAGATGAAGAGGCCAGCTGCAGATAGTGGGGGTGCTAAGAAGGCCCCTAGGGTAAATTCGGGACCCCAGCCTCCAGGACCGAGTAGGAGGAGCCTCAGTTATCCTATCGAGACTGACCCCTCGGAGGACCCAGCGACAATTCCTCCAGAGTTTTTGATATCCAGGGAGGCGGTCCCTGAACCCATACCAGTTGTTCCTATGGCAGGGCACCACGTCAGACCGACTACCTCGGTAAGTGTTACAGATTATTCTAGCCCCCTGTCCTGGTCATCGGTAAACCAGGAGTTGCCCAGTTATCTACATTCGCCGGATTTAGATGAAGAAGATGATGAAGGTCAGACGAGTAAACGGCGGGCAGACGATGACGAGGAGCACACTTCACCTTCTAGATCACCGGATCAGACTAGAGACTGATCGACTACAGGTATATGAGACCTTATTGAAATTTCCTATGTATGTGCATTTGTTATAGATTGTTACCTAATCGCGGCAAGCGGAAATCAAAGGAGTCAACAACCAAGTATTTACGAGTAACAGTGACCAAGGCGTTCCCACCCGTGGGAATTTTGGAATATAGAATAGAAAATAGTTGCATGTATAGGTGAAAGTTGGATAGCAAGGGTACGTAATGAGAATTTATATATACGGAATGGCAAATTGGCCATCATTATGGTGAGTTATGGTAAGTATAGTAAGGAAACAGGTTGAATGGATACATTGCAGATAAGTCCAGTTAGAAAGTGTGCACAGAAGAAGATAAAGGAACCAGTAACTGTAAACATAATATATATTAGACATACTACGAATGCCGCAGGTACGTTTGAAACCTGCAGTTAAATATGGAAAAGGAAAATAAACAAGAAAGGGGTGACAGATACAGTCTGTGTTGGGTATACGAGGCAATTTCGTCATTTTATCTTGCGATTGATATAGGAAGCCCTGTACGGCTACGATACGATATACATATGTATGTGTTGGCCCTGTGAGCCATTGTTGGTATTTCCTGTGTGCAGGTTTTGGGATAGTAAGAAATACAGAGGAAACTCTGCCAAAATTTTCGGAGAAATAACAAGGAAATGACGTATAAGTTCGTAATATTTTTGGAAAGTCACGCCAACAGTAACAATAAGGTTTGACTAAGTCGCAAGTGCGTCTGACTTTGAGAGATAAGGATTAACCGACGAATTGATGGTAATAGTAATTATGAGGTCGGTGTCAGTATGGTCAAAAGAAATGCTAGGATGATTTAGAAGGGGCCGGCAAAATCTTAATAGAATGTTATATTGAGGTATCGACGGAACTGATAAGTAGGGGTAAATTATGACGAGTTTATAGTTAAAAGAAGAAATAGGATGATTGAGACAAGTGTGCAGGGGAGGAAGAATTATGACAAACACGAATGTATTGATAAGACAGCTTGTGAGATATTATGGGTAAGATTGACCAAAGGGTAAGTACGCCTACTCCACAGAGTGTAATTAAACCATAGTAAGAGTCGTGAAGAAGGCCAAGAAGTGTTACACTATAGGATTGATTACGGACAAGATATTACGTGAATATAACAAGTGTTGTGATAAGAATGAGTAAAACCTAGTGAGGAGGCGACTAAAGAATATGACGTGATTTATGTGACTAAGGTATAAAGGCAAATATGATATGGAAAAGCGGAATATAGGATGAATGAGGAAGATTTATGAAGTTCTATAGGGAAAGCCCAGAATAAAGAGTATACGGTGACAAGAAGCGAGCACATGAAAAGAAGGATGGGTCGCTGCAAATGTGTATTAATATCGATTATAGGCAGCTGAACAAAGTAACAATAAAGAACAAATATCCCCTCCTCAAGATTGATGAATTATTTGACCAGTTGCAGGGTGCTAAATGTTTTTCAAAGATAGACTTGCGGTCAGGTTATCACCAGGTACGGGTAAAGGACGCAGACATTCCGAAGACTGCATTCAGGACCCGATACAGGCATTACGAGTTTAAGGTGATGTCTTTTGGGCTGACTAATGCTCCAGCGGTGTTTATGGACTTGATGAACAGGGTGTTTGAGCCATTCTTCGACTTGTTCGTGATTGTATTTATCGATGATATTCTGGTCTATTCACGATCGGAGGAAGAGCATGCAAATCACTTGAGGACAGTACTCAGGATACTCCAGCACCAGAAATTATATGCTAAGTTTTCTAAATGTGAATTCTGGTTGACTTCAGTAGCATTTCTGGGGCATATTGTTGGAGCAGACGGTATTCGGGTAGACTCACAGAAGATTGAGGCCGTCAAGACTTGGCCTAGACCTACGACGCCTACTGAGGTACGTAGCTTTCTGGGGCTGGCAGGGTATTACAGGAGATTTGTAGAAAAGTTTGCTTCTATTTCAGCTCCTTTAACAAGGCTAACACAGAAAGCAGCTAAATTTCAGTGGACCGATGCTTGTGAACGGAGTTTCCAATTATTGAAAGATAAGTTGACTACAGCTCCAGTCCTAACTCTTCCTGAAGGGCCAGATGGCTATGTTGTTTATTGTGATGCTTCCGGTGTTGGGTTGGGTTTCGTGTTGATGCAGCACGGCAGAGTTATAGCCTATGCCTCCCGACAGCTCAGGAAGCATGAAAGAAATTATCCTACACATGACCTGGAGTTGGCAGCGGTGATACATGCTTTGAAGATATGGAGGCATTATCTATATGGCGTGCATGTTGATATTTATACAGATCATAAAAGTCTCCAGTATATCTTTAAGCAGAAGGAGCTGAATTTGCGACAGAGGAGATGGTTAGAGTTGCTGAAAGATTATGATGTCGATATTCTATATCACCCAGGAAAGGCTAATGTGGTAGCAGATGCACTCAGCCGTAGATCTATGGCTAGTTTGGCAGGCGTACAGCCAGGAAGGAAAGAAATAGTCCATGAAATTCATCAGCTAGCTAGTCTTGGAGTTCGTATGGCTGATTCTGATGACGGTAGAATTTTGGTGTGAGGTGTTGCTGAGTCCTCTATTGTAGAAGAGGTAAAGAAGCGTCAATATGAGGATCCTGTTCTTGTACATTACAGAGACACAGCACTTCAGAAGGACGAGACCCCATTCAAGATGTCATCTGATGGAATACTACGATATAGAGACAGATTATGTGTACCTGAGGTTGCAGGATTACGGCAGCAGGTAATGGGGGAAGCACACTATGCTCGTTATTCTGTTCACCCAGGATCGACAAAAATGTATCATGATCTTAGGTGTTTGTACTGGTGGGATGGTATGAAAAGGGACATAGCAGAATTTGTGGCCCAGTGTCCGAATTGCCAGCAGGTCAAGATAGAGCACCAGAAGCCTGGGGGATTATTGCAGGAGATGGAGATTCCGACCTGGAAATGGGAGGTAGTTAATATGGATTTCGTCACAGGTTTCCCTCGCACTCCACGGAAGTATGACTCTGTCTGGGTTATTGTTGATAGACTGACAAAATCAGCCCACTTTCTTCCAGTCAGGACTTCGTACTCAGCTGAGGATTATGCCCGATTGTATCTTAAGGAGATAGTGAGACTTCATGGAGTTCCCACAGCTATTATCTTAGATAGAGGGGCCCAGTTTACAGCTAACTTCTGGAGATCTTTCCAGGAGGGATTAGGGACACAGGTGAGTCTCAGCACCGCATTTCATCCTCAGACTGATGGGCAGGCTGAGCGCACCATCCAGACGCTACAAGATATGTTGAGAGCCTGTGTTATTGACTTCAAAGGCAGCTGGGAGGATCACTTGCCGCTTATCGAGTTTGCTTACAATAACAGTTACCACTCTAGCATTCAGATGGCGCCGTACGAAGCCCTGTATGGCAGGAAATGCAGATCCCCTATAGGCTGGTTTGATGTTGGCGAGGCTAAGCTGATAAGCCCAGATATGGTTCAGCAGGCTGTCGATAAGGTGAAACTTATTCAGGAAAGATTACTGGCAGCTCAGAGTCGGCAGAAGGCGTATGCGGATAATCGACGTCGACACTTGGAATTTCAGGTTGGCGATTGGGTGTTCTTGAGAGTGTCACCCATGAAGGGTGTTATGAGATTCGGCAAGAAAGGGAAGTTGAGCCCGAGATACATTGGACCTTACGAGGTTGTCCGTAAGGTAGGCCAAGTTGCCTACGAGTTAGATCTACCAGCAGATCTAGAAGCAGTACATCCGGTCTTCCATGTGTCAATTCATCGGAAGTACATAGGCGATCCTTCCAGGGTGTTTCCTACAGATGATATTCAGGTAACAGGGGAGCTATCACACGAAGAGCAGCCTATAGCTATACTTGATCGACAAATCAGGAGATTACGAACAAAAGATGTGGCGTCGGTTAAAGTATTGTGGCGGAACAATAACAGGGAGGAGATGACTTGGGAGGCTGAAGAGGAGATGAAAAAGAAATATCCTCACTTGTTTTCCACATCTACATGTAATTTAAACTCCTTTACTTGATTGGGTTAATTGTCTGCTCAATTTATATGTTAGCGATAAGGAAAACCCTCCCCAAAACTCTTATAGAATCCAACGGGATAAAATCGACATTCGAGGACGAATGTTCTAAAGGGGGGGAGGATGTTGTATCCCATATTTTCATACATTGAGACGTTTTAAAATAAGCGCGACAAGTTAAAGGCTAGACTATCTTAAGATACGAAGTAGAGATTTTAACTTCCAGTTTCGTGTCGAGTCACAATTTATCCACAATTTTCGTGTGGCATTAAACTATAAATGGAAAATTGGGATTAAAATAACCATAATTGGATTAATAAGTGGGATTGGAAAGACCAAAAATCAGTCCACTTTTGGACCATGTTTGGCCGTGCCTTTCAAGGTTGTGGTCAAGGAATCTTGACTCAATTTAGTGTGATCCACATGTCCAAGTCAAGGAGGGGGGACATATAGACACAAAATTCTGATTCACTCCACTTTAACAATTCATTTCAACACCCAAAGTTAGAGAAAGAAGAGTGTAGAGAGAGGTGCTCTCGGCTAAGAGCTAGCCGAGAGAGTGAGGTGAAATTGTGCCCAAAAATTCCAGTTTTTCTCCATCATATTTACTCCTCATCTAGTGTATAAGAAGGTGTGTTAGTTGTTGAAGAGAAACAAGAAAGTGAAGCACCCAAATAGATTGAAGTTTCGGACAAGTGAAGCACAAGATTGAAAGGTAAGAATGTTTGTTGTTTCTTGTGTTGCATGATGATTTGAATGTATAGTTCATGCAAGTTGTTGTTGGATTGTGGTTGTAGTTGAAGTAGGGAGTGAGCCGTGTGTGAGGTGAGTTAATGACTGATTTCATTGTGCATGTATTGTTAGTGAATTGAATATGTATCAACATATGTAAATGAACAAAGATTGTAGGAGTTTGGTTGTGATGTTGCATGTTGGATATTGGATTGTTTTTGCTCGAATTTAAAATGAATCATGTGTTGAAGATTCTAATGAAGTCATGCTTAATCTTGTTGAACATGTATTGGAAATGGATTGAATGCATTGTAGTTGGATAAACGGATGAAAATCATGAAATGGTGGAAGGGTGTTGTAGCCGTGTAGTAGGGACTGTTTTAGGGAGCATTAGGGACAGTTTTGGGTCACATTTCGATTGTTGTTGTTATGGACATTGTGGTGTATTGTATGCATGTTGAATATGTGAATTGGGGTGTTAAAGAAATGAATTATATTGAGGTGTAAAGGCAGTCCAAAACCGTGGACAGTTTTTGGAAGTTAGAAGTAAAAAATTGTGTGTGTTGAATGTTGATTCTTGTTGCAAACGTTTAGCGAATGTAAAATGCCATGATTCAAGTTAAAACTGAAATTATTGTGGGCTGTTGTAAGAATGAAAATGATGCTAAAACAGTTCCAAGATTCATGAAAGTAAAGTCATTAAAAGTGTTGTGTTGTTGCAAGTTAAAACTGGAAATTTGCTAAGTAAGAATGAAAATGCGATGTGTGTTGATTAGCCGTGTGTATGAAACTGTTTTGGATGGTGTATGGACTGCCCAAGTTCCCTAAGTCATGCTTAAACAAGTTTTGATCAATATATGAAATAACGATCAGCAATGGTAGCTTGTAACGCTAGTTGGTTCGAATGCGAACGAAACGTCGTTTAATTGTTAGAAAGGAAGTGTGAATGTCACAAGACGTATTGAATGCCCTTGTAGACTAATTGTAGTTCTTCACATCTTGATATAGGATAAGTGTTTTTGGGCAGCAAGTACAAGTTAGAATACAACTAAACGCAAAAGGTATGTAAAGCCTATTCCTTCTTTCTTTTGGCATGTCCTAGACGTAAGAATGAAACGATATGAACCTTGGGATAAATTCTATTCTCTAGTTTCATGTATGACTTATGATTCTATATTTCATTACGGTTATTGTCATGTGCCTACAATATGATTGACTAATGAATAATGCATGAAAGTTCCTATACTTAAAGAATTGCACAACTAGAGACATACTTGACTTTCAAAAGCTATACCTTGTTAAAGTGATACATGTACATGAAATCTGAAATGTTTCTTGAATAGTTTGTTATGAGACTTAAAATGAACTGAATATGAATATTATTTTGACACTTTAGAGCTGGTTAGTTGCTTATCCATTGAGTCTCAAAAAAGATGAATTGCATATATGTGGTTGCCTATTATTCTGCTCGTGCTTACCGCTATATCCTTCACTGAGTCCCGGGCCAGGACACGTTTTCGTGCGCATGTTTATTATATTATTCACCGAGTCCCTCATTAAACGGCCGGGACACGTTATATATATATGATGATATGATGATATGATGACATGATGATATGA
Source organism: Lycium barbarum (assembly GCF_019175385.1). NCBI lineage: Eukaryota > Viridiplantae > Streptophyta > Magnoliopsida > Solanales > Solanaceae > Lycium > Lycium barbarum. The sequence continues at coordinate 48,453,962 of NC_083343.1, read as the reverse complement.
TGATATGATGATATGGAGACGGTGGCCAGGAGGGCATATATTCCTTATTACCGAGTCCCTCGTTAAAGGGCCGGGACACGTATATGTTTATGTTTATGATGTTATGATTTTAATTACCGAGTCCCTCAGTAAAGGGTCGGGACACGTTATATATGTTATATACAGAATGATTATGCAGCTGTGATTACAAAGCTTTATATTGACATTGATATGAGAACAATACAGATGAAATATGTTCAAAGGAAAGTCTTATAAAAATCTGGTTGTTGCATTGGGTTCTACACACCTTGTCTCAGTATGAGTTTACTATTACATTCCATGCTTTACATGCTCAGTACATATTCCGTACTGACCCCCTTTCTTCGGGGGGGCTTCGTTCATACCCGCAGGTACAGACGCTCGTTTCGGAGATCCGCCAGCTTAGGATACTTATTCAACTATTTTGGGACTGCTCCTTTGTTCCGGAGCCTAGCTTGTGGTATAACTCCCTTATGTTGTATTCATATGTGTTTGTTTGGGTACGGAGGGGCCCTGTCCCGCCATATGATACGGTCATTACTCTTAGAGGTCTGTGGACATCTGTGTGGGTCTGTATATAGTTGTGGTTGCGCTGTATGAATATGACTTATGTTTGGGGCGTACCCGTTCGTAATGGCAGCCTTGTCGGCTTGCATATATATGTATGTTTGGTATGTTGCATATCGTGGCAGCCTTGTCGGCTTGCGTAGAAATATATATGTGTTGTTTAAAAATTGTAACTCCTAAGGAGACGGGTGCCTACGACATACAAAATTTTGACAGCTTTAAAATAATACCCTACCTTTACATACAAACAAGTTCATGACATGCTAGTTATAAATGATTACAGTTAACAGGCAATATGAGTGTCCAAATCAGGCACTAGTCACGGCCTACGGGGTTGGGTCGTGACAGATGAGGACCCTCAAGGTTTCATTGATGAAATGGTGAGGACGCTAACACTTATGCATGCTTCTGAGACTGACTCTGTAGAGTTGGCCTCATATAGACTTCGCGACGTGGCGGTACTATCGTATAAGAATTGGGTGATAACAAGAGGGGAGAATGCACCACCTCCCGTGTGGCAAGAGTTTGTAGATGCCTTTATTCGTCACTACTTGCCCCCTGAAGTCCGCCAAGCTAGAGCGGACAGGTTCTTAAATTTGAAACAGGGAAGCATGAGTGCCCGAGAGTATAGTATGCAATTCAACTCATTGGCCCGGTATGCTCCGACTATGGTGGCTGACATGGGGGACCGAGTCTATAGATTTGTGAGTGGCTTAGGACCACACTTGTTTAGAGATTGTCTGACAACCTCTTTGCAAGACGGGATGGATATTTCCCGGATACGGACCCATGCTCAGAACCTCGAGGAATGACAACGACAGTAGAGAATTAATCGTGAGGGTGACAGAAGACAAGGTAAGAGGGATAGATCTATGGGGGAGAGCAGTGAGTACCGAGGGGGACCGAGACAGACGCATTCCAGGCACTCACGTCAGTCAGCGACCAGTGCACCTCCCAGATTCTCGGATAGGAGATTTGACCGTTCTTTTCAGTCAGGCCAGGGGCAGAGTTCGAGGGCCTCAGATTCGCAGTCTAGGGGAGACATTAGCCAGAGGAGACCTTCAGTACCGCGGTGTAGCCAGTGTGGCAAATTACATTCCGGACAGTGTCGTCAGGGTTCGGATGCTTGTTATGCTTGCGGGCAGGTTGGTCATATGATGAGAGATTGCCCTTTAGCGAGAGATAGAGCGGGGACTCAGCCCACAGGTTCAGCCGTGGGGTCTTCTTCATAGCGCCCGACAACACAGACTCCTCAGACTACAGCAGGCAGAGGCAGAGGTAGAGGGGAAGCATCCACTTCAGGTGTTGTTCAGCCCCGTGTATATGCTTTAGCTGGGCGATAGGATCTTGAGTCTTCCCCAGATGTTGTCACAGGTACCTTGACTATATTTTCCCGTGACGTATATGCTCTGATTGATCCAGGTTCTACCTTCTCATATATTACTCCGTATATCGCTGATTGTGTTGGGGTAAGACCTGAGCGAATTAAACCTTTCGAGGTATTCACTCCGGTTGGTGATCCTGTAATAGCGAGGAAAGTATATCAGAACTGTGTAGTCATTATATGTGATCGCCAGACAAGGGCTGATTTGATTGAACTTGAGATGATAGATTTTGACGTAATTATGGGTATGGACTGGTTGGCATCATGCTATGCTAATGTTTGTTGCCGGACAAAGGTAGTTCGATTCCAATTTCCGGGAGAACCCGTACTCGAGTGGAAGGGTAATACAGTTTCCCCAAAGGGTAGGTTTATTTCCTACCTTAAGGCGAGAAAGATGATAGCCAAGGGTTATATTTGTCATCTAGTTCGGGTTCATGACACGGAAGCGGAAGTGCCAACTTTTCAGTCTGTCCCGGTAGTGAATGAATTCCCAGATGTGTTTCCCGACGAGTTACCAGGCCTTCCTCCAGAAAGGGAAATCGACTTTGCCATTGATGTATTACCAAACACCGAGCCTATTTCTATTCCTCCTTATCGAATGGCTCCAGCAGAACTGAATGAGCTAAAATCACAGCTAAAAGATTTACTTGAGAAGGGGTTTATAAGGCCTAGTTCCTCGCCATGGGGAGCACCAGTCCTGTTCGTAAGGAAGAAAGATGGATCTCTACGAATGTGCATCGACTACAGGCAGTTGAACAAGGTGACAATAAATAATAAATACACTCTTCCTAGAATTGACGACTTGTTCGATCAATTGTAAGGTGCTAAATGGTTCTCCAAGATAGATCTGAGATCGTGTTATCATCAGGTGAGAATTAGGGAAGCAGATATTCCCAAGACTGCCTTCAGGACAAGATATGGTCACTACGAGTTTTGAGTAATGTCGTTCGGGTTGACGAATGCCCCGGCGGTGTTCATGAATTTAATGAATAATGTGTTCAGGCCATTTTTGGATCTTTTTGTGATAGTGTTTATCGACGATATCCTGGTATATTCTCGCCCATAATTAGAACATGCAGATCTTCTAAGAATTGCTCTTGGCGTTCTTCGTGATCGGGAATTGTATGCAAAGTTTTCGAAGTGTGAGTTTTGGCTAAACTCAGTGTCATTTCTAGGCCATGTTATTTCAGATGATGGTATCCGAGTCGACACTCAGAAAATAGAAGCTGTGAAGACTTGGCCAAGACCTACGACGCCTACAGAGGTTCGTAGTTTTCTAGGTTTGGCAGGTTATTATTGAAGATTCGTAGAGGGCTTCTCATCTATTTCATCCCCATTGACAAAGTTAACCCAGAAGTCGGCTAGATTCCAGTGGAGTGATGCCTGTGAGCGTAGCTTCTAAGAGTTGAAAAATAGGTTAACCTCAGCGCCAGTGCTAACACTTCCAGAAGGATCAGATGGCTATGTAGTATATTGTGACGCCTCCGGTGTGGGATTAGGATGTGTATTGATGCAGAATGGGAAAGTTATCGCATATGCTTCGAGACAGTTGCGAAAACATGAACAGAATTATCCCACTCATGATCTTGAGCTAGCTGCGGTCATTCATGCATTGAAAATACGGAGACACTACTTATATGGTGTGCACGTGGACATCTATACGGATCACAAAAGCCTTCAATATATTTTCAAACAGAAGGAGTTGAACCTGCGGCAAAGGAGATGGTTAGAATTACTGAAGGATTATGATGTGAACATTCTATATCATCCAGGGAAGGCGAATGTAGTAGCAGATGCACTTATCCGCCGATCGATGGGTAGTTTATGTGGATTTCCTCCGGAAAAGCGAGAAATGGTTCGTGAAGTCCATCGGTTAGAAAGTCTCGGCGTACGACCCATTGATTCAGGAGATGCAAGTATTAGCATCAATGACCCCACAGTTTCATCACTGAATCTAGAAGTGAAGGAACGGTAATATGAAGATCTTCAGTTAAGCCACTATCGAGATCTAGCCCACGGAAAGGAAAAGTCTCCATTCGAAGTTTCCATAGAAGGGGTTCTTAGATATCGAGACAGGTTATGTGTACCGAATATAGCAAACTTGCGCCAACGGATTTTAGAGGAAGCACATTATTCCCGGTACTTTATTCATCCAGGTGCAACCAAGATGTACCACGATCTCAAATTGGTATATTGGTGGGATGGCATGAAGCGAGACATAGCAGAATTTGTAGCACAGTGTCCGAATTGCCAACAAGTGAAGGCCGAGCATCAAAAGCCAGGAGGGTTATTGCAAGCAATGGAAATTCCTACGTGGAAATGGGAAGAAATTAACATGGATTTTGTGGTAGGATTACCTCGTACGCGAGGGAAGTATGATTCTATATGGGTGATCGTGGATAGACTCACGAAAGCAGCTCATTTTCTCCCCGTTAGAACAACATATTCAGCGGAAGATTATGCTAAATTGTATCTCAAGGAGATTGTACGACTTCACGGTATTCCTTTGGCCATTATCACAGACAGAGGGGCACAGTTCACTGCCAAGTTCTAGAAGTCCTTTCAATAAAGTCTAGGTACCCAAGTTGAGCTCAGCACGGCGTTCCATCCGCAGACTGACGGACAATCCGAGCGCACTATTCAGACCTTAGAGGATATGCTACGGGCATGTGTATTGGACTTTGGCGGTAGTTGGGATGAGCATTTACCACTTATTGAATTTGCCTATAATAACAGCTATCATTCCAGCATTCAAATGGCCCCCTATGAAGCCTTATATGGAAGAAAATGCAGATCTCCAATTGGATGGTTTGAAACCGGAGAAGTACAATTGATAGGCCCCGACTTGATCCAACAAGCAGTTGGAAAGGTTAAAGTGATTCGAGACCGACTGTTAACAGCTCAAATTCGCCAAAAGTCTTATGCAGATAATCGCCGACGAGATGTGGAATTTCAGGTGGGCGATTGGGTGTTCCTGAAGGTATCGCCGATGAAGGGAGTTATGAGATTTGGCAAGAAGGGAAAGCTAAGTCCCAGATATATCGGACCCTACCAAATCATTCGCAAGGTGGGTCGAATAGCCTACGAATTGGACTTGCCTTCAGAGCTCGAATCCATGCATCCAGTATTCCATGTTTCGATGCTCCGCAAATGTATTAGAGACCCAACAAGAATAGTTCCGATTGATGATGTGCAAGTAACAGAGAAGCTAACATATGAGGAAATGCCTATTGCCATTTTGGATAGACAAGTACGAAGGCTTTGGAATAAAGAGGTTGCTTCGGTCAAAGTTCTATGGCGGAACAATAATCGGGAAGAAATGACTTGGGAAGCAGAGGAGAAGATGAAATATATGTACCCCCATTTGTTCCAATGCCCAGAAGAGATTCAAGATGAGACGTCGATGGTGTAAGGTATGTATGTTTTAGTTTAATATTTTTTGTCGTGTGTGGCCATAAATGTGTTGATATTGTGATATAGCCCTGTGAGGCAAAGATATTGTGGGTTGTTGTAATGGAAAGGTAGTATCCAAATTACAAAGGAAACTCTGGCAAAAATTTCCAGAATCCCCGAGTGTCGAACATTCGAGGACGAATGTTCCAAAAGGGGGAAAGAATGTTACACCTCGGAAATTTCTCCGTACTTGTATGATGAGTGGAATGATGAAAAGTTGAGTGAATGATGTTTTATTAAGTCGGGAATGGCTAATTAAGAATTGTTGAAAAATAAGAAAGTCGCGAATTTTTTTGTCCAGTGGTTGTATATGGCACTATACGGCCCGTAAAGTGATTTACGGACCGTATAGTGCGATCGTCCTTTAGCTGGCCAAAAATCTCAAGTTCTGCCCAGTGATGACATGGTTAAATACGACCCAGTTTACGGCCTGTAAACTGGTTTACGGTCCGTAAACCAGGTCGTAAACTACCATGTCCATCAGCCAAAACTTTCTGTCTTTGAAATGGTTAAATACGACCACAGTGGACAGACCGTAAATCAAAATACGATCCGTATATGGTGGTTTACGACCACTGTTCATCCCGACAAGAATTCATTAAAGATCAGTTTTTGTGATTATTAAAAGGGACTTGGACTTCAATTCATTTCATTATTCATCCATACAACTCAAGAACATTCTAGAACTCTCCAAATAATTCCTCCACAAGAATTCAAGAGAATCAAAGGGAATATCATGATCATCACCACTAAATTCATGAAAATAAGTGTAAGAACATATCAAAGGATCTTCTAAGTCAAGAAATTCCCAAGAAGATCGAACTAGGGTTTTGCCTAATTGAAGTATTTCCACTTAAGGATTGTTCAACCATCATCCAAGGTAAGGTTCATGATTATTCCATATTGTTTGAAGTATTGGAAAGCTTAGACACTTGAAATGTAGAAGAACATAGAAATGGGTTATTATTGAGTGAATAGTGACATAAATGAATGATAGTGTAATTGGACTATGAATGTTGAAGTGTTGTGAGTACAAATACGTTATAAATGATGTTTATATCATGAAACAAGCATTAAATGCATGAAAACGCAAGGATGAGCTAGAAGTAGAAATAAGGGAAAATTTGAGGAAAATGGTGGATTTTTCCAAATGTACGTAAATGACGATTGTCGATTATGATACTGCGAGTAATATTATGAATGTTGGGAGTTATTGTAAAACATGAGAAAAATGGTATGAGCGAAGGAAGCGTTGTCCGACTTTTCCTAGAATTAGCGATGCGTTCTTGTAGTTAGTTCACTAATGTTGATACGGATTCTCTTATGAAGGTAACGACGTGATATCGACGGAGAACAAGCGAGCGATATCTTAGCTAAACGATCAAGGTATGTGAGGCTAGTCCTTCCTTCTAAAGGCATGAATCTTTTAACTTGAATCCCTATTATTTTGTGAGTTCTTGCATTCTAAGAAGTTAAAAGCTTATACTTATGAATATCTATATGAGATAAGTTATACGATATGATGACACTAGAATGATGATGATGTTATTCCTTGCCTACACTCACCTTATGTAATAGTCCTTTCAAGGTGAGGCAGAATGTCCATGATGGTTCCATAATGTAATCGGGGGATTACGACCTTACGTCACCCCGATAGAGTAAAATTGATCATGAGTCTTATATACGCATTATGATAAGATAAGTATTTTATGATAAGCATATTACTATGAGCATTTACATTGAGCATGTCATGAGCATTTCACGCCGGGCAAACACCGCTTCGGCGGGCGGCGATACGGATACACCACGACCTACGGGCATGGGCAGACACCACTAGTGAGCGGCATGAGATGGTACCCCGGACGCGGGAGGCCTGGACGCGGGCTAATATTATTGACTATCACACCGTTATGGCATGGACGGCCAGCTTGCATATGATGCATACATGTCATGATGATGAGTATGAATAAGATAGAATGCATTACTTCATTTGTGATTATCAGTCAGATCCATATGTCTCATGTTGATGTTATCCTCATATTACTGATGTTTCCTTTCATTATGTATGCCTCTCATACTCGGTACAATATTCGTACTGACGTCCTTTCTTCGGACGCTGTGTTCATGCCCACAGGTAGACAAGGAGGGGATCTTGGCCCAGGTCCTCAGTAGCTGTCAGCTGATTGATAGCACTCCATCGTTCGGAGGTGCTTATGGCTATTCTTTTGATGTACATTCATATATGCATATTTTGGGCATGACGGAGTCTTGTTCCGTCCATGTATTCATTATGCTAGTAGAGGCTCGTAGATACGTAGTGTGGGTTAGCTGGTCTCACAAGATGTTTTCATATGTATGTATATTATTTTGATGGCCGAGAGACAAATGTATATAAAGTATTTATGTTTTGATAAAATATGATTTTCCTACAATTGGTATGTAAAATTTATAAAAGAGTATTAAATGAGCGAGACAAGCAGTAGAGTAAGCGGTGCTCGGTAATTGCTCTGGGTACCCGTCGCGGCCCCTAGCTGGGTCGTGACAAGAGGTTTCGGGCCAAGAGGTGAAAGAAGTCATTCAATTATTGACTCAATTGGTTGCCGCTCAGGCCCAGCGGCAAGGTATAGGTCATGGTGATAGGGCAGTTAGTGCAAGAGCCCCTGATTTTATTAGCTTAAACCCTCCAGAGTACTTCGGGTCAAAGTCGGATGAGGACCCTCAAAACTTTATTGACGGAATGTTGAGGACACTTCGGTTAATGCATGCTTCCGACGTTGAATCGGTGTATTTAGCACCGTATAGGTTGCGGCAGGTTGTGGTTCATTGGAATACGGTGTAGTTATCTTGTAGGGGAGTTAATGTACCTCCCCCGGCATGGCAAGAATTTATTGATGATTTCCTTCGACATTATTTGCCCGCTGAACTAGAGCCGTTAAGTTCTTGAATCTTAAGCAAGGAATCATGAGTGCTTTAGAGTATAGTCTCTGCTTCAATTCTTTGGCTAGGTATGCTTCGGCCCTGGTAGCAGATATGGGTGATCGAGTGCACCGATTTGTGAGTGGCCTAGGGCCACATTTGATGGATATGTGCTTGACTGCATCCCTTCAGGACAATATGGATATTTCTCGCATTTAAGCCCATGCCCAAAATTTGGAGGAAAGCCAACAACCGCAAAGAGGTGAGCGAGATCTTGATATAGGTTATAACAATAGGGCTAGATCTTGGGGTCCCACTGGTGAGTTTAGAGAAGGGCAAAGACAACAGTTTTCTAGGCATTCAGGCCATTCTATGAATAGTACGCCTCCACAGTTTGCAGGCCGGAGATTTGATAGATCTACTCACTCCGGGCCGAGTCAGAGTTTTAGAGCTTCAGGTTCTCATTACAGAGGTCATTGGGGCCAGTGTTGACTAGGTTTAGATGTTTCCTATGCATGCGTGATTTCCCCTCGACTAGTGGTAGGGGTAGGATCTAGCCTTCAGGGTTAGTAGCCGGGTCTTCATCATCTATACGCCCTTCAGGGCAAGGTTCACAGGCGCTTATGAGCGTAGCTTTCAAGAGTTAAGGAATAGATTAACTTCGGCCCCAGTCCTGATGCTTCTAGAGGGATCGGAAGGCTATATCTTCTATTGTGATGCTTCAGGCAATGGGTTAGGATGTGTATTGGGTTAGTATGTGTGTTAATGCAGCATGGTAAGGTGATTGCTTTTGCTTCAAGGCAGTTGCAAAAACATGAGAAAAACTATCCAATTCGTGATCTTGAGTTAGCTGCAGCGATTCATGCATTAAGATGTGGAGACATTATTTATATAGCATCCATGTTGATATTTATACGGATCACAAGAGCTTCCAGTATATCTTCAAGCAGAAAAAGTTGAATTTACGGCAAAGGCGATGGTTGGAGTTATTGAAAGATTATGATGTTAATATCCTATACCATCCCGGGATGGCAAATGTTGTGGCTGATGCTCTTAGTCGTAGATCTATGGGAAGCTTATGTGATATTCAGCTAGAGAAAAGAGAGTTAACTCGTGAGCTCAAGCAGTTAGCTAGCATAGGAGTTCGGGTAGTGGACTCTGGCAATGTGGGAGCTACTATTCATAATTCCGCTGTCTCGTAACTAGTGGCTGAAGTGAAAGAGCGCCAGTACGAGGATCCCGTGCTAGTTCATTACAGAAATACACTCCCCCAGAAGAAGAAGTCATCTTTTGAGATTTCTGGAGATGGAGTTCTCCAATGTCGAGGCAGGTTGTGTGTTCCTGATGTTGCAGGATTACGCCACCAAATATTGAGAGAAGCCTATTGTTCCCATTATTCTGTTCACCCTGGAGCAACGAAAATATATCATGATCTTAAATCCATATATTGGTGGAATGGAATGAAGAAATACATAGAGGAATTCGTGGCTCAATGTCCTAATTACCAGCAAGTGAAAATTGAGCACCAAAAGCTCGATGGATTGTTGCAAGTTATGGAAATTCCGATATGGAAATAGGAAGTAATTAATATGGATTTAATTGCAGGATTACCTCGTTCTAAGCACAAATATGATTCTATATGGGTAATTATGGATAGACTTACGAATTCAGCTCATTTCCACCAGGTCCGAACTACATATGTAGCAGAATATTATACAAAGCTTTATGTCAGAGAAATAGTATGACTCCATGGTGTTCCAGTATCTATTATTTCCAATTGAGAGACACAGTTTACGACTAATTTCTAAAAATCTTTTCAAGAAGGTTTGGGGATTCAGGTGAGTCATAGCATAGCATTTCTTCCATAGACTGATGGGCAAGCTGAGCGCACCATTCAGACTCTCAAGGATATGCTACGAGCATGTGTATTGGATTTCAGAGGTAGTTGGGATGATCACTTACCGCTTATCGAATTTGCTTATAATAACAGTTATCATTCTAGCATCCAATGGCCCCATATGAGGCTTTGTATGGGCACAAGTGTAGATCACCAATTGGGTGGTTTGAAGTAGGGGAGACTAAATTAATAGGCCTATATTCGGTCCAGCAAGCTATAGAGAAAGTCAAGCTTATACAGGACAGGTTATTAACAACTCAGAGTCGTCAGAAATCCTATGTCGATCATCGTCGAAGGAACTTAGAGTTCCAGGTGAAAGATTGAGTATTCTTGAAGGTGTCGCCAACGAAGGGCGTCATGAAATTTGGCAAAAAGGGCAAGCTTAGTCCCCGGTACATTGGACCTTATGAGATTGTACGCAAGGTAGGCCAAGTGGCTTATGAATTAGACCTACCTTCGGATTTGGAGTCAGTCCACCCGGTTTTCCATGTATCGATGCATCGTAAGTGCATTAGAGATCCTTCTAGAATTGTACCAGTAGATGATGTTCAAGTCACTGAGCAATTATCCTACGAAGAAGTTCCCATTGCCATTCCAGATAGGCAAGTATGGAGACTCAGAACCAAAGATGTAGCTTCAGTTAAAGTCTTATGGAGAAATAATAATAGAGAGGAAATGACTTGGGAAGCAGAATAACACATGAAGTTCAGGTAGCCGCATTTATTTCCACCTCCAGAAGCGACTCAGGCAGAGATGCCAACGTCCTTAGGTATGTAATGCTTTCTTTGATGTTTTCTTGGTCGTGTGTGGTCGTGGTTGTTGATGTTGTTATTGTAGCCCTGTGAGTAGATATATTTTGGGTTGCTGTGACAGGTCAGGAGTGCCATATTACAGGGGAAAATCTGGTGAAATTTTTATAGAATCTCCAAGAACCTAACATTCGAGGACGAATGTTCCTAAGGGGGGAAAAATGTTACATCGGAGATCTCCAAATTGTTGTCTTGTGAGTAGAATAATGCTAGATTAAGATGAGCATATGAGATTAAGGAGAGTATCTAATAGTTTTAAGAGCATACCATAAGATTTTGAAGCCGTACGAATATTTGAAGCTAAGTTCGTCAAAGGAAGTAAGACGCAAGACGTGTTTGGAAAGGTTTTCGGGATAGTTGATTTGATGCGTATTTAGTGATGTCTTGAGGGGATGCTATAGGGCCTCTTATATGATTAATGAAGTATTATATAAGTGCCAAGAAGATTTCATAAGGATTAGAAGTTGAACAAGTCGACAAAATTAAGTTTGGGGGATTTTCAGTTTGTACGGCCATATGTACGGACCGTATAAATGTCATTGAATGCTTCCAGAGAGGGGTGACTGTCACGGCCCAACCGGAGGGCTATGACGGACACCCAGAAGCTGACCTCCTAGATGGCACAATACATATATAACATACCTACTCATGCTCATTCTGGACCACCTGAGGGCACTCACAACATAGTGTGTTGTCTGATAGGTATCATAAACTGGAGGATCACCGCCCTCGAAAGATATATAAATACATGCATGACTAAACTGAGTTGAGGTACAAGCCAACAAGGCTACCCGATAAAACTATATAACCAAACAAGTGCTGAGCGGGCCATACTGTCTGACTGAATATAAGTATCTACGAGCCTCTACAGACATACTAGACATGCTGCGGATGGGACAGGTCCCCTGCCCTACCCATAAACATCAAACATACACCAGGTCTAGATGGCAACTCCGGCAACAGAGGAGTGCTCCACTATCAAGCTGAAGAAGCAACCTAAGGATGCAATCTGTCTTCCTGGCTATCTGAACCTGCGGGCACAAACGTAGCCCCCCCCCCCCCCCCGAACAATAGGGGAGTCAGTACGGAAAATGTACCGAGTATGTAAGGCGGGTGTTACACCTCGGAAATTTCTCCGTACTTGTATGATGAGTGGAATGATGAAGTGTTTGAGTGTATGATGTTTTGTTAAGTCGGGAATGGCTAATTAAGAATTTTTGGAAATAAGAAAGTGGCGGAAATTTTTCTGTCCAGTGGTCGTATATGGCACTATACGGCCCGTAAAGTGATTTACGGACCGTATAGTGCAATCATTTTTCAGCTCGCCAAAATTCTAAGTTTCTGCCCAGTGATGATATGGTTAAGTACGACCCAGTTTACGGCCCGTAAACTGGTTTACAGTCCGTAAACCAGGTCGTAAACTACCATGTTCCTCAGCCAAAACTTCTGTTTTCGAAATAATTAAATACGGCCATGGAGGACGGGCCGTAAATCGAAATACGGTCCGTATATGGTGGTTTACGACCACTGTTCATCCCGACAAGAATTCATTAAAGATCAGATTTGTGATTTTTAAAGGGGACTTAAGCCTCATTTTAACTCATTATTTATTCAACCAACTCAAGAGACTTCTAGAACTCTCCAAATATTTCCTCCACAAGAATTCAAGAGAATCAAAGGGGATACAAAGATTATCAACATTAAATTCATGGAATCAAGTGTAAGAACACAATAAAGGATCATCTAAGTGACGAAATTTCAAAGAAGGTGGAACTAGGGTTTTGGCTAATTGAAGTATTTCAACTTAAGGATTGTTCAACCACCATCCAAGGTAAGTTTCATGATTATTCCATGTTGTTTGATGTATTGGAAAGCTTAGACACTTGAAATGTAGAAGAATATAGAAATGGGTCATTATTGAGTGAAAAGTGACATAAATGAATGATAGTGGAATTGAACTATGAATATTGAAGTGTTGTGAGTACAAATACGTTATAAATGATGTTTATATCATGAAACAAGCATTAAATGCATGAAAACGCAAGGATGAGCTACAAGTAGAAATAAAGGAAAATTGGAGGAAAATGGTGGATTTTGCCAAATGTACGTAAATGACGATTGTCGATTATGATATTGCGAATAATATTATGAATATTGGGAGTTGATATAAAACATTAAAAAAGTAGTATGAGCGAAAGAAGCGTTGTCCGACTTCTCCTAGAATTAGCAATGCGTTCTTATAGTTAGTTTACTAATGTTGATACGAATTCTCTTATGAAGGTAACGACGTGATATCGACGGAGAACAAGTGAGCGATATCTTAGCTAAACGACCAAGGTATGTAAGGCTAGTCCTTCTTTCTAATGGCATGAATCTTTTGGCTTGAATCCCTATTCCTTTCATGAGTTCTTACATTCTAAGAAGTTAAAAGTTTATACCTATGAATGACTACATGAGATAAGTTATACGATATGATGACACTAGAATGATGATGATGTTATTCCTTGCCTACACTCACCTTATGTAATAGTCCTTTCAAGGTGAGGCAGAATGTCCATGATGGTTCCATAATGTAATCGGGGGATTACGACCTTACGTCACCCCGATAGAGTAAAATTGATCATGAGTCTTATATACGCATTATGATAAGATAAGTATTTTATGATAAGAATATTACTATAAGTATTTACGTTAAACATGTCATGATTGCATTCACATCGGGCCTAGTTGGCCGGGCAGACACCGCTTCGGCGGGCGGCGATACGGATACACCACGACCTACGGGCGTGGGCAGACACCACTAGTGGGCGGCATGAGATGGTACCCTGGACGCGGGAGGCCGGGACGCGGGCTAATATTATTGATTATCAGACCGTTCCGACATGGACGAGCAGCTTGCATATGATGCATACATGTTATGATGATGAGTATGAGTAAGATAGCATGCATTACTTCATTTATGATTATCAGTCAGATCCAGATGTCTCATGTTGATGTTATCCCCATATTATTGATGACTCCTTTCATTATGTATGCCTCACATACTCGGTACAATATTCGTACTGACGTCCTTTCTTCGGTCGCTGTGTTCATGCCCACAGGTAGACAGGGAGGAGAGCTTGGCCAGGGTCCTCAGTAGCTGTCAGCTGATAGATAACACTCCATTGTTCGGAGGTGCTTATGGCTATTCTTTTAATGTACATTCACATATGCATATTTTGGGCATGACGGAGTCTTGTTCCGTCTATGTATTCATTATGTTAGTAGAGGCTCGTAGATACGCAGTGTGCGTTAGATGGTCTCACAAGATGTTTTCATATGTATGTATATTATTTTGATGGACGAGAGGCAAATGTATATAAAGTATTTATGTTTTGATTAAATATGATTTTCCTACAATTGGTATGTAGAATTTATAAAAGAGTATTAAATGAGCAAGACGAGCAGTAGAGTGAGCAGTGCTCGGTAATTGCTCCGGGTACCCGTTGCGGCCCCTAGCTGGGTCGTGACAGAAGTGGTATCAGAGCAGTTCGCCCTAGGAAGTGTCTACGAGCCGTGTCTAGTAGAGTCTTGTTTACTGTGTGTTGCGCGCCACGCTAATAAACAAGAGGCTACAGGGCATTTAGGAAAATGACCATCCTTCTTATCATGAAATCGTGCGATAGAGCCATGCCTAGGATTATGTTCTTCCTAAAAGTGCATTATGGTTTCAGAAAAAATGTCGCCGAAAGGAAAAGCTACAGCTGCCCAGAAAGGCAAAGCTATGACGAAGAAGCGGGCAGAAAGGGAGCCTCCGGCGGAGGTAGAGGAAAGTGAATCGCAAAGTGAGGCCGCGCCCAATGTAGAAGAGCAGGGAGGAGCCTCAGCTCCGATTCCTCCACCGGGTGCTTCGGGTCAACAAGTGTCTGATGCCATACATTTATTGACACAGTTGGTTGCCGCTCAGGCACAAAGACAGAATGCGGGCCCAAGTGATCATTCGGCTAGTACAAGAGCCCATGATTTCTTTACTCTAAACCTTCCAGAATTTTTCGAGTCGAAGCCGGATGAGGACCCCCAAGGCTTTGTTGATGAGATGTCGAGGACGCTGAAACTTATGCATGCTTCTGAAACCGAATCGGTAGAGTTGACCTCATATAGATTTCGCGATGTGACGGTACTATGGTATAAGAATTGGGTGATAACAAGTGGAGAGAACGCACCACCTCCCGTTTGGCAAGAATTTGTGGATGCCTTTATTCGTCATTACATGCCACCTTAAGTCCACCGAGCTAGAGCGGACAGGTTCTTAAATTTGAAACAGGGAGGCATGAGTGCCCGAGAGTATAGTATGCAATTTAACTCCTTGGCCCGGTATGATCCGACTATGGTGGCTGATATGGGAGACCGAGTCTATAGATTTGTGAGTGGTTTAGGACCACACTTGTTCAGAGATTGTTTGACAGCCTCTTTGCAAGACGGGATGGATATTTCCCGAATACAGGCCCATGCTCAGAACCTCGAGGAACTACAACGACAGCAGAGAAGTGATCGCGATGGTGACAGAAGACAAGGTAAGAGGGCTAGATCTATGGGGGAGAGCAGTGAGTATCGAGGGGGACCGAGACAGACGCATTCTAGGCACTCACCTCAATCAGCGACCAGTGCACCTCCCAGATTCTCGGATAGGAGATTCGATCGTTCTACTCAGTCATGCCAGGGGCAGAGTTCGAGGGCCTCAGATTCACAGTCTAGGGGAGACTTTAGCCAGAGAAGACCTTCAGTGCCGCGGTGTAGCCAGTGCGGTAAATTGCATTCCGGACAGTGTCGTCAGGGTTCGGATGCTTGTTATGCTTGCGGGCAGGTTGGTCATATGATGAGAGATTGCCCTTCAGCGAGAGATAGAGCGGGGACTCAGCCCACAGGTTCAGCAGCGGGGTCTTCTTCCGTGCGCCCGACAGCACAGACTCCTCAGACTACAGCAGACAGAGGCAGAGGTAGAGGGGGAGCATCCACTTCAGGTGCTGTTCAGCCACGTGTATATGCCTTAGTTGGGCGACAGGATCTTGTGTCTCCCCCAGATGTCGTCACAGGTACCTTGACTATATTTTCCCATGATGTATATGCTCTGATTGATCTGGGTTCTACCTTCTCATATATTACTCCGTATATCGCTGATTATGTTGGGGTGAGACCCGAGCCGATTAAACCTTTCGAGGTATTCACTCTAGTTGGTGATCCCGTAATAGCGAGACAAGTATATAAGGACTGTGTAGTCATTATATGTGATCGTCAGACAAGGGCTGATTTGATTGAACTTGAGATGATAGATTTTGACGTAATTATGGGTATGGACTGGTTGGCATCGTGCTATGCTAATGTTTGTTGCCGGACAAAGGTAGTTCGATTCCAATTCCCGGGAGAGCCCATACTTGAGTGGAAGGGTAATACAACTTCCCCAAAGGGTAGGTTTATTTCCTACCTTAAGGCGAGGAAGATGATATCCAGAGGTAATATTTGTCATCTACTTCGGGTTCATGACACGGAAGCAGAAGTGCCAACTTTCCAGTCTGTCCCGGTAGTGAATGAATTCCCAGATGTGTTTCCCGACGAGTTACCAGGCCTTCCTCCAGAAAGGGAAATCGACTTTGCTATTGATGTATTACCAAACACCGAGCCTATCTCTATTCCTCCTTATCGAATGGCTCCAGCAGAACTGAAAGAGCTAAAAGCACAGCTAAAAGATTTACTTGAGAAGGGGTTTATAAGGCCTAGTTCTTCGCCGTGGGGAACACCAGTCCTGTTCGTAAATAAGAAAGACGGATCTCTACGAATGTGTATCGACTACAGGCAGTTGAACAACGTGACAATAAAGAATAAATACCCTCTTCCCAGAATCGACGATTTGTTTGATCAATTGCAGGGCGCTAAATGGTTCTCCAAGATAGATCTGAGATCGGGTTATCATCGGGTGAGAATTAGGTAAGCAGATATTCCCAAAACTGCCTTCAGGACAAGATATGGTCACTACGAGTTTCGAATAAGGTCGTTTGGGTTGACGAATGCCCTGGCAGTGTTCATGAATTTAATGAATAATGTGTTCAGGCCGTTCTTGGACCTCTTCGTGATAGTATTTATCGACGATATTTTGGTGTACTCTCGCACAGAGTCAAAACATGCAGATCATCTAAGAATTGTTCTTGGCGTTCTTCGAGATCGGGAATTGTATGCAAAGTTTTCGAAGTGCGAGTTTTGGCTAAACTCAGTGGCATTTCTAGGCCACGTTATTTCAGATAATGGTATCCGAGTCGACACTCAGAAAATAGAAGCTGTGAAGACTTGGCCAAGAACTACGACGCCTACGGAAGTTCGTAGTTTCCTTGGATTAGCAGGATACTATAGAAGATTTGTAGAGGGATTCTCATCTATTTCATCCCCATTGACAAAGTTAACCCAGAAGTCGGCTAAATTCTAGTGGAGTGATTCCTGTGAGCGTAGCTTCCAAGAGTTGAAAAACAGGTTGACCCAGCGCCAGTGCTAACACTTCTAGAAGGATCAGATGGCTATGTAGTATAATGTGACGCCTCCGGTGTGGGATTAGGATGTGTATTGATGCAGAATGGGAGAGTTATTGCATATGCTTCGAGACAGTTGCGAAAACATGAACAGAATTATCCCACTCATGATCTTGAGCTAGCGGCGGTCATTCATGCATTGAAAATGTGGAGACACTACTTATATGGTGTGCACGTGGACATCTACATGGATCAAAAAAGCCTTCAATATATTTTCAAACAGAAGGAGTTGAACCTGCGGCAAAGGCGATGGTTAGAATTACTGACGGATTACGATGTGAACATTCTATATCATCCAGGGATGGCGAATGTAGTAGCAGATGCACTTAGCCGCCGATCGATGGGTATTTTATGCGGAGTTCCTTCGGAAAAGTGAGAAATGGTTCGTGAGGTCCATCGTTAGCAAGTCTCGACGTACGACCAATTGATTTAGGAAATGCAAGTATTAGCATCAATGACCCCACAGTTTCATCACTGAATCTAGAAGTGAAGGAACGGCAATATGAAGATCCTCAGTTAAGCCACTATCGAGATCTATCTCATGAAAAGGAAAAGTCTCCATTCGAAGTTTCCATAGAAGGGGTTCTTAGATATCGAGACAGGTTATGTGTACCGAATGTAGCAAACTTGCACCAACAGATTTTAGAGGAAGCACATTATTCCCGGTATTTCGTTCATCCAGGTGCAACTAAGATGTACCATGATCTTAAATCGATATATTGGTGGGATGGCATGAAGCGAGACATAGCAGAATTTGTAGCACGGTGCCCAAATTGCCAGCAAGTGAAGGCCGACCATCAAAAACCAGGAGGCTTATTGCAAGCAATGGAAATTCCTACGTGGAAATGGGAAGAAATTAATATGGATTTTGTGGTAGGATTACCCCGTACGCGAGGGAAGTATGATTCTATATGGGTGATCGTGGATAGACTCACGAAAGCAGCTCATTTTCTCCCCGTTAGAACCACATATTCAGCGAAAGATTATGCTAAATTGTATCTCAAGGAGATTGTACGACTTCACGATATTCCTCTGGCCATTATCACAGACAGAGGGGCACAATTCACAGCCAAGTTCTGGAAGTCCTTTCAAGAATATCTAGCTACTCAAGTTAAGCTCAGCACGGCGTTCCATCCGCAGACCGACGCACAAGCCGAGCGTACTATTCAGACCTTGGAAGATATGCTACGAGCGTGTGTGCTGGACTTTGGTTGTAGTTGGGATGAGAATTTGCCTCTTATTGAATTTTCCTATAATAACAGCTATCATTCCAGTATTCAAATGGCTCCATACGAGGCCTTATATGGAAGAAAATGCAGATCTCCAATTGGATGGTTTGAAACCGGAGAAGTACAATTGATAGGCCTCGACTTGATCCAACAAGCAGTTGAAAAGGTTAAAGTGATTCGAGACCGACTGTTAACAGCTCAAAGTCGCCAAAAGTCTTATGCAGATAATCATCGACGAGACTTGGAATTTCAAGTGGGAGATTGGGTGTTCCTGAAGGTATCGCCGATGAAGGGAGTGATGAGATTTGGCAAGAAGGGAAAGCTAAGTCCCAGATATATCGGACCCTACCAAATCATTCGTAAGGTGAGTCGAGTAGCCTATAAATTGGACTTGCCTTCAGAGCTCGAATCCGTGCATCCAGTTTTCCATGTTTCGATGCTCCGCAAGTGTATTGGAGACCCAACAAGAATAGTTCTGGTTGACGCACGGCTCGTAGACACACCCTAGGACGAACTGCTCTGATACCACTTTCGTCACAGCCCAACCGGAGGGCTATGACGGACACCCAGAAGCTGACCTCCTAGATGCCACAATACATACATAACATACCTGCTCATACTCATTCTGGGCCACCTGAGGGCACCCACAATATAATGTGTTGTCTGATAGGAATCATAAACTGGAGGGTCACCGCCCTCGAAAGGTATATAAATACATGCATCACTAAACTGAGCTGGGGTACAAGCCGACAAAGCTACCCGATAAAATTACATAACCAAACAAGTGCTGAGCAGGCCATACTGTCTGACTGAATATAAGTGTCTACGAGCCTCTACAGACATACTAGACAGGCTGCGGACGGGACAGGGCCCCTGCCCTACCCATAATCATCAAAAATATACCAGGTCTAGACGGTAACTCCGGCAAGAGATGAGTGTTCCACTGTCAAGCTGAAGAAGCAGCCTAAGGATACAATCTGTCTTCCGAGCTATCTAAACCTGCGGGCATGAACACAGCCCCCTCGAACAATAGGGGAGTCAGTACAGAAAATGTACCGAGTATGTAAAGCAGGAGAGTAATATACACATAGGAGTCATAAAGAAAATCTGAAACTCGTAAACTAAACTAACTAACTGAATGCATCTGTAAGTCTGATTATCTGAACATGTCTGCGTGAATGCATCTATATGTCTGCTTACTGAAAATGCCACTGTGGGCATATGATATGCAAAGGTCATAGTGCCGAAGGACGTACAACCCGATCCATATCCCATATAGGCCCCTTCGGGCATAATAGCATAATGGCCCCTTCGGGCATAATAACATAATGGCCCCTTCGGGCAGCCCTTTCGGGCATAATAATCATCATCAAATGTGCACCAGCTGATCAGATGGTAATGCGTATATACCGCCTCACCCTTTCCCCATACCCCATACATATATATATATATATATATATAACGCCTTTTGGTCACGAGTCAATATGCATGTATGCAAATGAATGTAATGCATAAACATAAACTAACATTATCATGGTACAATATTTAGGACCCATCAACAGAAGGAAAAATCATAATAGAGGGATACAAGATCATAGAGAACTGAGATACTCCTAGTACTTCTAAGAGTAGAATGATATGGAGACTTGATTACTCATTGTTCGCTCATGTCATAGGATCATGCAAAAATGAAATAATTGGAAAGCCTTATCATACCTGATTGATCTCCTACGAATTAGTGCTTATTCTCCTGAACTTCCAAATCTACACTCAAGAGAAATTATATTACCGTTAGACTTATCGTCATATGCCTATCTCAATTCCTTAAACCAAACTCCTTTAGAATCTGCCAAAATTTAGGCAGCATATCCCCTGTTTATATGCCTAGCTCGAAGTCACAATCCAGTAACCAATAATAAAAACAACAATACCAACATCAACAACAATATTATCAATACCAATATATTCCATAAAACATCCCCCACGATGTTTTGCAACATACAACAACAATTTACACTTCCTTTCTTCCTAATCAAGGAGCATAATCTCATCAGCACACCAACAACATTAGATACCATCTCTATACATGTAAATCAGCCCAGCCACATGACCATAACATGCTCAAAATAGTCCATAAACACAACAACTATAACACGGCACTTTATGACCTTTCCTCCATAACTATTTTCACTTTTAAGACTTGCTAAACCTTCAAATCAACCTAGCATAAGAGATAGGATGAAGAACATACCTTACACTTGAAGAAATTCAGCCACACCAACTTCCTTCAAGACCAAACTTTCCACAACATCAAGTAGAAGCAAGAACAATCACCTTTCATGGACTAGTTTGGTGTAATCTTGTTAAATTCTTGATTTAATGGGATATAAATGTTTGGGGGATGTGTTAGGAAGTTTCTAGGACTTATGAGAATGGAAATTGCTGCCAAAATGGGGTTGATGGGGGGGGGGGGGGGTTATACCCCTCATAAGTCGGTTCCACCGACTTTCCCAAGTGGGACCCGTGGATGCCATTTGGCAACTTGGAGTCTTTATCTTAAAATGGCCATAACTTTTTATCCCGATATTGTGTGAGGGCCCACGATCTATGTTTGGAAATATCTTTCAATTATCTACAACTTTCATTTTTGGTGTGTTTTCAAATTCCAAACTTATAATAGCTTTTTGGCCCCTCCAATTTAAATCATCCGAAAACATATCCTTAAATCATCCTTTTGGAGGACTTATGCCCATATTTGACTTAAGGGTCCTTCTTAAGACTTGCTCAACTTTCCATGTACTACTCATATCACTTTTCATGTGTCCTTTATAACACCCCAACATGTGGGCCCTACCTTAACTTACGGTTACGAGGGCTATTCATCTAGTAACGTATTGACTGATTTACTCCATATGGTCTCCAAATGTCATATATATATTATTATACTCAGATCATATAATCTTCATCCCTGATCCATGTACTCTCCCTTGAGCTCATACTAAGCCGTCTACAGTCTTGGTAACGCGAAATTTTTCGGTGTGTAACAGTGACTCCCTGGTGAGATTATACGGTCCAATTATATAGACCATATAAATCACACGGCCCGTATAATTGGCCGTATATCCCGGTTGGGCCAAAATTATTTTGGTTAAATATGGCCACCCTTGTTCATTATTTCATTTCCCACACTTGCTCTAAAGCTCCAAAACCCTTCTCCAAGCATCCTCCACTCTAACCCAATAGAAAATAAAGATCAAATAGCAAGAATTAAGGTGTTCATGTGTTGGAAGGCTCACTACGTTTAGTAGACTTCAAGAATAACTTGGGTATTGAAGCTAGGGTTTCCATACGAGTTGATAAGTTGCTCCAAAGCTCATTCTTATGAGATAAAAGGTTAGTTTTCATGCTTATTTCATGTTATTAAGAATGCTTAGTTGTTGCATAACTTGGGTGAAAGGAGAAAGTAGAGGATGAGTTCTAAATATGGGTTTCATGATGTTTTTGAGTAGTACATCAACTTGAGCCATGATTCCTAATATGATAAGGATATAATCTTGTTATGGAAGGTAATAATGATGATGAGGAAGTGTTATATGGAAATGTACAAAGGGTTGGTGTGAAGTTGTTAGTGTAAGTTGAATATGAGAACGAATTTTGGAGACCCTTAACTGAATATGACTACTCGAGTATGATATTGTGGATGTTATTATGGTTGTTTGGGAGTTGTTTTGGGATACGGTGGAAGTCGATGAAATAGGGGAAATGCTGCCCAATTTTTGTTAGTTCATGAATTATTCTAGATTGAATTTAAGAGTATCTTTAAGGCTTAACCATGGTATGCATCCTTCTAAATGTAGATTTTCCAAGCTTCGACGATGAATGTTAAGTAGTTGAGAAGACAAAGAGGTATGTAAGGCTAACCCTTCTTTCTTAAGGCATGATCCCAACGTTGTATTCCTTCATGTGAATTTGATAATGTCTTCCAAGATGATTTTATTCCTAGAATCACCAAGGCTTACTATTCTTGATATTCTCACGATACTATTGGTCTCATCCTATGATAGTTGAACTTCTAAGGAAAGGTATAATGGAAATGACGATGGCGATGATGATGTTGAGGATACTTATGTACTCCTATGTCTATATATATATATATATATATATAAGTATGACTATTAAGAACACCGAGCTTATGTGGTCGAGTATGATATCTATCGTGTGCGCGCCACTGCAGTTGGGTACGGATAACACTGAGCCTTGGTAGGGCCAGGTATGTATAACACCGAGCCTTGTCATGGCCAGGTATGTGAGACACCAAACCTTTATGGCCGGGCATGGTATTAATATATAAGTAAGCATATGAAATGGAAGGTTCCTATTAGAAAAAAGGTAAGGAAACGTGATAATTGTCGATAGAGGTAGAAATGGCTCTATCATCTCATGACTCTCCTATCTTATGTTATTTTTTATGCTTCTATTATGATGTTGATTATGCTTTACATACTCAGTACATTATTCATACTGACGTCCTTTTGTTTGTGGACGCTGCGTTGTGCTCGCAAGTGGACAGGGAGATAGACTTGATCCTTAGGCTGCTTATCCAGAGATTGCTTAGAGGAGCTCCATTTGATCCGGAGCTGTAGCTGTGGGTACTATTCTTTTGTTTATATATGCACATGGCGGGGCCCTGTCCCATTCTTATGATGATGTTTCAGACTCTTCTTAGAGGCTCGTAAACAGTCATGTATAGTAGATGTCTTTTGCCTTGTCAGCTCATGTTTTGATACATTATTTTGTCAATCTCGCCGGCTTGTGTATATGTGTATGGGCATAGTTGTTGACGTTGATATATATATAAAAGTGTTTTAGCCGTCGAAAGTGGTATTATTGAGGCATAGAATTGTTAGTAGGCCATGTGGCTCACCTAGATATGAATGTGAACGTACAATGAGAGGTGCCCGGTGGGTTAGTTCCGAGTGCCTGTCATGGCCTCCCAATTGGGTTGTGACATCTTTAGGTAATTGGCTACTCGAATTGTTGACTCTTCGGGTTTGAGTAGAATGGGCCACCAAAAATGAGAAGATCATATCGTATGTTGGACTTGTGCAGAGATTGGCAGATCGGTTCCGAGAGGTCAAGTTCAAACATATACCAAGAACCCAGAATGAGTTTGCTGATGCATTAGAAACAATAGCCTCCATGATTCATCATCCCGACAGTAGGTACATTGATCCAGTGAATATTAAAATCAGGGATCAATCGGCTCTCTTTGCTTTTGTAGAAGTAGAGACTGACGGAAAGCCTTGGTATGTTGACATTAAACTGTTCTTGGAGAAAGAAGAATATCCTGAAGAAATTACCACCAATCAGAAGAAGACTATCAGAAAGTTGGCAAATGGTTTCTTTCTCAACAAGAATGTTCTGTACAAAAGAACCCCATATTTGGGATTGCTTAGATGCGTTGACTCTATCGAAGCCACAAGATTGATTGAAGAAGTGCATGCTGGAACCTGCGGGCCTCACATGAATGGGTTCGTGCTAGCAAAGAAAATCTTAAAAACAGGGTATTACTGGATGACCATGGAGAACGATTGTAGCAAATTCGTCCAGAAATGCCACAAGTGTCAAATTCATTGGAAACTTGATAAAGGTTCCTCTAATGGAACTGAATGTTATGGCGTTGCCTTGGCCATTCGCCGCTAAGGGCATGGATGTCATAGGACCAATTGAGCCAGCAACATCAAACAAACACCATTTTATTTTGGTCGCCATAGACTACTTCACCAAGTGGGTGGAAGCAACATCTTATGCATCAGTAACAAAGAAAGTTGTCACGACCCAACCCCGTAGGCCGTGACTAGTGCCCGAATTGGACACTCATATTGCCTGTTAACTGTAATCATTTATAACTAGCATGTCATGAACTTATTTGTATAAAAAGGCAGGGCGTTATTTTATAGCTGTCACGATTCTGTATGTCATAAGCACCTGTCTCCTGAGGAGTTACCATTTTTAACAACAACATATATTTATATATACGCAAGCCGACAAGGCTGCCATTACACGCAACATTCCAAACATACATACTTATGCAAGCCGAAAAGGCTGCCATCACGAATGGGTACGCCCCAAACATAAGTCATGTTCATACAACGCAACGTCAACTATACATAGACCCACATAGATGTCCACAGACCTCTAAGAGTAGTGATAGTATCATATGACGGGACAGGGCCCCGCCGTACCCCGAATAAACACATACATATACGATAAAAGGGATTTATACCACAAGCTAGGCTCCGGAACAAAGGAGCACTTCAAAGTAGCTGAATAAGTATCCTAAGCTGGCGGATCTCCAAAACGAGCGTCTGTACCTGCGGGCATGAACGCAACCCCCCGAAGAAAGGGGGTCAGTACGGAATATGTACTGAGTATGTAAAGCATGAAATATAGTAATGGACTCATACTGAGACAAGGTGTATAGGACCCAATGCAATAAACAGAATTTCATAAAATTTGCCTTTGAACATATTTCATCTGTATCATTCTCATTTCAATATCAATGTAGAGTGTTGTAATCAAAGCTACATAGTCATTCTGTATATAACATATATAACGTGTCCCGGCCCTTTAGTAAGGGACTCGGTAATTAAAATCATAGCATCATAAACATAAACAAATACGTGTCTCGGCCCTCTAGTGAGGGACTCGGTAATAGGGAATATGCCCTCCTGGCCACCATCTCCATATCATCATGTCATCATATCATCACAACATCATATCATCATATCATCACATCATCATATCATCATATGTATATATATATAACGTGTCCCGGCCCTCTAGTGAGGGACTCAGTGATTAATATAGTAAATATGCGCACGAGAACGTGTCCTGGCCCGGGACTCAGTGAAGGATTTAGCGGTAAGCACGAGCAGAATAATAAGCAACCACATATACGCAATTCATCTTTTGAGACTCAATAGATAAGCAACTAACCAGCTCTAAAGTATTGGGATAATAATCATATTCAATTCTTTTCAACTCTTATTATAAGTTATAGCAAGGAACGTTTCAGCTTTCATGTACATGTATCAATTTCCATGATGTAGTTTTTGAAAGTCAAGTATGCTTCTGTTCATGCCATTCTTTTAAGAGTAAGAACTTCTATACATCATTCATTAGTCAATCATGTAGTAGGCTCGTGGCAATAGCATTAAGGAAGTATAGAATCATAAGTCATGCATGGAGCTAGAGAATAGAATTTACCCCCATGGTTCATATCATTTCATACTTACGTCTAGGACATGCCAAAAGAAATAAAGAATAGGCTTTACATACCTTTAGCGTTTAGTCGTATTATAACTTGTACTTGCTGCCCAAAAAACTTATCCTATATCAAGATATCAAGAGCTACAATTAGTCTACAAAGGAATTTAATACGTATTTTGACGCTCACAATCCCTTTCTAACATTTAAACGACGTTTCGTTCGCATTCAAACCCACTAGTGCTACAAGCTAACATTGCTAATAATTCTTTCATATATCAATCCAAACTTGTTTAACATGACTTAGGGGAATTTGGACAGCTTGCACATCATTCAAATCAATCCCAAACTCACGGCCAAACAACACATACCACAATACCATTTTCACTTAGCAATTTTCCAGATTTTACTTACAACGACAACAACACATTTAATAACATTACTTTCACGATTCTTGGAACTGTTTTAGCATCATTTTTATTCTTACAACAGCCCACAAACCATTTCAATTTCAACTTGAATCATTGCACTTCACTTTCACTATATGTTCATAACAACATTCAACATACACTAATTCACTTCTAACCTTAAAATAGTCCACGGTTTTGGGCTGCTTGTATACTTCAACATGATTCGTTTCTTTAACACCTCAATTCACATATTCAATATGCATACAATACACCACAATGTCCATAACAACAACAATCAAAACTTGGCACAAAACAGTCCACAAACTCCCCTAAAACAGTCTCCTTAAACGTTTTCCACACAATTACCACATCTTCATGATTTTCATCCATTCATCCAAACCACAACACATTCAATCCATTTCCAATATATGTACAAGAAGATTAAACATGATTCCATTAAGTCTACACGGCTCATTTCAATTTTTAAGAAAAACAGTCCAATACCAATATGCAACATCATAAACAAACTTCTACAATCTTTGTTCATTTACATATGTTGACACACATTCACTCCATCAACAATACATGCAAAATGAGACCAACCATGGCTTCACCAAGATCACGGCTCACCCTCAAGTTCAACCACAACAACAATCCAACAACAACATGCATGAATTATACATTCAAATCATCATGCACCACAAGAACAATGATCATTCTTACCTTACAACTTGTTCTTCAACCTTGGCCGAATCTTCAACCCTATTGAAATGCTACACCTCCTTGTTTCTTTCCAACAACTACTACACGTTCTTATGCACTTGATGAGGAGTTAATTTGATGGAGAAACTGATTTTTTTTGGAGCAATTTCACCCCACCACTCTCGGCTAGCTCTAGGCCGAGAGCTTCTCTCTCTAACACTATATTTTCCTACACTTTGTAATGTTGAAATGATGTAGTGAGTTGATGAATAATCAGATTTTTACCTTATATATGGGTTACAAGGTTTGGACAAGTGTCCCACTCAAGTTTTTTGGGTCAAGAATATTTGACCATTTCACTCAACTACACGGCCAAACATGGCTTAAAATAATGGACTGATTTTTGTTCCCAATCCCACTAATAATCTAATCATGATTAATTTAATCCCAATTTCCCATTAATACTTCCATGCCAAACGAAATTTGTAGGTAATTTGTGACTTGAAACGAAGCCGGAAGTTAAAGTCTCTACTTCGTATCTTAAGATAGTCTTGTCTTTAACTTGTCGCGTTTATTTTCAAACGTCCCAATGTATGAAAATATGGGTTATAACAAAAATAATCGCAGATTTTGTGCGCAACAACATCATATGCCGATTCGGCATCCCAGATTCGATCATAAACGACAATAGGACTAACTTGAATAGCCACTTAATGAAAGAAATGTGTGCGCAGTTCCGAATCACTCACCGAAATTCGACCACATACCGGCCACAAATGAATGGAGTTGTGGAAGCGACCAACAAAACCATCAAGAAGATCCTCAGAAAAATGATTGATAACTACAAAGACTGGCATGACCAACTGCCTTATGCATTACTGGGATATCACACTACTGCTAGGACTTTAACTAGGGCCACTCCGTACCTGTTGGTGTAAGGCACTGAAGCAGTACTACCAGCTGAAGTAGAAATCCCTTCACTTCGAATCATACAAAAAGCTGAGTTGGACGATGCAGAATGGATCCGCAAGAGGTATGAACAACTAGCTTTGATAGATGAAAAGCGAATGATTGTTGTTTGCCATGGTCAATTATACCAATAAAGAATGGCGTGAGCTTTCAACAAGCATGTGAGAACCAGGGTTTTTCAAATCGGGCAATTGGTGCTCAAACGAATATTCCCAAGCCAAGAAGAATACAATGGAAAGTTTGCACCAAACTGGCAAGGGCCCTATATGGTGCGAAAAATACTATCAGGAGAAGCGGTGGTACTTGTTGAGATGGATGGTTAGGAGTGGCCAAGAACAATAAATTCAGATGCCATCAAAAGATACTACGTGTGAAGAAGAACAAGAAGAAGAAGAAGACTACGAAGATTCAAAGTTTTTATCGTTTATGTTGCTTTAATTGCATTTCCTTTTCTTGTAATTTTGCATTTTTTCTTAGAAAGACCAAATCAAAATATGTACGAACTACGCGAGGACCTGATTCCCAATACTTATAAGGGGATACGTAGGCGCTTTTCCAAGCTCGGTCGCTTTAACCCAAAAATCCAAAATTATGTACTTTGAACTACGTTATGACCTGATTTCCATTTGGGATACGTAGGTGCTCTTTTGAGTTCGGTCTCATCAAAAATTCCAATATGTTTACCCTGAACTATGTTTCGACCTGATTCCCAAAATGGGATACGTAGGCGCTCTCCCGAGCTCGGTCATTCCAAACAAAATTCCCAATAAACCTAAACAAAACTCCCAATAAACCTTAGGAAACCTTAGAATTGATCTAGCAAGAGAGAGATAAAGGTAACCCCATAAGAAAACTGGGGCAGAATTTTTGAGAGGACCTTAAAAATTCTTTAAATATATCAGTTCACAGGAATGAACTGATCAAAACTTCTACACAGGGGTAGAATTTTTTAGAAGAATCTCAAAAATTCCTCAGGCATAGTAAAATTCAGAATCGACAAATACACACTTACACTGGGGCAGAACTTTGTAGAGGGTCTCAAAAATTCCTTCAACATCACGAAATTCGAGTTGGAACAAAGATGTATACAAACTGGGGAAAAAAATTTCGAAAGGGATACGAAAATTTTAGTGCGAGACAAGACCAAGACAGAGAAAAGTGATAGAGGACTTTTGTTCGAGTAACCAATGTCATGACATTAAAAGGCTGCGTATAAATATATCATTTTAGAAAATATATATATATTTAAATCACTACTACAGATTTATTACTACAAATATATATCTTTTCCAAAATCATCGCCAAAAATTTTGAACTTTGCTAAAAAATAAAAGGATTTTTAAGGAAAATGAGCATTCATTCCTGCCAAAGTATGAACAGAAGAAGTCCATGTGCAGGGAGTAGTAGTCGACCATATACAAAACTAGCGAATTTTTCTGTGGATGCAGGAACAACAAGCATGGATGCTTTTACGCTAACTTGTTTGCTGAGATGTTTGAAATAGGATAACGACAATGAGCAAAGTGAAGAAGAAACTTCAAGGAATAGCGGCAAAGAAGAATATACGAAAGGGTAACCTCGAATAAAGTTTGTTTTACGCTGACAAGTTTGTTTGTTTTGCAGAGCACAAAGATTTTTACAAAGAAAATTTTAAGATTACAAAAAGATATAATCACGATTTACCGAAGTTTGGTCTCCACTAAACTGTATTGTATCAAAGTATTGAGACCCCGGCCTAGACGTCGCATAACTTGACTTGATACAATGACTGATTAGCTGTCTTAAATTTGATAAGCACATTCCTCACCTGAATCAGGTGACGTAACTCTGACATCAAATTTAAGATCATCGACACAAAATGTCAGCAAAGTTGGATTAATTTTGACCTGAAAGGTAGTCACAATTTTCATCCTGACAATCCATGATTTGAAGACGATGCATTGATATCGGTATCGAAATGTTGTATTCACAATAGAGTCTAGTCCTTTCGAAAGATATGAACCCTGTCGACGGGCGAGTATTCTTCCTCGGAGTCAAAAACGGAAGGTGTCAATCTTGCCGCTGAGGTAAGCTTCATTCCTCAAGATGACGATATGGATTAAACGACTACGTGTCGAAGGGGCTGAGTCGTCATCCATATATATAGCCAAAAATAGGTAGCATAATTTTGAGGTTGATGTGCACAATCATTGAAATACGAATGTGATTCCTACATCAAGATTTGCGGTCGCTACTGCAGTTTATCTCAAGTTAACGTAATTCCGGTTCAGGAATAGTGGCAGTCATGAGAAAAGGCTCCGCACTTGAGTATGCAGTAGTTAACTTGAATATTCTGACTAAATGTTGTAATTCTGGACACAGATGTTAGTAGTCATCATGAAAGGAGTATGATACTGCACTCTGATGTGCAGTCAACATTTGGGTAATTTTGACTATAAATGATGTAGTCCCGAACTGGTATACCGCAGACTTCGCATGAGGATAATGATGCAGTCGACACTAGATTTGCGACAGTCACCGCGGTATGTGAAAATGATGTGAGTCCAAATTTTTAGGGGTGGTGGATGTCATAAAAAACAAAATGACCCCGCACTTGAAAACATGGTTTTCATTAGTAAAATCCTGCTTGCGAAAATGACAACCGGACTGGGATGTGAAGGTTTCACAAAATACGGTATAGCCCGACCAATATCCCAACGAAAGTTATCATTGGAAAATGAGAACATCTGAAAATGGCGAGAAAAGAGCCAACTGAAGTATCATGATTATTATTCAAAATTATTTCAAAAAATATACATGCACAAAAGCACACACTTACAGGGAAAGAAGAAAAGACGGATGATCGTTCGCCGAGAACCCGATAAATGACAGAAAATGACAGGGTCAACCTTTAAAGCAGATGGCAAGAATGCCGCACAGGTATGACGTTTACGGTAGAGAAATTTTTTTCTTCAAATCCCTAACACGCAGGACTCGGCACTTGGAGATGGCTAAATGCTACCGAGAACGGAAGCAAAAAGCCGGATTCAGAACATGCGAAGCATACTTGAAACCTTTTCTTGGGAAACCGACCAAAAACCATATATGAAAGTCAAGCTTTATACTCCAGGATTGGAACATCACTTCAAGCAACTAAGCCGTAATAAATCCTTTTCAAAACCTCTTCTGGTTCGAATTTTCTACCGGAAATAGTCAAACTTTTTGGGCTATCGAGTCCAACTATAATTAGCCTGATTCTCAAAGCCAGGGATATGTAGGCTACTCAAGTTTCGAGGATCAGCCATATTCCTATAATTATTTCGGGACATCCCGAGATCGTTTAACGAAAATTCTTTACTTTATAGTCCTCATGGAGTTAGAACTACAAACGACCTGAATTCTCATGTAACCTGAGATATGTAGAAAGCCTAGAAACCGGGGTCTAGCCATACTTAAAAATTTTGAGCAAAGAGAGTTGTAATTTTCTATTTATTCGGTAAAAATTAGGTTTGTCAAAATTCGTAGCTCAAGGATGGCCTTGCCATCCTCGAACTCCGAAGGGACAGTTGTTGACACCTAATTTTCACCTCATAAGTTGTGTATTTTAATTTTCAAATTTCCCGAGTCAAAGACGGAGTAAGGATACTTCCTTTCAATTTTAGAATCTCAAAAAATTACAAGAAGATTGAAAAATTGACATTATATTATTATTTCATAAAAAAATTGACAATTATAAGAAAATTATGAGTTATTTACTTTCACAAACTTTATTTAAAGGGATGATATGTATCTCTCTCCGTCTAAATCGGATAAATTGATAGTTAAAAAACGTATGAATTACGGCTCGTCTTTGACCGCATTTTTCACATTCTTAAATATTACTCGGAAGTATGTCAATATTAGGATTGTTTTAAAGCTAATATTTGAAATCTACGAGTTTTAAATTTTAACTAGCCTAAATAATTATTTTATTTAGTGATATGCATATTTATAATATTTGGTCTTTAATTGATTTAAATTGGGGGATTTAACTTAAGCTTTTTAAAAACTTTAAGGGGGATGTTTAAAAAAAAGGGGGTAATGGAAGTTTATTAAAATAAACTTCCACCTCCCCCCCCCCCCCCCCCCCCACCCATTTCATTTTACTCCATCTGTGACCCTCCTCCCTTTCTCAGGCGATATAGGCGACATTGTTAGGGTTTTGCTCGCACCTTCGAATCATGGCAATTTCGGGCTTATTTTCGCAAATTGTTTGTGGGTTTTTGACCTTAAGCATGTTCTTTCATGGTTTCCAGGTTCAGTTCCCTTCGAATTTTCGTTTTGCTGTCTAAATTAATCCCTAAAACTAGGATGTTACTCGAGTTTGATTGGGTTAAGGTTGCCATGGGCAAGGTCCCGAACCCTTGGCCATCTTGTGCACCTTAGCACCATAAAATCAAACCTAAGGGAAATTTCCTAGCAAGTTCCTAAATTAAGGTACACGAATTAGGGATTTTATCCCATTGTACTGATTAGTACAACTATACCGTTGGAATATAGGCTGTTTTGTACTATTTTGATTTTTTTAGATTTTTATTTGATTTTTTGGATAGATTTTAGGGTACAAATGAGTTGTATTTTGTTGTCCTATATGGAAAATTTCAAATTATCTGTTATAGGGTACAATTTTATGATTTTTTTTTGGGGGGGGGGGGGGGGGGGGGGGGGAACTTAGGATGAGGTGTCCATTCTATCCTAGGATTCCCAAATTTGGAAAATCTATATATAGCAAGTTGAGGAATTGGAAGAGGAACTTTTTTCGAACTTTAGAAAAGCATAGGCTAAAAACATAAGAGAGATAGAAGAAATATACAAAAAATAGTTTTTTTGTAAAGAATATCTATTCAATACATATAGATATATATGAGGTAAAAGAAAAGAAAGGTGAGTTTGAGGATCAAAAGGGTTTAGTTGTTTGAAGTTTGAAGATTCAATCCTATTTTTGTCTTTAGGTTGCCACAATAAAAGGTAAATCCTATTCTAATCCTTTTTCCTATTTCTAGCTTTGCTTATGCTTTGTTTAAACTTGTTTGTTATTTGAAATTCCATGAATGCTTAGTCTAGTACTTAATATTGTTATTTCTGTGATTGTTTGAAAGTTATAGAATGAGCTAAGTATTAGATTTTATTATGATATTATAACTTACTAGTTTGAAGAATAGAAAGAAACAATTGAATATGAGGGTCTAAGGTCTTCTTAAGATTGTTTCAAGGGTAGCTAGTTAGATGTTTAGGATAACGAATTTAGTTGGCCATAATCTATATTTGAAACTATAATCTCATGCTTTCTTTTTAGCCTTGTGTTTTGAAGCTGTGGTGATTTTGGAGACTGTTTTGGATAGGATAAGAGTACTTAGCTTTATTTTGGGTAAGACATAGTTGTTCTGAAATCTGGGAATTACTCCTATGGTTTATTTTAGTTTCTATACTCTATTTTGCCCATATGTAGTTGGATATGATTCTCTGTTAGTTGCTTAAGAAGGTATGCTTGTTTGATATGCTGATAACTGTTTTAAATTAGTAAGTCTTTTCCTTCAAAAATAAGTCATGAAGTTGTTTTGTTTAAAACTTGAATGAAGTTTTGCGTAAAAGAGCAAATATCTTGAAATTGCTGTTTGGTTTGATGTTTATGGTCTGTTACTTTCTCTATTGTCAAACAGCTAAAAATGGTATACACTAGTGCCCAGTGCTTGATAGTTTGATTTGGATTAGCATACTTACTATTTTTTTTCTAAAAATGATCTTAAGTCATCACCATAATCTAGTTTGCTAATTTGAAGTTTTGAAAAACTGCTTAAGTGTTTATAATGTTCTAAAAAAGGAAAACTTAATAGCTTTGAATGGACTTGCTATCTTGTTTGAGAAGTTTAATAGGAATTAAAATGGAGTTTGGTGTCTGTCCTATAGAGATCTTGAAACCTTGGATTTGTTATGAGAAGTTGGTTAAAGTTGAAGTCTGTGTCTGCCAAAAAATGAGTTTTCATTAGTCTATGGGGGGGATTTATGTTTGTCTCATTTGAGATATGCATAGTTAGAACTTGAAAATGGCTTTAAAAGTTCAGAACTTCACTGAATTGAAAATTTGTCCCTCTTTTGCTTAAAAATAAGTTTAAAATATGAACTTGTCTAACCCATTCTTGTACAATCTGCTATGTGTTTTGCTTCTAGTGCATCTTCATGACCTAGAGTAGAGATCATACACCCTTTAAGTCCCCGGCCTTAAAATTTTCTGTAGTTTGGTATAATGTTTGTAGAAAATTATTTGATCATGTGACTAAAAATGGAAACTTACCCCGAAATCAACTATCTAGACCAAACTGTGTTCATCTAGCTGTTTTTTGAGGACCATTGTGACCTATTTAAGATGGTTTTTCTCTCTGAATGTTATTATTTGCTCCAACTTATGATTTGACACTCCTCAAAGCTGGTATTTTGAAAAATTGAGGCCGCTATTAGCCAAATATGGCCTTTAAAGACTAAAAGCTGTAGGAAGTGAACTTATTTTGATTTTGAAATTTTAAACCATAATTATATGCTATATTGTAACCTATAGTTTGCTTGCCTTTCCTGAATCTGAAAATCAAAAAACTGATTAAGACTTATTTCTGTATCAAAACTACTTCTATGTGACTTTTTGCTAAATATTGCAATGCAACTTAGAACAGGCTGTTGAATTTGAAGTATTGAATCATTAGTCTCTCCTATTTGTCCCTACTTGAAACTGCATAGAACTAGTAGAACTATCTCACTTAGTTAATTTAGGAGGATGTCTTGTGAGCTTTTGGAATAGTTTGAGTCTGAAAAATGCATTTCTTGAAACCTCAAAAATTTGTACATTGCTTGGATGATTTTGACATTAGTCTAGGTTTGGGCCCTAGGAGTAACTTTGTTTATTTCCATCCTTGGTCTTGGTCACTACCCAGTGTAATCCCACAATAGTGGGGTCTGGGGAGGGTAATATGTACGCAGCCTTACCCCTACCTGGGTAGGGAGGCTGTTTCCGATTGACCCTCGGCAACCCTCCTCCTTTATCCGGGCTTGGGACCGGCAATGTGAGCGAGCTCACACAGGCGGAGTTTTTTATTTCCATCCTTGAATCTTGTAAAACCAACTGAATTTGAACAGAAAACCTTGTCTATGATTGAGTTTGTGGAACCTAAATTTCAGCTTTAAAATTGCAAAGTTCTGAGGGCCTTGTTAATTTTGTGGAGTTCCTTTCAGGCTAAGTGGATCATGCCCTATTTGAACCATAATTTGGCACAAAATCTTCTTTTTGCGCTATGTTAAATACTGGTTCTTGTAGCCTGTTTTGGATTTAAGACTGTTTGATTCTTTGCTTAGTTTTGGACTGAATTTGGAGATGTTAATGTTTCTCTTGCTTATCATTCCTGAATCTTATAAAAAATAGGCTGAGCTGAATTGAAAATCTTGATTAATGCTCTGCGTTTGTGGATACTGTGAGCTTGTTTCTTTGACTGATGTTACATTGATCATGAGAACTTAAAGTAAGAAACTGTGAACATTTTGGAGAGTTGAATATTGTATTTGCTTGGTTCATATCTTGACCTTTCCTCCTTACTTGTTTGGATGACCTTATGATCCATTTACTGAGTTCAATATGCAATAATTTTGTTGAAAACCTTCTGTGAATTTCGTTTAACTTAGAATATTTGATAGGTTGAGAAAAGGTAAAATGAGGTAGTGATCATGAGTGGCTCATATACTTCTTCTTTTCCTTTTCCCTGTGTCACGACCCAAACTGATGAGTCGTGATGAGTGTTTGACCTCTAGCGACCAAACACCCCTAAACACATATCTGAACATCAAGGGCCCATAAATGGCATAAACTGATCTCATACTGCCTCATGAAAGGATAACATTATAAACTCCGCACAAACTGTACATACACATATATACTGAAAACAGTGCAAGCCAGCTAGGTCGCTACATGTACTATACACAAAAGAATAGGAGCCGACAAGGCTACATCATCTGACTAATACATACAACTGTCTACGGACCTCTACTAGAATGAAAGTTGTAGAAAGGATGGGTCAGGGCCCCGTCATACCCATATGCATATACATCTCAAAAGGGCTATCATACCAAAATAGACTGCAACTTCAGATCAATGGAGCGCACTGACCACTGCTGGATAGAAGCCCTACTAAGCTGGACCACCTGTCTGTCTACCTGAACCTGTGGGCAAGAACACAGCCCCCCGAACAACGGGCAATCAGTACGGATAATGTACTGAGTATGAAAGGCATGAGAACAACATGTATATATAAGAATTATGAATAAAATCTGAACTCATAAGCTGAAATAACTGTCTGCATGTACTTGTATGAACTAGTATCTGTATGTATCTGCATAAACCTGTATAACTGAAAATGCCTCTGTGGGTGCCTAATATTCATACTCTCAATGGTAATCATGCTCATATGCATAAATATAGGTCATAGTGCTGAGGAACATTCAGCCCGATCATATCCCATATAATAGTAATGCTGAGGAACGTACGGCCCGATCCATATATTATATAATAATAATGCCGAGGAACGTACAGCCCGATCCATATATCATATAATAATAATGCCGAGGAACGTACGGCCCGATCCATATATCTTATAATAATAATGCCGAGGAATGTACGGCCCGATCCATATATCAACATCAAGGTGCACCAGCTGATCAGGTGGTAATATGTATATAACGTCTACCATTTTTCATACCCCATATACATATAATACTTGCGTATATAACGCTTTCATATTACGGGTCAATATATATATATATATATATATATATGTGAATGAATGTAATGCATGAATAATTGTATACATAAAATTGGACACATGAACGGAAGGAGCAATCATAAACCGGGTACATGAACATCAAAGACTGAAGTACTCCTAATGCTTCTAAGAGTAGAGTAATATGGAAGCTCACTTACTCGTTTGTCGGTTCATATCGTAAGATCATTCCGAAAGAAGGAAAGGATACTCTTAACATACCTTGAAGTATACCTAATCGTCCAACATCTATCTCTCGAACTTGTAAGTCTATAGTCAAGATAACGTAAGCCTTAATCAGACTATTTACCTCGCTTACTAATCATTTCAAATACGAATAGAGCTTGAAAAATTATGGGCAACATTTCCCTTATAAATTTAACAACCCTTCAACTTCCCATTCAATCAAACATCAACCATAACAACAATAACAACACTTATATATAAATATATACTCAAATCTATCCCCAATCATCTCTTAAAATAGCCTCAAATCACTACCTTAAGCTTCATCAACTTACCTATTCCACAAATACCCTGTCTTCACTTAAAACCACTAAAACTCTCGGTAATAAACTTAAATATAAGGGTAGAAATATTTCACATACCTTGAGGGGTCCAAGATTCCAAAGATCAACTTCCACTCCAACTACCTAAGCTTCACAACTTGAAGAAACCCTAGAAACTACCTTCTTCTTGACAAGCACAGGTCCACGGGGCTCAGACCTTACCAAATCTCCACTAATAATGATGGAAAATATTGGGAGAGAAAATATTAGGGTTTCTCTAATTTGGAATGGAGGAAAATAAGAAATAAGGTCGTGAACCATATATTTATACTCGGAATTAAAAAGGTTACAGCGGTGCGGTTCGACGGACGGGTTGGCGACCCGTCTACGCTGACTGGTGTCTGCAGATTTCTCAGGTTCAGCGCAGATCACGCCGATTCGATTCGTTTAACTTCTAAACTTGTAAATCACCCGGGATACCTACTGGTACCTTTGTACACGGGGTAAGGCACTTTATATCGCCAAAGCTTGGACACGAGTCTCTATTCTAACGGCATACCCGATTATGAAAACCATAGGTTTTACTACGACGAGAATGAGAGGCGTAACACCCTGTTTTCTTGGTGATTCTGTTTACATGACCATATCTCCTCCATGCCATTTAAGACCTGAAACTTGCACTTGAACTAGTTGGAATTACTTGAACTGTTTGGATGCTCCTACATTAGAGTTTTGTTATGACTGTGGGTATGTGAACCATTCATACCATTGGTGTGTTTACTTGCCTCACCTCTCCCTTGATTGATCTTTTTGTTTGACATTTAGGATCTAAGAACTTGCTTTACAAATAAATGATTGAAAAGATGCTAAGTCAAGACTGTAAACTTGTTGTTCTGGAAAATTGATTGCAAGAGTTGAAAAAGAAAACTGTAAACATATTTTGAAAAAACAAAATGAAGTTGCCCTTGATTGTCTAGCCTGGCTGCTCCTCTCAGCTTCATCTAGTGTGTGATCTCACCTTTAAACCTCTATGATACTGTCTAAAACCCTCTTTGAATCTTGTTTGGACTGATATACTTGACTAATTAAGAAAAACTAATATGAAATACCTTAATTCTATTCCTTTCTCTTTGGAGGAAGGTGTTGTGTTATAATAATACTTCTCCATGATCATCTAGATGTAGTTCTCAGTCTGGAATTGTTGTTTCTTTCATTAGGTTAATACTTGAGATCAATTGGAATCTGTGTAAGTGTTTTCACTTGGTTAAGCTCTAAAACTATGTGTGTAGCTGACAATGGCCTTCATTGGCTCTATAAGGTGTTGAAAGAGATTGAGGCTTGAGATTGTATTCTTTTTAGAATCTGTGATGCCTTATAAAACTGGTCACTTTGGTTTGTTTTAGCTTGGCCTGATTTGTGCCTAGAGACTTTATGTGCACTATTTTTGAACCATTAATATCTTTGAATTCCTAAAAGATGGGTTGATAATTGAACTCATGTTGTAAACTTTGCTTGTGATTTGATAATTGTCTAAGTGAGACTAGTCAAAACCTGTGATTACAAGTCTTCTTTAGAAAAAGGAAGTTGGGAGGAGAAAGTCTGTCAAAAATTGGATTAATATTGTCCTACTCTACTCTAAATTGATCATGTTTTGACTTCAAAGATTACTCTTTGCATTAGTGTTTTGGAACTGGTTCATAAGTAACTTGTGTTGGTTTGAAATTGCTTGTTTCCCCTTTTCTTGTGTTGGCTGGACTGCCTCTTGATGCTCCTACTTGAATTTGTTCTTGAAACTGTGATCTTGGTTGTGTATTTGCCTTAATTGTTAGTTGAATCTTGGGTAGAATAAAATTTTAAAATCCTTTGGCATTTGCTGGGAAGATTGAGGATTTCATAAACAATTAAATGTGGTATTTGGGGGAGGAGTATATAGTGTATATGAAGTATATATATAGAGGGTATGTCCCCTTAAGGGATTTTTCTCTCTATGTGTGAGTATATCACCTAGTATATCATGGTCCAACACTTCTTCTTGCATGATTTCAAGAGATGGGCCAATGGGCCCGTACACTAGTTCAGTCTTTTTTGCATATCTGTCCCTTCTCCGTTTATTCAGTTATGGGCTTAGCCCAGTTTTGTTGTAATTTAAATTTTGGCCTTGTAAATTTAATTTATGTCCTTAAGATTAGATACTAATGTATTTATATCCTTTATTTGTAAAACTCCCCATTCGTTGGTGGGTTCAACGAGGCCCACCAATTTACTTAGATCGAGTCAACCTCATTATGGACGGGCTGAGCAATTGGAGCAGATTTGGAGCAGATAAGTTTAAAATTGCATTTATTTTCTGTTGGGCTTGGTATGCCCAACCCCCCTTACCTCGTATTATTTACTTGGAAAATTGATGAAATGTGTTTATTGGAACCTTTAAGATGGTCATGAAATTTAAAGTTGCCAAAATCGTT
Source organism: Lycium barbarum (assembly GCF_019175385.1). Taxonomy (NCBI): domain Eukaryota; kingdom Viridiplantae; phylum Streptophyta; class Magnoliopsida; order Solanales; family Solanaceae; genus Lycium; species Lycium barbarum. The sequence continues at coordinate 48,413,998 of NC_083343.1, read as the reverse complement.
TTTAAGTTATAAAAATTTATTTTTTGATAAAAGTTAACATGCAAATTATTTTTGAGACTAAGACTTCCTTACAGATAAAAAATGAACATTCTTTAAATGCAAATCATGATTTTGAACAAAAATGACTTGATAAATTTTATGGACTTAAAAGGCAAAAAAATAGTTGTGGACCGTACATATGGACATTTTGGACAAAAATTGGACTTAGACTATTTTTGGATTAACTTGGACCAAAAGGATAAAAATCTAAAATATAAAATATGGCTGAAAAATGGATAATAACAGTATGCCTAAAAAATGATTTTTTTATAAAACTTAAAGATTAAAAACCCTTTTATCTAAAAAACTCGGGTGGGCTAACGTGGTGCTCTACCTAGGTTAAAGGTCTTCGGGAGTTAACCTAGGTGTTCTAGTCCGAAACCCAACGCCCAATTTTGGGCAAAACTCTACCACTTTCGTTTCTTGAAATGTGATATATTTTGCATGAATGACTAACTCTTTGTTGCAGAAATATAAAACGAAATAGTTCTTTCACTATAAATAATATATATCTACAAAAGCATACAATTAGAATCCCTAGGTCAACCGTATTTTACAGATCTTTAATACCGGGGTGCCTAACACCTTCCCCGGGGGATCACCAGAACCCTTACCAATACTTTGGTTAGATTATGATTCTTTTAAAAATTTAATCGTTTTAAATGAACCCTTTTTGAACTGGTTTTCCTATTTTCCTAAAAATCAGGCGGCGACTCTAAAATAAAGTCCATTTAGAGCACCATCCACGTAAAAGTATATTTTTTCCTTTTTCCCGATACGATTGACAATCGTACCTCCCCTGGACACTTTCCTTTTTAAACGAGGCAAGTGCAAATACGAATCGGAAAAAATAGATACGCTACACACCCCAGAGTCTGGTCTAATCCATGCAAGAGCATCTAACTAGAATTTACAAGTCTGGAATATCAATAATACATGAAGTCTGAGTATGTCTCAAAAAAAGAAAATAAGACATAAATAAAGAAGAGTCTTCAAGGCGGTCGACTTCTCGTGCTCACCTTGTAGACTCTAAGCAACTCTCGGAGCGACTATCAGCCACGAGAAACAAAGGTCGAACCCACCTGGAATTCTACATCAATAAAAGAATGCAGCAAATGCAGGTCAGTACAAAACCACAGTACTGGTAAGTATCATAGGCTGACTAAGTTTAGCTAACATAATCCAGACAATAAAGTAAGATTAGCTGATAAATCAACAAGTATAAGTCAAACACAAGCCAGAACCAAGTACACGTCATCACCTAGTTGCAGCATCTAAACCCAAGTGTGCCAAGTCTCTATATAATTAATCTGAATCCAAATAACACAACTACATCACCAGATCATCAACACAAGCCGAAATGCAATGCAATAATGTATGAAATGTGGATGCAATGCAATGCTATGTACACATGTACTCCGGACGGAAGTATCGACGTCTCAGTAGCACAACCCATGAGGGACCCGCGAATTTCGTGTACCACTCGTTCCGGATCTTTATCCAATGGTCGAACGAGACTCTGAATCTTTGCCCACTGAGGATCATCATCAGTACAACCCATTGAGGATCCGTGGAGTCCATGTACCACTCGTTTCGGATCTTTGCCCAACAGTAACGAATCTCCGGATCTTTACCCACGGAAGATCTTTATCAAATCATATCAAATAATATCATATCACTCGGAACCATTTCCCATCGAGAATTTAAAACGTTTTCTCTTATAGATAAGTCTCTCATAAATCAGTTCCAAACCATTTCCATCGTGTATGAATGTATGAATGCATAATGCTAAATCAATGCAATAATGCCCACGAATATGCTATGGATTCCACAACACTGTAAGCCCTATCAAGACTTATATAAATCAACTCAACAGTAAGCATGATCTCATCATAAACAGTCCGATCAATATCACAAGTACCAAGCATGGGTACGCCAACAATATCATGAAAAGGCTACACAAGACATAGAACTCTATCCTCGTATCAAACGTCAAAAGTAAGATACTATAATATAATGAAAAGGTATAACAATAGTCTCTAATATGTACTATCACCACGTGCCATCAAGCCAACAACAATAGAACAAATCAAGTCACAACTCAACGGGGTGGCTAGCCCCAATCACATAACAAGGCCCAACCTAAGACAATATCCAACCCAACTTCATACCCGAAGGTTTACATGCTTTATCCGACAATATCATCTAAATATATGCTTTTCTAAATGAAGTCGCACCATAGGGTAAGCCGTAACCTACCTGGAAGGCCGAACAACAATATCACCAACAATCACACCTTAGCCTTTCCTTTCCTTTGAGCCTCGAGATCAAGAAATTCTATTCATATTCGAAATCTAGATTAAAAATCATGAAGATCGGTACCTATATTGCTATCATTCAAATTGGGTCAAAACCAACCCTAAAATTTGGGGAAATGGGGCCTACAAGGGCAAAACGGGAAATTAGGGGGTAAATTATCCAATTAAACACTAGGTGATAAAAACCCATCAACTAATTCCTAAATTAAGTCAAAGATTCTTCCAATTTCAAAATCCAAGCAAAAACCCTCAATTTTGGGTATAAACCCTGACTCTTAAATTCAAGAACTCCACGATAATAATGGAAGGTATATTATTAACAGCCTTAGATACATCAAAATCTAGCGTAAACCCAATCAATTTCATCATTTAAAACAACTTAGGAAGTCTAACCAATTTTATGAAAAACCCCTATTTTTTACTTTAGAAATCATGGATTAAAGCTTAAACCAAGAGAATGAATCAAAGGAAAATACTTAGATTATGGTTTAGACCTTGTCCCATGGAAGAAAGTTGAAGAAAATCCTTGAATTCTCCCAAACCCAAGCTTTCAAGATGAGAGAAATTCCAAAAAACATTAAATAGCAAAAACACCCAGCTGTTTCGCCAACCTTGCTTTTGATGCCTCCAATGGATTCCTTGAGAAATTTCACTTAAGTTAGGCTTTTGAATCACTTCATTTGACCTTATAATGAATAAGATATGGTGGTTTCAATATCAGGAAGAATGCAGATTTTTAAATACGAATTCAGTGGCAATTTCGTAGTTAATCTGAAAAATCTGGCAACCCAAATCTTAGTAAAATGACCATAATTCCCTCATACGATGTCGAAACTTGATGATTTCAGTTGCTATGGTTCCGAAATTATGATACAGATATAATGGTTTAGTCGAAACACGAATCAAAGGCCATTTGCTCAATATGGTACCCTTTATGCTCAAATCGACGTCAAAACCGAAAACAATCACCATACAACCCAAACTTATTCAAAACTCATCGAAATCTAACCAAACTTTGTGGACATGTCCAAAATCATCATACCGACTTATTGGAACTTTCAAACATCGACACGGGTTCATCTTGACCCAATGTTGACTGTGGCTAACTCCAATTCTAACTTAACCAGTTTCTCAACCAATGACCCAAATCATACCCGAACCCTTCGGGAACCAAACAAATGACACCTCTAAGTCATAAATCACCCTCTGGACCTAATGGAACTGTCGGAATTCAATTACGGGCACGTTTACCCAAAAATCAACTTCGAGTCAAACGATTTTCGCTTCAAGACCAATTTTTCTAAAAGTCATTCCAAAACCCAAAACGAAGCCTAGAGAACTCTGCCACCAGTCCCCGTGGGTCAAATTATTACTAACAAGGCTCGGGGACGAGTCAACGGGGGAAAAACGGTAAAAACGCTACTTCTACACTTTTCAACTGGGTGAACTATCACTAAGCGCGAATTCATCATAATATCAACCCCAAACCCTCATACTATTCTCATTCAGGGGTTTTCTAATCACTTCAACCCTTTTACAAGTAGTTTTTATGCCGAAGTTATCATCTTTATGAAACCCTAAGTCTCAATCAACAAGTTCCACCAGCAATGGTCAAGTTCTCATCCTAGGAGGTGATAATCTATACTCTTAGATGATTAAACAACAATAAAAGCAATAACCCATTCATTAATCAAGGGTTTCTTAAGTTCTAGGGTTTTAGCCTTTTCATTCACCATTAACGGACCTTTAACTAATCATCGAATCTAACATGATGATGGAATGAACAAAGTCAAGGGTTGAGACGTACCTTTCAAGAGTACTTTAGCCCTAGCCTTAGAATTTCGCCACAGGAGTTCTTGGAAACTGTTTTGGAGTTGTGTGGGGAATGGGTTCGGAATAAAGAATATGAAACACAGATTCTGCCTTTTGTCGACCGCTGCAGCGGTCTTGCTATAGCTGGAACCCTCCCGCTATGGTAGACCTAATTAATCCTTGGCTTCTAGCTATGATGAGCCTATCATCGTTTCGACGGACTCGCTAAAGCAATCACTTACCCGCTGCAGCGGTGTATTTTGACCAGTAGCTCGGTTTGTCCACCAGTTTTCCACCCAGCAATCCCAACACCAATCTGAGGCCCTAAGGACGCAAACAAAACATGCACATATACATAAAAACATACTACGGACTCACCCGCGGCCTCGAAATTCCCAACAGAGGTCTAGTTTTCTAAGTTACCCCCCCCCTAACGACCTAGCAAGTTGTTACATCCCTCTCGGGGTAAATAAAAGCCTTATCTAGAATCTCATAGGTTTTATGGATTACAAACAGAGTAGACACACAAATCCATGAAGGTTTCCTGTTTTTCCTTAAAAATAAGGTGGCGACTCCAGCCCTTTTTAAACCAGTTAGAAGAACCGAGAAGTTGCAAACTATCTTGGACCTGTTCAAAATAGGGCGTAACATAATGGTGACTCTGCTGGGGATAACCTAGGTTTTGACCTTAGCAGACTTAGTTTAAGTGAGCACTTTAGGGATATTTGATTATTTATCTATTTTTACTATTATTACTTGTTATATATGTCATGAGCTACTACAATATTATGTTTCAAAGGATGCAAGCCAAAGCCAAACTATCTTCCTTATGTGTTTGAAGACACTATATGATTAATGTAACGGTTCTCTTTTTATGAGGGTGTATAAAAAGCTACTACGAATTCGTTGGTGCTCTTTCGGATTTTTTTTAAAAAGAGTCGCCACCCAATTTTTAGGATGGAGACTGGTAGCGTCTGAATGAACGACAGATGAAATTTTTGAATGATTTGACATTTGTAACGTAGCGCATGGGTGGACTAAAAAGGATCTTGACTTTAGCTCTATTGTAAAAGAAGTCACTTTCGGTGGTCCCCATGAGTCAATCAGAGAATCTCAAAAGGGAAACTGTATTAGTCCCTCGGTTATAATGAACGAAGCATTCGTTTTTCCTGAGGCAGAATAGTCCAGGATTCGGTTGAAATGGAAGATTTTTGAAGACAACCTAAGGAATTAACTAAACAGAGAGGATTTTGACCATCTAAATGGCAACAAAAATATCAATCTTGCGATTGACTGGTCGTATGTCGCTAAGCATACATGTGTATTATCAAAGTATATACATATATGGTAATACCAGATCAAGATAGTGCCAAACAAACCCAGGAAATGGGCCTGGCAAGCCCAATCACACAAATGCCTTAATAGTTCCTACCCAGGTCCGGACTTATCTCTTATATTAGCTCAAGGCTGAAATGAGCCTTCTTATATTTATCTAATGGGCTGGAACACTTAGGTTCATATCGCAAGCTATAAAACACTAAGTATTAAAGCCTATGGTGATTTCTATCCTATTTTGACTTAGTATATACTCATATAATGTTGATGTACCGCTGCATATACATGATACATCTAATAGGATTAGGTCTTATCAAAAACCTATGTATACATGCCATGTATTCACTTCTTTTTAACTTAACTAGTTTTCACTAATGCCCCCTTTTCAGCCATCTAAATTCTGATTCTTTTTATTATTATGATTAAGCGGTATTGGGAAAGGTTGACATAACTCCGACCTTTCTAAGCTTAATCATTTAAATTACCCCCCTCTTGTCTATTGGTGACACCGTACTGGACTTGGTTGCAAAGCAACTCTTAATCTCTCCGAGTGCCATCTTAATCTTAGGATTCAATTAGGATTAATTAGTTATCAACTTAAGTTGACTGTCCTGAACTGGGATGCAAGCAACTCCAACTCTTTCCAAGCTTCCCTTAAGTCTTTGACTCTATTAACCACGTAATTAATTTCCTTTTAGGATGTGTGGTTCTCAAACTAATTCTAAGGCAAATCTGGGCTTAATCTTGGCAGGGCAATCATTCATCATTTAACAAACTAGCAACAGAAGGGTACTCAGTCTCATGCAATACAATCCAGTAGCAAATGGAACGTAACCATTCATAATCAATACAAGTATTTCATTTGAAAGCTAGTTAGTGCAAGGAACAAAATTACTAAACTAAAGTTGTCTACCGGATTGGACATAAATAATAAGGTCCCTGAACCTACTCAAGACTTGTTGAGATTAAGGACAAACTCATTTAAGGCCTTTTATTCATCATGTTCCCTTTCCCAAGTTAAATAAAATATGAGCACTTAGTGAACAAGCTAAAACTATAATAACAGGTCCATTTTCATACTAAAGCAGCTATTTTTTATGCAAGAACAAATTCTTTTTAACCAATCCTTGATTCAATGATAGAAAATGAAGGTCAAACTTGTATATATGATGAGTATTACCGCATGGACTTACAAGGCATGTCGTGACGAACCTTTTATTTGGGAGAATGATATTATGACCCAAGTTAGAATTGGTTCTCTCCCAATCTCCTCTCCAAGGTGTCTTTAAAAAGACTTCCCTTTGCCAAGTGGTTCACAACTTGCATATCTGCACTCATGATGCTCTCATCCTGTCATTAAATCAATCCTACTATCCTTAAAGGTGAGATGGCTTGATTTTTAGAACCAAACTAACTTACAATCTTCAAGTAGACTATTTTGACCTATCTTTAGCCAAACATAACCTAAAAGGATCCTATTTGATCAATCTAGGTTGATTTTAATGTCACAGTTTTAACAAAATTCATCTAAGGTCTTATTAACCTCTTCCCAATCAACTAAAGGTCTTTTGTGGGTCCCATGGTCATAGAAATGAAACTCAAGCGAAAATGACTTCAAAGTCCTAGAGAAGAAGCAGTACAAGGTGGGTCATCACCCCCCAAACCCTTTCCTAGACTTTTTTCTTTAGTAAAAAGGTGGCCAGGCAGGACTGGTCATCACCCCAGTCTATGCCTTGACCTTCCTTTTACTCCTCTGAAGCACTCTCAAACCTTTATCTCATCCCACAACTAAATGAAAACCACTAGCAACCTCTAGAACTAGGACAAGCTTAATATCACCTTTAAACTATACTATTCTGTTGTTTAAGGCTTCACTTAATAGTCTACCCTCTTATCCTAATGCATTGATCATTTGGCATTTAGGCTCTGTTAAGTAATCCTAGAAAAAGAACCCTCATGGGCACCAAAAACAGGTTGACATGCATGCGATGACAGTTTACGTATACAGGAAAGCAAACACATAAGCAGTTTATACAAATAATCACATTATATTGAAACCCTTATGATTAGAACCTAAAGTCCGCAGTAGAGTCGCCATCTGTAATGGTTCGCTTTTTACGCGGGTGCATAAAAAGCTATTACGAAATCGTTGGTGCTCTTTCGGACTTTGTTTTTAAAAAGAGTCGCTACCCAATTTTTAGGAAATTAGGAAAACCGAGGGTGAAGGGTTTATTCAAATATAGTGAAAAATCCTTCGTAATCCAAAGTTCTATGTAAGGGTTCTGATGATCCCCTAGGGAAGGTGTTAGGCACTCCAGTATTAAGGATACGTAGACTACAATTGACCTTCAAGCTTTAATGTGTGGTTATGTATAAATTGCTTATGTTTTGTTTAGTTTCCCGTATATAAATACTGTCATGACATATCATTTTGGCTTTAAAAGAGTTAAACAAATTCCCTTTAAGTAAGGGTACTTTTAAGTTCGGATTTAAAATATCTGGATAAAAATAGTTTGTCCTTTTACTTATAAGGATAGTACACTGGGTATATCCCATCTAAAACTAATGCCATGTGTTTGTATGTGAGAAAAATATATATGTATATATATGTACAAACTTTATTTAATTCATACATTATCCACATTTTATCTCTTCAGTCAACCCTATCCTCGGAACTATTTTCCCAAACTCGGGTTTTGAAGGAAATTCCACTTATTTAAATTCATTAAGTTGGGTCTAGCCCAAATGTTTCTTTTACTTTCTTTTCTCAGATTTCTTAAATTAAAACACACTTTTAAAGGGGTATTCAGAAATAATCAACTTTTTTGCTAGAAAAATATACTATCACTTTTTTTTTTATTTTGATCAAGTGGAATACAACTCTTTTATCATTTGGATACAGTTTTGAAACATCATGTACCCAAATCCTAGGTTCTAACCTATAGGGGTTTCAATATATATACAAATGAAAAATAATGTAAAACTATACTACAAGAAGGGGAAGAAAAGATTAGCTTTTTAGGGCCTTGGCCCCAAATCATTCAGCAGTCTCGTTCTCGTTCTTCTATGCTCTTCTAGTCCTTCATCCGAACTATCGGGCCTTTAACTTTACTTCACTTTGTCTTTGGTAGAATCTCATCTCACGGATCCATATTAATTAGATGTACCTTGCAAGAATAAAATGAAAATAGTTAGTCAAATCATACGTTACCCCATAGGGTGACATTTATGAATATAAATAATAATATCCCTCAGACTCGTATCAAACTTTGAGAGCTTTGATTAAGGAGGCTAAGACTCACGGTTTCGAATATGGCAAAGGAACCCAAATCATGTCTCGGCTGCAAACTAGGGCCCTTTCTAATTGCCTTGCCAAGCACATGTCGGTTCCTACCTTGTGATATCAATATGAGATCATCCTTGCCTAAACCGAGGGATAACCTTTCCGGACTAAGCATGGCCTCAAAAAGTAATTTTTCATTGGCCTCAAGTGTAGCATCATGTTCGTATTAATAAAATATCTGAAGTATAGCATTTGCACTTTCTAAAAATGCTTCATTTTGTTCACTGTGTAACTGGTGTTTAAAATAGCCTCTAAGCAACAAATTTTGACAAGAAACACAGCAGCAGCTTGGCTTCAATTGTCATAGATAAAACCCCTAAAATGCAACAATTATTTGGCCAAAGATGCAAAATATAATTTTCCGGATTATAGCAGCCATAGTAGCAACTATTTTGCCGCCAACACTGTCTCAAAATGCGACATTTTGCAGCCTCAAAAGATGCAGCAACATTATCCCCAAGGTAGAAACTATTTAGCAGCAGTTAACAAGATATAGCAGCACATAGGATAGTATTTCAAACACAACAGTGGCCCAATCCACAAACATAGCAGCAAGCTCAACCATAGGAACTTTGTTTACCCTAAGACATTAGCTATCTCGAGGCTTCAGTGTAAGTACTAATTTAACCAATAACTAACATTTGTTCACCATGTATCAGTTGCCTAAAACCAACCATGAAGCAACAAAATTAGGCCAACAACTCAGCAGCAGTTTGGCTCAAACTTTTGCAGTAAGCAACTCAAATCAACCACCCAAAGTGCAGCGATGGCTTTGCTCAAAATTCAGGCGGTAAACCTAGCAATAGCTCAAAATAGAGCAGCAATACGACCGCGAGTCTTTTTCAAATGCAGCTGCAGTAAGCAGCCCAAAGTGCAGCAGCTCGAGAACATTTGACGATTGGAGAATTCCCCCAAGTCATGCAAAGAAAGAGAGGAGTAAAGAATGAGTACCCCAAAGTGAATAATTTCAATAGAGTAATGGAAAAAGACATCTCATTTATTGAATGGTCATCGCAACTTAGTCCAGTTTTGACATATTAGGCAAGGTTTCAAGAATCTTAAAGTAGACGAGCACATAAAACAACCTCATGTCATGGGGAAAAAAAACCAGATTTCACAAGTTATAGCCTTTATTGTTAAGAACATGAAAAGAACTTTACTTAAGAATATATTTGGGGTAGTCAATCATTCGGTTAAGGAAAAGACATTCTATGTCATGTAAGTCTCATATTAGCACCAACTTAAGAGAATCTGAAAATTTCCAAGGTGCAAACCAAAGCATTTATGTCGAATCCTCATGCTAATTTAAAGACATAGACAGATGGGTCCACATGTGAATGAGCTACTAACTCGACTATTTGCAAGCAAAAGCACGACGAATTAAACCAACTCTGTTCTTATCAGACCAAAGAACCAATCAGCTAACCTAAACAACAATAAGTTTCCAGAACCTCAATCATGACTCAATGCCTAGTTATTAGAAATAGAAACTGGTATAGCCGATACCAATCTGCACTTTAGCTCCCAAATTGATTGAGATAACAGAACAAGAACTCTCTCTCACTATTTAGATAATTTAAAACTCTTGAGGTATGGAAATAGTAGCTTGCTTTAAACATACCCGGACCAGTCATATTTGACAATAAGCTTCTATCCAACAAAAAATAATTTCAGATGTTGGTTTTAGCTTAAGGGAGGGAAAACAATGAACTGAAACTCCTATACTAAATTGATTAGAGGGCAATTGTAGCTCAGAAAAATCACTCAGAGGAACATCTTAAACATGCCTCTGTAACAAATTTCTAACTTAAAGAACGTGAGTATCACTTTTTAAAGCTGGAAATCTGGTTCATTTAAAGACATCTATACAACCATTTCTACAACGTTATACAACAACAACAACAACAACCCAGTGAAATTCCACAACGTGGGGTCTGGGGAGGGTAGAGTGTACGCAGACCTTACTCCTACCAAGGTAGGATGGCTGTTTCCGAGAGACCCTCGACTCAATAAAAACATAAAAAGAGGTCAGATACGGCTAAGAGATTCAAAGCGATATGGAAATGAAGTAACGCAAACGACACAGATAACATAGAATAATCAAAGCACAGGAAATAACAGATAATAGCATAATAGCATAAATTAGAGCACAAGAAATTATACTACGATAATGCGACTATTAATAAGGCAGGGTAATGAGACTATCTACTAGCCTTCTACCCTAATATGGGTCCTCCAAACCCTCCTATCTAAGGTCATGTCCTCGGTAAGCTGTAACTGCGCCATGTCGTGTCTAATTACCTCTCCCCAATACTTCTTTGGCCTACCCCTACCTCGTCTGAAACCATCCATGGCCAACCTCTCACACCTCCGCACTGGGGCATCCGTGTCTCTCCTCTTCACATGCCCAAACCATCTCAATCTCGCTTCTCGCATCTTGTCTTCCACCGAGGCCACTCCCACCTTGTCCCGAATATCCTCATTCCTAATCCTGTCACTCCTGGTGTGGCCACACATCCATCTCAACATTCTCATCTCAGCAACTTTCATCTTTTGAACGTGAGAAACCTTAACTGGCCAACACTCCGCCCCATACAACATAGTCGGTCTAACCACCGCTTTGTAGAACTTTCCCTTAAGTTGTGGTGGCACCTTCTTGTCACATAGCACTCCGGAAGCAAGCCTCCATTTCATCCACCCTGCCCCAATACGATGTGTGACATCATCGTCAATCTCCCCGCTGCCTTGCATAATAGACCCAAGATACTTGAAACTACTTTTCTTCTGGATGACTTGGGTACCAAGCCTCACTTCCAAGCCGGCCTCCTGAGGTGCTTCACTAAACTTACACTCTAAGTACTCTGTCTTGGTCCTACTCAGCTTAAACCCTTTAGACTCCAGAGTTTGTCTCCAATCCTCCAGCTTAGCGTTAACTCCGCTACGAGTCTCATCGATCAAGACTATGTCATCCGCGAAAAGCATACACCATGGCACCTCACCTTGAATTTGCCGCGTCAATCCATCCATCACCAAGGCAAATAAGAACGGACTAAGAGCTGATCCTTGATGCAACCCCATCACAACTGGAAAGTGCTCTGAGTCTCCTCCTACTGTCCTTACCCTGGTTTTGGCTCCCTCATACATGTCCTTGATCACCCTAATGTACGCCACAGGTACACCTTTAGCCTCCAAGCATCTCCATAGGATTTCTCTTGGGACTTTGTCGTAAGCCTTTTCTAGGTCAATGAATACCATGTGTAAGTCCCTTTTCCTCTCCCTATACTGCTCCACCAGTCTCCTCACAAGATGGATGGCTTCTGTAGTTGAGCGTCCCGGCATGAATCCGAACTGATTCTCTAAAATAGACACGCCTTTCCTCACCCTCATCTCCACCACCCTTTCCCACACTTTCATAGTATGGCTTAGTAGCTTGATACCTCTATAGTTGTTGCAACTCTGGATATTTCTACAACGTTATAAGAGGGCTTAAAACAATTTGTCTAGTATCCAGGCAAAGGATGATTCACTAACTTGATGCACATAATTATATCTTCAGCAGATTATCTAATTCAAGAACTTCAGAAGAAAGTAAACACATGCTAATCCTTTGAACAATAAGGACATCCCTCTAGAATTTCTACTCTTTACAATGAATCAAGAAATCACAGAAGTTGGCTAAAGAACTAACTCACATATCAAATTTAATCAAAATATAGATTTGCACTTAACAGAAGGTTTCATCTAGACTGAGACTTCTATCGAGAGTTATCAAACAACAAACCTCATTTTTAGTAAAGATGGTAGACATTTTCAGTTCTGGATTAAATAAACAGGCACCACATAATGTAACACATGATGCTAGCAACTAAATAAAGGGAAGATAACACATATAAAGTCATTTTATGGGAATCTTCATTCTCAGAAATATAAGAGACACCAACAGTCTCAACATGCCTAACTCAAATTTTAACTCGTAAGCCTACATCAACTTTGAAGGATCACACTTGGTCATTCATATATTTATCGAGGATAACAGGAAAACTAGAGATTAACCAGTTTCGAAAGAGAAATTTTGAACAAATCAGTAGCTAGATGTACACTCTTTCCCTACATACTTTCTTTCCAATCTTATAACATGACTTCAAGCATTCTGTAGAGGAAATGAACAATTAAGCTAGTGTTTCACTAACATGTTAAAAGAAAGAGTCTTAAAAAAAACTCGACATATTTTGAAAGGCACTTATCCAGAGCATTGAATCAATTGAACAGAACATCTGAAAATATACTCTTTACTCAAATTCAAACACATCCTCAACTACCATTGACATCCAAAGCTGGTCTAAAATATATTAAAACTAAGAAAATAAATACTCAGTTAGATCAACAGATTCTGAATTTGTAAAGTAACTTAAACTCAAGCTTTGAGGCAACACTCTCTGTTGGAGAAAGAAAAGGTCCATATTAATCAACTGATCTCTAATCTTCATGAAGTGACTTGGAAAAAATAAACCAAACGAAATACATAAAAAACATCAATATTTAAGAAGAGCAAGAAAAGACTTATTTAATCTAAAGCTGCTGATATACGTACAAAGGAGAGATTACTAAACTAATTTCTTGAACCCATGATGTTTTAAACTAGAACGTTATCTAAACTAAACTCATATTCAAATTTTTGGAAGCCAGGCAAATCTAATAGCAGACTTGGAAAGAAAACTGTAACGACCCGTTTGGTCGTTATAGTCTTTTCAGCTTGTTTGCCCCTTTTTCGAGCTTGATTAGCTCATTTTGAACCGAGGGAACTGTTGACACGCTTCTCGAGGTGTCTAGACTTGATTCGGGCGACTTTTTGTGAAATATGGACTTTAAGCAAAAAAAGAGTTGACTCAAGTTGACTTTTGCGAAAAAGGACCTATTTTGGAAATCCGTCTATTCCGAGAGGTCCGGATGGTCATTTTGAACTTGTGTGTATATCTGATCCGATTCCTAATGCACTCGGATGTATTTCGGGACTTGGGTTGGGAAGTTGGTTATGAGGTATCGGGGATTAACTCGGTCAACGAGACCTCCGTTGGAAGTTTTGAGGCCACGAGCGCGTTCGTAGCGTGTTTTTATGTGTGTCTATGTATGTTGTATGCGAGCAGATGGCCTCGGGAATTAGTCAGAAAATCGAATTGAAGTGGGAAAACTTGGGTGGACTCTGGTGTCTGGTGCGCGCTTTGGCGGCACCAGCACCGAGGCAGCGGTACCATTGGAGAGGTCACCTTGCCGCTGGAGCGGTCCTGCCCTTTTGGGCTTGACCATTATAGAAGCCTCTTATTTATTGCAATTACGAAAATAGAGCTCTTGGGATCTGTTCTTGGAGATTATTGATGAAGGTTCTTGGTGGTAAGTTCTCCTAACCCTCTTTACTAATTTCTTGTTCCTAATCATCATAGATTCCTCTTTCCTTAGTAATGGAAGATAAAAGTGGATGTTAATGAATGTTACATCTAGGCTTATTACTGATGAAATTGATGAAGCGTATGCTAGATTTTGATGAATCGAAGGCTGTTAATCGGATATCTTCCATTATTAGCGTTGAATTCTTGAATCAAAGAGTTAAGGTTTATACCCAAAATTGGGGGTTTTGCTTGAAATTCGAATTTAGGTGAATCCATGAGTTAAATCAGCAATTAGTTGTTAGGTTATGATCCCCTAGTGCTTAATTTGATATTTTACCTCAGAATTTCCCATTTTGACCTTGTGGGCTCCGTCTCTCCAAATTCTAGGGGTAGATTTCACCTAAATTGAATGATACCAATATTAGTATCGTTCTTCATGATTTCTAATCTAGATTTTTAATATGCCTAGACTTCTTTGATATAGAGGCTCAGCGGAAAGGCAAGGCAAGGGAGTGAGTTGTCGGTGTTTGTTGTTCGGCCATCTAGGTAGGTTATGGCTTACCTTGGTGAGACTTCATATAGCGAAGCATATATTTAGATTATATTGTCGGAGAAAGCATGTAAACCTTCGGGTATGATATTGGGTTAGATATTGTCTTAGGTTGGGCCCCGTTGCGTTGCGACTTGATTGTCCCATTGTGTTGGCTTGATGCCACGTGTGGTTAGTAGATATTGGAATTTATTGTTCCTTCTTGATTGTAATATTGTAGTACCTTATGGTTGATGTTGATACGAGGATAGAGATCTATATGACTTGTGTAGTTTTTCATGATATTATTGGCGTACCCCTTCGTTGGTACTTGTGACTCTGATATATTGTTGGCGTACCTCTTTGTTGGTATTTGTGACATTGATATATTGTTAGCGTACCCCTTTGTTGGTACTTGTGATATTGATCTGATTATTTATCTTGATACATGCATTGCACGCACACTCATGATATACTGTTGATACATTGCTGGTACTTGATGAAACATTGTGATGAGTCGGGCTCGATTGTTAAAAGAGAGTGACGTGAGAGTCCGATATCCGATTTATTTCCAAAATCGTGGATTCAGTGAATGCATGGACTTTGCGGGTCTCCCAAGGTAATGCCGGTGAGAACCCCCGTGGGCAAAGATCCGGGTCTCGTCTGTCTGTTGGGCAAAGATCCGGGATGAGTGACACTTAGACTTCGCGAGTCATCTTGGGTCTGCCCATGCCATCTGGCCATGGTGTATCGCATAGCTGCCCGCCTTGGCGGTGACTGCCCGGCCAAATAGGCGCGGTGTAATAGTAATATTGTCATATGCTCATCACAATATGCTTAGCTTATCATAATACATACTCTATCGGGGTGACGTAAGGTCGTGATCCCTCGATTTCATTATGGAACAATCATGGACATTCTGCCCCACCTTGAAGGAATTAGCATATAAGGTGAGTGTAAGCGATAAATAACATCATTAGACTTTCCATACTTTACTCATTACCTGGTGTAGCTAATTATAGACATAGGCTCATGGATAAGAAACAAGTTACGCTATAGGATTCATGCCATTAGAAAGAAGGGACTAGCCTCACATACCTTTGACGTTTAACTAAACTATCGCTCGCTTGTTCTCCTTCGATATCGCGTTTCTACCTTCAAGAGAGAATTCGCACCATCGTTAGTTAATCGACTATAAGAACGCGTTACTAACTCTAGGGAAAATTGGACAACACTCCCTTTGTTTGTACTACTTCTCCCATGTTCTATGTCAACTCCTAAACGCTCACAATGACACCTTCAATGTTGAATTCAACAATCTTCATTTACATGCATTAACCGCATTCCACCATTTCTCTTCATTTTTCCCAAATTTATGGTTTTGGGTTCACTATCGTATTTTCTCATGTATCACATTTATCTCATGGTTTACATGTCATTTATAATGTATTCATACTCACAACACACTAACATTCATGATTCAATTCTATTACCATTCACTCATGGCACTATTCACTCATTTATGACCCATTTGCTATGCATTTCTACAACTCAGGTATCTTAACCTTCCAATACCCTAAACAACATGAAATGGTCATGAAACTTACCTTAGATGATGGTTGGACAAGCTTTGAATGGATTTACTCCTCTAGCACCAAAACCCTACTTCACTCTTTTTTTGGAACTTCTTGGTTTGGATGGACTTCACTTGAGTTTCACACACTTTGTTTCATGGATTTAATGTTTTTGATCTTGATCTCCCTTTGATTCCCTTAAATTCTTGTGGATGAAGTGTTTTGGAGTACTCTAGAGAGTTCTTGAACCGTGTAGGTGAGAAATGAAATAAAATGAGCTTAGGGTCCCTTTTTAATAACTCAAAATCTAATTTTTAATGAACAGAAGTCGGGGTGTACAGTGGCCGTAAACCCATTTTACGGGCCGTATACTGGTTTACGGTCCGTCCTCCACGACCGTATTTAAGCATATCAAAACCAGAAAGGCATGCTGGAGATCACGGCAGTTTACGACTCAGTTTACGGGCCGTATTTCAATTTACGGTCCGTATTCCAAGTCGTTTTTAACCATTTGAAGCATTTGACAGAAAGTTGAAATTTTTGGAATGTTGAAGGACGATGGCACTTTACGGTCCGTAAATCACTTTACGGGCCGTATTCCATTTTACGACCACTGGGCTGAAATGCGATTCTGCAACTTTCTTATTTCCAAAGTTCATAAATAGTCATTCCCTACTTAGCAAAACATCGCACATTCATGCCCTTCGTTGGTCTATTCATTGTTGGCTCACGAAAAATTTCCGAGGTGTAACACAGGAGGAGCTTCAGCTCCAGTTCCTCCACCGGTTGCTTCGGGTCAACAAGTGACCGAGGCCCAGTTCCTCCACCGGTTGCTTCGGGTCAACAAGTGACCGAGGCCATCCACTTATTAACACACTTGGTTACCGTTCGCTTGTCTCCTTCAATGTCACGTTTCTACCTTCAAGAGAGAATTCGCATTAACGTTAGTTAGTCGACTGTAAGAACGTGCTACTATTTCTAGAGAAAATTGGATAGCACTTCCTTTGTTTATACTATTTTTCCCATATTGTATATCAACTCCCAAACGTTCATATCAACATTCACAATATCGCAACAACAATCATCGTTTGTATACAATTACCACCATTCACCATTTCTCTTCCATTTCTCCACATTTATGATTATAGTTCATTATCGCTTTTTCTCATGTGTAGTACTTATTTCATGGCCTAAACGTCATTTATAACGTATTCATATTCACAACACACCAAGATTCATGATTCAATCCAACTACCATTCAACCATGACACGATTCACTCATTTATGATCCATTTTCTATGTCTTTCTTCAATTCAAGTGTCTTAACCTTCTAATACCTTAAACAACATGATATAGTCATGAAACCTACCTTAGATGATGGTGGAACAAGCTTTGGATGGAAATACTCTTCTAGCACCAAAACCCTAGTTTACTTCTCTTGAAATTTCTTAACTTGGATGAACTTTATTGGGTTTCATACACTTGATTCACTAGGATTATTGATATTGTTCCTTGATATCCTTTGTTTTCTTGTAGATGAAGAGTGGAGAATATTCTAGAGGCTTCTAGAGAGAAGTATCGTGGAAATGAGACGAATTGATGAGCTTGGGTCTCTTTTTTAATGACTTAAAATCAGATCCGAAATGAACAGTAATTGAAGTGCACAGTGGTCGTAAACCCAGTTTACGGTCTAGATTCCAGTTTACGGTCCGTATTTTGTGGACGTATTAAAGCATAATAGAACTAGAAAGTCAGGCTGAGGACATGGTGGTTTACGACTCAGTTTACGGGCCGTATTTCAGTTTACGGTTCGTATTTCAAGTCGTTTTTAACCATTCAAGTCCTTGACAGAAAGTTGAAGTTTTGTAAGTTGAAATACTAAACGGTAGTTTACGGGCCGTATACCACTTTACGGTCCGTATTTCATTTTACGACCGACTGGCCAAAATGCAAATCTGCAACTTTTCACATTTTCAAAACCTATGATTAGTCATTGTGGAGCATAACATATCTCTTATTGCAATTGCCTTTGAAATCTTACTTAGGGTCGTCAAACGTCATCCCCTTCTTATTAAAGCATCGTATACTCGTCCTCTTCATTAGTCTATTCATTGTATGTTCGCGGGGAGTTTCCGAGGTGTAACAATTGTTTCATCTTTGACCAGATTGACTCAGAAGGATGTTCCTTTCTAGTGGTCAGACGATTATGAGGAGGGCTTTCAAAAGCTTAAGCTTCTTTTGACTTCAGCCCCGATCTTAGCATTACCCATGGAGGGTAAGCACTTCAAGGTCTATTATGATGCCTCTCGTGTGGGCTTGGGTGTTATGTTGATGCAGGAGGGTAAGGTGATAGGTTATGTTTCCCGTTAGTTGAAGATTCATGAGAAGAATTACCGTACCCATGATTTGGAGTTGTTGGTCGTGGTCTTCGCTTTGAAGATTTGTAGGCATTATTTTTACGGTGTCCATTTTGAGGTTTTCACCGATCACAGTAGTCTTCAGCATGTGTTTACTCAGAGAGATCTTAATTCCAGGCAGTGCCGATGGATGGAGCTCCTAAAGGACTATGATATCTCTATTCTTTATCATCCCTAGAAAGCCAATGTTGTGGCTGATGCTTTAAGTCCCAAGGCAGTGGGTATGGGGAGTTTAGCTTGATTGATTGTTTCCAAGCGTCCGTTGGCCATGGAGGTTCAGACTCTGGCCAACAGTTTCGTTTGTCTTGATATTTCATCCCCAGGCAGGATTTTGGCTTGTGTAGAGGCGAGTCATCCTTATTGGATCGGATCCGGACCCATCAGTTTGAGGATGCTCAATTGAGTAGGATCCAAGATAGAGTTTTGAGGGGTGAGACTAAGGAGGCTGTGATTGATTCTGAGGACGTTTTGAGGATTAAAGGACGCGTGTACGTTCCTCGTGTTGGTGATTTGATTTAGTTGGTCTTATCTGAGGCTCATAGCTCTCTCTATTCCATTCATCCGGGGGAAACTAAGATGTACCGGGATTTGAGACAGTACTATTGGTGGCGTTGGATAAAGAGGGATATAGTTGATTTTGTGGCTAAGTGTGGAAATTGTCAGCAGGTAAAGTATGAGCACCAGCGACCCGGTGGTGTGCTTCAGAGGATGCCTATTCCCGAGTGGAAGTGGGAGAGGATTACCATGGATTTTGTTGTAGGTCTTCCGAAGACCCTGGGCAAGTTTGATTCTATTTGGGTGATAGTCGATCAGTTGACTAAGTCCACTCACTTTTTTCCAGTTCAGGTTTCCTATACCGCGGAGAAGTTAGCCAAGTTGTACATTCGGGATATTATGAGATTGCATGGGGTCCTAATTTCTGTTGTATCAGATCGGGGTACTATCTTCACTTTCCAATTCTGGAGGGCGTTTCATGAGGAGTTGGGTGCCCGATTGGATCTCGCTACAGGTTTTCATCCCCAGACCGATGGACAGTCTGAGAGGACCATCTAGCTGCTCGAGGACATGTTGAGAGCGTGTGTTATTGATTTTGGTGGTCATTAGGATCAGCAGTTACCCTTTGTAGCGTTTGCGTACAATAACAGTTATCATTCGAGTATCTCCGATTGGCTAGTTTGATGGGTTCGAGGCTCGACCTTGGAGTACGGATCTGTTGAGAGAGTCCCTTAATAGAGTGAGAGTTATTCAAGCCAAGAATTTGGCAGCTCAGAGTCGGCAAAAAATGTATGTAGATCGAAAGGTTTGAGATTTAGAGTTTGTTGGTGACCATGTCCTATTGAAGGTTTCACCCATGAAGAGTGTTATGAGGTTCGGGAAGAGGGGCAAGTTGAGCCCCAGGTATATTGATCCAGTTGAGATTGTTGATCGTGTGGGTGATATAGCTTATGAGTTGGCATTGACGCCAGGCTTGGCGGGAGTTCATCCAGTTTTTCATGCTTCGATGATGAAGAAGTACCATGCCGACGGTACTTACATTGTTTGTTGGGATTCGATATTACTTGATGAGAATTTGACTTATAAGGAAGAGCCTATCGCGATCTTGGATATGCAGGTTCGAAAGTTAAGGTCGAAAGAGATTGCTTCTCTGAAGGTGAAATAGAAGAACCGTTCTGTTGAGGAAGCTACTTGGGAGACCGAGTCTGACATGCGTGGCCGATATCCCCAGTTGTTCACTGATTCAGGTATTTTTCGCTCTTTTTCTCTTATTCGCTCGAGGACGAGCGATGGTTCAATTGGTATCTGATGTAATGACCAAACGTCATTATAGTCTTTTCTGCTTTTCGACCCCTTCTTCGAGCTTGGTTAGCTCATTTTGACCCGAGGGGACCGTTGACATGCTTCTCGAGGTGTCTGGACTTGATTCGAGCAACTTTTTGTGAAATATGAACTTTAGCGAAAATGAGTTGACTCGAAGTTGGCTTTTGGGAAAATGGACCTTTTTCAAAAATCCATCGATTCTGAGAGGTCCGGATGGTCATTTTGAACTTGTGTGTATATCTGGTTCTGTTCCTAATGTACTCTGATGCATTTTGGGACTTTGATTGGGAAGTTGGTTATGAGGTATCTGGGATTGACTCGGTTAACGAGACCTCCGTTGGAAATTTTGAGGCCACGAGCGCATTCGTAGCGTGTTTTTATGTGTGTATATGTATGTGGTATGTGAGTAGATGGCCTCGGGAATTAGTTCGAAAATCGGATCGAAGTGTGAAAACTTGGGTGGATTCTGGTGTTTGGTGCCCGCTTTGGCGGCATCAGCACCGCGGCAGCAGTACTGCTGGAGCAGTCACCCTGCTGTTGGAGCAGTCAAGGCAATGCTGGAGCGGCACTGCTGGGGCGGCCTTAGTGTCGCCAAAGCGGGTGACGGGCAGTGAGTTCATTTAATGAAGTGTTAAAAGCCATTAGCCTCTCATTTATTACCATAATGAAAATAGAGCTCTTGGGATCTGTTCTTGGAGATTATTGGTGAAGGATCTTGGTGGTAAGTTCTCCTAACCCACTTTACTAATTCCTTGCTCCTAATCATCATAGATTTCTCTTTCCTCAGTAATTCCTTAGTAATGGAAGATAAAAGTGGAGTTAATGAATGTTCTATCTAGGCTTATTAATGATGAAATTGATGTAGTTTATGCTAGATTTTGATTAATCTAAGGTTGTTAATTATATATCTTCCATTATTAGCGTTGAATTCTTGAATCAAAGAGTTAGGGTTTATACCCAAAATTCGGGGTTTTGCTTGAAATTCGAATTTAGGTTAATCCGTGAGTTAAATTAGCAATTAGTTGTTCGTTTATGATCACCTAGTACTTAATTTGATATTTTACCCCCGAATTTCTGGTTTTGCCCTTGTCGGCCCCTCTTCATGATTTCTAATCTAGATTTCAAATATGCCTAGACTTCTCTGATATTGAGGCTCAGCGGAAAGGCAAGGCAAAGGAGTGAGTGGTCGGTGTTTGCTGTTCGGTCATCCAGGTAGGTTATGGCTTACCCTTGGTGAGACTTTATATAGCGAAGCATATGTTTAGATTATATTGTCGGAGAAAGCATGTAAACCTTTGGGTATGAAGTTGGTTTAGATATTGTCTTAGGTTGGGCCTTGTTGCGTGATTGGGGCTAGCCACCCCGTTGTGTTGTGACTTGATTGTTCCATTGTGTTGGCTTGATGCCACGTGCTGTTAGTAGATATTAGAATTTGTTGTTCCGTCTTGATTGTGATATTCTAGTACCTTACGGTTGACGTTGATATGAGGATAAAGATCTATATGACTTGTGTATTTTTCCATGATATTGTTGGCGTACCTCTTCGTTGGTACTTGTGACTCTGATATATTGTTAGCGTACCCCTTTGTTGGTACTTGTGATATTGATCTGATTATTGATATTGATACATGCATTGCACGCACTCTCACGATATACCGTTGATACATTGCTGGTACTTGATCAAACATTGTGATGGGCTGGGCTCGGTTTTTAAAAGAGAGTGACGTGAGAGTTCGATATCTGATGTTAGTTCTGAAAGTAAATGCTCACGGTTTATATTGAGATGATTTGGTGTTGTTACTTGCGATGTTGGATTCAGATTTGTCATATTGAGATTTGGCACATTTGGGAGTAAATACTCTACCTAGGCGATGACGTGTACTTGGTTTCGGTTACGTTTGACTTATACTAGTTGATTTATCTGCCTATCTTGCTTTATTGTCTGAATTATGTTAGCTATTCTTAGTCAGCCTACTGTGGTTTTGTACTGATCTGCACTTACTGCATTCTTTTATGAATGCAGAGTACCAAGTTGGGTCTTCAGCATTAGCATCAAGTTTCTAGGCTTATGATACCTATCAATACTGTGGTTGCTCCGTCTCTCGTGGCTGACAGTCACCTTCAACATTGGCATCGAGTTTCCAGGGTGAGCACGAGTCGTTCGCCGCCTTGAAGCTCCTCTTATTATTATGTCTTACTTTTCTACTCCGAGACATAGACAGATTGATGTATCATTATATTATTCTAGACTTGTATTTGTTTCTTTTAGATGCTCTCTTATGACTTATATCAGACCCTGGGGGTGTTTCCTTATTTCCGCACTATTTCTATATATATTATTGTGAGACTTACGTAATTATTATTTTTTGCTTGCCTGATTTATTGATTCATGTCTTACTTATCGTTGGGTTGAGGATTCGCTTACTGAGGTGGAAAAGGTAAGTGCCCGCACGACTTAGTCAAAATGGGTCGTGACAAAAACAGTGTCCCAATCCTTTGAAAGCATATTAACACATGAGAGATTCTTGTACTAAAAGGTGGCTATTATGAAAGAGTAAATCAAAGCAGAAATGGATTTTTTCCTAAATCTCTGAATCAGTTTTAGATGTGAGTAGTCCAAGAACTACTTTCCAAATCTTTATGGTAATTAGTAGAATGGATTAAACTTTTTAGCTTCTTCATTGCTTTGACAAATCTTAAACAAAACACTTAACTATCTTTAGATGAAATATACATTCCTATCCCAAGCTCTTCTCAAACTAACAGAATCTTAGTTGCATAATTAATGGCCAGTAGGAATCTAAACACTACTCCTACCATAATTTCGCTAAACGAAACAGAAAAAAAGAGCTTGTTAAACCAACAGCCTCATTCATCTAATGCCAACAACTGAAACATGATAATGGAGTCAGAATATAGTCCCATAAATAAATATCCAAGACATATTTTCACACACAAAATAAACTAACGACATCCAATGCCAAACTAATGTAAAGTTGGAACAAACATAAAAATGGCAAGATGCCGAAGATAAGAAAATTACCTTTTTGACGAGCAGCGACGGGGCCGATGAGAGCCTACGAACAAGCTTTCATCCAAAAGCGGCTATTCCGATGAATCGAAACAACTTCAAAAATTAAACTATGAGCGACAATTTCCTCGAAACTCAAGGCTTAGCCGAGTTTCTGAGTGTTCTCTCTCTTGGGGTTGTCAAAAACCCCATTGTGGGTGTAGAAACCCATTGTGGCTGTTCAAAAGCCTCTACTTTGAAATGAAGAAAGACGGTTCTATTTATAGAACCTCATCCAGGTTTTGTTTTAGTTCAAATTCGATGTGGGACGGATTTCAAACTTGAATTTCGTTCAAAAAGGGGCTTCCAATCCGAATTTTTCTAAAAAGAAAAGAAGAAATCGAAATGGAAAAGCAAAAAGCAAGCATGTTACCGTTTGATTTCAGAGAAAGGTATAGAGGCATTGAACTATTTGCACAAAAATGGGCAAACCACTACTGAGAACAAACAAAGCACGTTGAATTTTAACCAAATCCGACCAAAACAAGTTGTCGTTCACGTGGGTGTTGGCATAGGGTTCGTTTTGTTTTTGTTTTATCTCCCCATCCAAAGAAAGGAAATGGAATTAGGGGACTTTAAGGCAAAGTGGGCCGGGTAAAGCAACCGGACTGGATTAAATTGGAAAAAAAAAAAGCTGATTTTTGGAGTTTAAAATGGCTAGGAAAGGAATTTAAGAAATA
This sequence comes from Lycium barbarum, assembly GCF_019175385.1. Taxonomy (NCBI): domain Eukaryota; kingdom Viridiplantae; phylum Streptophyta; class Magnoliopsida; order Solanales; family Solanaceae; genus Lycium; species Lycium barbarum. The sequence goes on along the minus strand of NC_083343.1, from coordinate 48,389,679 downwards.
GCCAATTTGAACTAAAATTAATTTCCCAATTGAGATGAATAATTTTCAATTAACTAATTAAGCTTCTTGACTTTAACATAGTAAAATAACTATTTGCAAAATTGATTAATCATGGTAAATAAGTTATAAATGAGTTTAAGTTGACAATAAAAAATACGTATTAAATTAAACACTTGTTTTCATATAAATTGGTTTTCAAATTGATAAAATAGACATAATTAACAATTGCAATTATATATATATATATATATATATATATATATATATATATATATATATATATATATATTAATGTATTTTTCCAAAGGAAATGACAAAATAACACCAAAACTAGTTCAAAAGTATTTTTGATTTTTCTGAATAATTATTTTACTCTGTTTGGAATTCAAGAAGCTTGACTAGTTAATTTGAATTTTTGGAGGTCAAAAATTGGGTGTCAACAATTACTGCTTTGCTTATACTGTCATCGCACTTTTAATTAAGTGTTTGGTCGTACACATACACACATTGTGCACGCGAGTTGTGCTTTGCGCTCCTCTGAACTTTCTTCAAACTCCTTAGTTTCAAAGATTAATGAGCTAGTCTTACTACTTGCCATCTCGTAGTTGTCCAAATATTCTTTATCAGCTTAGATGAATCTACTCTTAGAATTCTTAGGTCGTTGTACGTATAATTTTGATCACTGCTCTAGCAGGATTAATTTCATTCTTTATGTGTCACACATTCTTTATTTGCTACATGCTCTTTGCATATTACATATTCTTTATTTGTTTCACATACTATATTTATTAGACATCTTTTAGTTGTACATATATACTAGACATCCCATCTTCCATCTCGTCTACTTTATCGGGCGATGTTGATCGACTTGTGTTAAGCCAGAAACTTTTCCAAACCCTCACACCCATTTTCGTCTTTGCGACCATCATTTTGATTCTACCAATCTTTTTCAATACAATACAATCTTGTACGTTCTTCCCATCTCTGGAACACATTTTTTTCATATGCAAACTCTTGTACATAGCCTCACTTCTTTCCAATACAACCACCAATTCATAGAAATCATACAAATCACATACAACTCTGTACCAGACCGAACTACATCTGACCTGATTCTTGTCCTTGCAAGATACATAAGGCTTCGGTCTCCCCACTGTTTCAAAATAATTAGTCGGAATAAAAAACTGGGACAATTATTTTGGAGCAGTTCAAAGACGCTTTCCAAAAAAGCTTCTAAGAGCGTCAATCAACCCATTGAAATCCAAAACCCAGTAGCACCAATGCCAGACTTACCCCAACCATCACCCAGATTTGGTCCCAAAACTGGGATATAAGCTTTTCTTCTTCTCCCAAGCATCGCAGGCCATGGAACTTTGGAATATTGGCCTTTATTTTTCAACCCCAAGGGTTCAGCACAAGTAAATACTTCCCCCTCAACTATACAATAATCGTGCCAACTGACAAGGAGTAATGTCAAATCTCCGCAAACAGTTTGGTACTCAATCATTGCAATCTTACCGATAGGCGCGGAGTATTTTTAGAAACTCCGTAAAGGTCGGCATCCCCTCTTATCACCTTTCCAGCAGACGCGGATTGTTTTTAAAGCTCCTCTAACATTGACATTTCCTCATAGCCAACCATGTCAATGGATGCAGAGTAGTGTCAAAGCTCTGCCAACGTCCGACCTTCTCCTCTATAACAATCTTGTCAATGTACTGGAGTAATGTCAAGGCTCCATCTACGGTTGACATCCTTCTTCTCGGCCGCATGTTAGAGTATTTTCAAACCTCTGGCTGCGATTAGCTCATTTTTCTGACCACATGTCAAGGTATTTTCAAGGCTTGGCTACAATCGGTCCCCCTTTCGGTCGCCTGGCCATAGTATTGTCAAAGCTTTGAGCCTACGATTGGTCCTTTCCTGGATAATTTTCAAATCCCCGTTCCTACGATCGACACAATCTTCTGCCGTCTGTTGGAGTACTTGCAAAACTCCAGCTCTTCTTATATCTTAGTTGTAAGAACTACGCACACCTGATTTTCTTCTTTGATGAGATACGCAGGCAGCCCTTTTGGGTTTGGTATTCAATATTCAAAAATCACAAAAAAAAAATCCATTATTTGGAAAATCACAAAAATATTTTCTTTCTTCCTACCTATTTGAACGAACTACGCTCACCTGATTTTCTTATTTTATGAGATACGTAGGCAGCCCTTTTGGGTTCGGTATTTCCTATTCAAAAATCACAAAAAAATAAGAAAATCCTTTATTTTGAAAAATCACAAAAATATTTTATTTCTTTCTATCCTATCTGAACAAACTACGCGTACCTGATTCTCATCAAGGATGAGATATATAGGCAACCCTTTTGGGTTCGGTACCCCTTTATAAAAAAAACAAATATCCAGAAAATTATTTTAAAATCATAGTTTGACTTAGTTGATACCAACACAGTTAGAATTGTGCATAGGAAAGAACAAGTAACAATCGATACGATGAAGAGGATTGACTTCGTGGTAAACCATAGATTCTTTTGGTACCTCCCATTCACACCATAAGTGACACTTGAAAAGTTCTCTTGCATGCTTGTAAGACAAGAACAAAACTAACCTCATTATTTCATGTGCATTGTGTGATGAGCTTTAGATAGTGTTCAACTGCATTGCATTGTCCCTAGTATTCCCCCTTTGAGCCTTTCTGGCATACCAAATGACATTATCCCTAGTATTCCCCCTTTGAGCCTAAAGCTTTTTCTTTAACAACCACATCATAAGCCTATATCATTTCTGAATGCTTACACGCGCTATCCCTCTCTTGGCCCAACCTCCCTGAGCGCACTAGAATTGTGCAACCGCGGATAAAGATCCAAGTTGAAGTTGCAAATGACAAAAAGATACAAAAGTCCCATAAAAACAAAGACGAACAATGACCTACAAAGCAAGAAGGAGCCAAAAAAAATCATCAGTCATCATTAAGGATCTCAGGCATACAACCCATTATTCCTCTTTATTTTTCACACTCCGCCATACAACCCGAAATTAACATCAGGACTTTAGGCATACAACACAGGTCCATTCTCTTAATCCCCAAAGAGTCTCGGCGTACAAACCGAACTCTAAAAAATGAAAAGAGGCTCCAACTTGCAAAAGAAGTCGCACAAGTACAAAAGAACAGGACAACAAAACAAAGCAGATCAGCGTCATAGCACATAAATACCAAGCACAGACATAGTGCAATGCTCAAGGGAGGATTAGACACTCCTTACCCAAATGATATCCTACCCTTTTCCCAAACCTACATTACAAACCCATAACAAGCCCTACGTGATCTTATGCCAAGGGTTCTCACATTAGTGGATACTTACATGACAGCCAAGCTTATGGTATCACAATTGCATGCATTGAGCATCTTTCTGAGTGTGAGTGTACTTCTCTAGACGTCCCAAAGTTCAGAAAATACAAAAATATGTGTGAAAAGGGGACTTTCTTTCTGGTGAGGGCACTTGAAACATGAGGATAGGTATAGTTCAAAAGCTTTGCTTGATGCAAGACAAATAAATCCTGTTGATACATAGGTATGTCCGAGGTACCACTTGAAGCTATAGGAATTATCTCATTATAGGAAATATCTCGAAGTCAATCTCAGTTAGCTGGGAAGAAATGATGGGATTCTTATGCACAAAGCTAATTATTGGTACCAACTGAAGTCAAGATGTGCCCGCCTTCTAATGTGGGATTTTCATTTCAAGTACATTTTATAGGCGCCCGCCTTCTAATGCGGGTATTTCATTTCAAGTACATTTTACAGCCGCCCACCTTCTAATGCAGGTATTTTAATTTCAGCCAGGCACCCACCTTCTAATGCGGATATTTCATTTCAAGTACATTTTATAAGTGCCAACCTTCTAATGCGGGTATTTTAATTTCAGTCAGCACCCACCTTCTAATGCGGGTATTTCATTTCAAGTACATTTTATAGGCGCCCACCTTCTAATGCGGGTATTTCATTTCAAGTAAATTTTTCAGGCGCCTATCTTCTAATGCGGGTATTTTATTTCAAGTACATTTTACAGGGGCCCACCTTCTAATGCGGGTATTTCATTTCAAGTAAATTTTTCAGGCGCCCATCTTCTAATGCGAGTATTTTCGTTTCAGTCAGGCACCCACCTTCTAATATGGATATTTTAATTTCAGTCAGGCGCCCACCTTCTAATGCGGGTATTTTAATTTCAGTCAGGCGTCCACCTTCTAATGCGAGTATTTCAATTTCAGTCAGGCACCCACCTTCTAATGCGGGTATTTCAATTCCAGTTCAGGCGCCCCACCTCCTGATGCGAGTATTTCATTTTTAGTCAGGCGCCCACCTTTTAATGCAGGTATTTTAATTTCAGTCAGACACCCACCTCCTAATGCAGGTATTTCAATGCCAATTTAGGTGCCCACCTCCTAATGCGGGTATTTCAATTTCAGTCGAGGCGCCCACCTTCTAATGCGGGTATTTTAATTTCAGTCCGGCGGCCACCTTCTAATGCGGGTTTTTAAATTTCAGTCAGGCACCCACCTTCTAATACGGGTATTTTAATTTCAGTCACATGCCTACCTTCGAATGCGGGTATTTCATTTTGAGTTCTAGCGCCCACCTTCTAATACGGGCATTTTATTTTCAGTCAGGCACCCACCTTCAAATACAGGTATTTTAGTTTTTTTTTTTTACACACTCCCACCTTCAAATATGGGTATTCCATTTCAAAGCTCTATCACACCAACCAAAGTATGCATTAGGATCTCGGAACACAACAGGAGATTTCATTTCATTTCAAGGCTCCGGCACACAAATCGAAGCATGCATCAAGGTCCTCACACACAATCCAGGACCCCTCTACATTCAAAGCTTCGGTACACAACACGAAGTTTTCATCAGGATCCCGATACACAACTCTGTAGTCCATTTCAATCCATGGCGCTGAGTTCGGTCGCTCCAATATTAATAAATCATTTTCCTCCCCAACAAGTTTTTCCCAAACTACAATCGGTCTGACTCCCATCTCAGGGATATTGTTACACCTCGGAAATTTCTCCGTACTTGTATGATGAGTGGAATGATGAAAAGTTGAGTGAATGATGTTTTATTAAGTCGGGAATGGCTAATTAAGAACTTTTGGAAAATAAGAAAGTCGCGGAAAATTTTCTGTCCAGTGGTCGTAAATGGCACTATACGGCCCGTAAAGTGATTTACGGACCGTATAGTGCAATCGTCCTTCAGCTGGCCAAAAATCTCAAGTTCTGCCCAGTGATGATATGGTTAAATACGACCCAGTTTACGGCCCGTATTTCTAGGCCATGTTATTTCAGATGATGGTATCCGAGTCGACACTCAGAAAATAGAAGCTGTGAAGACTTGGCCAATACCTACGACGCCTACAGAAGTTCGTAGTTTCCTTGGGTTAGCAGGATACTATAGAAGATTTGTAGAGGGCTTCTCATCTATTTCAGCCCCATTGACAAAGTTAACCCAGAAGTCGGCTAAATTCCAATGGAGTGATGCCTGTGAGCGCAGCTTCCAAGAGCTGAAAAACAGGTTGACCTCAGCGCCAGTGCTAACACTTCCAGAAGGATCAGATGGCTATGTAGTATATTGTGACGCCTCCGGTGTGGGATTAGGATGTGTATTGATGCAGAATGGGAAAGTTATTGCATATGCTTCGAGACAGTTGCGAAAACATGAACAGAATTATCCCACTCATGATCTCGAGCTAGCTGCGGTCATTCATGCATTGAAAATGTGGAGACACTACTTATATGGTGTGCACGTGGACATCTATACGGATCACAAAAGCCTTCAATATATTTTCAAACAGAAGGAGTTGAACCTGCGGCAAAGGCGATGGTTAGAATTACTGAAGCATTACGATGCGAACATCCTATATCATCCAGGAAAGGCGAATGTAGTAGCAGATGCACTTAGCTGCCGATCGATGGGTAGTTTATGCGGAGTTCCTTCGGAAAAGCGAGAAATGGTTCGTGAGGTCCATCGGTTAGCAAGTCTCGGCGTACGGCCAATTGATTCAGGAGATGCAGGTATTAGCGTCAATGACCCCACAGTTTCATCATTGAATCTAGAAGTGAAGGAACGGCAATATGAAGATCCTCAATTAAGCCACTACCGAGATCTATCCCATGGAAAGGAAAAGTATCCATTCGAAGTTTCCATAGAAGGGGTTCTTAGATATCGAGACAGGTTATGTGTGCCGAATGTAGCAAAATTGCGCCAACGGATTTTAGAGGAAGCACATTATTCCCGATATTCTATTCATCCAGGTGCAACCAGGATGTACCACGATCTCAAATTGATATATTGGTGGGATGGTATCAAGCGAGACATAGCAGAATTTGTAGCACAGTGTCCAAATTGCCAGCAAGTGAAGGCCGAGCATCAAAAACTAGGAGGCTTATTGCAAGCAATGGAAATTCCTACGTGGAAATGGGAAGAAATTAACATGGATTTTGTGGTAGGATTACCCCGTACGCGAGGGAAGTATGATTCTATATGGGTGATCATGGATAGACTCACGAAAGCAGCTCATTTTCTCCCTTTTAGAACCACATATTTAGCGGAAGATTATGCTGAATTGTATCTCAAGGAGATTGTACGACTTCACTGTATTCCTTTGGCCATTATCACAGACAGAGGGGCACAGTTCACAGCCAAGTTCTGGAAGTCCTTTCAAGAAGGTCTAGGTACTCAAGTAAAGCTCAGCACGGCGTTCCATCCGCAGACCGACGGACAAGCCGAGCGTACTATTCAGACCTTGGAAGATATGCTACGAGCGTGTGTGCTGGACTTTGGTAGTAGTTGGGATGAGCATTTCCTCTTATTGAATTTGCCTATAATAACAGCTATCATTCCAGTACTCAAATGGCTCCATACGAGGCCTTATATGGAAGAAAATGAAGATCTCCAATTGGATGGTTTGAAACCGGAGAAGTACAATTGATAGGCCCCGACTTGATCCAACAAGCAGTTGAAAAGGTTAAAGTGATTCGAGACCGACTGTTAACAGCTCAAAGTCGCCAAAAGTCTTATGCAGATAATCGCCGATGAGACTTGGAATTTCAAGTGGGCGATTGGGTGTTCCTGAAGGTATCGCCGATGAAGGGAGTGATGAGATTTGGAAAGAAGGGAAAGCTAAGTCCCAGATATATCGGACCCTACCAAATCATTCGTAAGGTGAGTCGAGTAGCCTATAAATTGGACTTGCCTTCAGAGCTCGAATCCGTGCATCCAGTATTCCATGTTTCGATGCTCCGCAAGTGTATTGGAGACCCAACAAGAATAGTTCTGGTTGATGATGTGCAAGTAACAGAGAAGCTAACATACGAGGAAATGCCCATTGCCATTTTGGATAGACAAGTACGAAGGCTTCGGAATAAAGAGGTTGCTTCAGTCAAAGTTCTATGGCGGAACAATAATCGGGAAGAAATGACTTGGGAAGCGGAGGAGAAGATGAAATCTATGTACCCCCATTTGTTCCAATCCCCAGAAGAGATTCAAGATGAGACGTCGATGGTGTAAGGTATGTATGTTTTAGTTTTATGTTTTTGGTCGTGTGTGGCAATAAATGTGTTGATATTGTGATATAGCCCTGTGAGGCGAAGATATTGTGGGTTGTTGTAATGGAAAGGTAGTATCCAAATTACAAAGGAAACTCTGGCAAAAATTTTCCAGAATCCCCGAGTGTCGAACATTCGAGGACGAATGTTCCAAAAGGGGGGAAGAATGTTACACCTCAGAAATTTCTCCGTACTTGTATGATGAGTGGAATGATGAAAAGTTGAGTGAATGATGTTTTATTAAGTCGGGAATGGCTAATTAAGAATTTTTGGAAAATAAGAAAGTCGCGAAAAATTTTCTGTCCAGTGGTCGTATATGGCACTATACGGCCCGTAAAGTGATTTACGGACCGTATAGTGCAATCATCCTTCAGCTGGCCAAAAATCTCAAGTTCTGCCCAGTGATGATATGGTTAAATATGACCCAGTTTACGGCCCGTAAACCAGGTCGTAAACTACCATGTCCATCAGCCAAAAATTTCTGTCTTTGAAATGGTTAAATACGACCACAGTGGACGGACCGTAAATCAAAATACGGTCCGTATATGGTGGTTAACGACCACTGTTCATCCCGACAAATTTTCATTAAAGACCAGATTTTGAATTATTAAAAGGGAACTTAAGCCCATTTCACGTCATTTTTCATCCAACACTTCAAGAAAACTCTAAAGTGTTCTTCAACACTTCAACTCTAAGAATAGCAAGAAAATCCAAGGAAACCTAAGAAGGTGGAACTAGGGTTTTGGCTAATTGAAGTATTTCAACTTAAGGATTGCTCAACTATCATCCAAGGTAAGTTTCATGATTGTTCCATGTTGTTTGAAGTATTGGAAAGCTTAGACACTTGAAATGTAGAAGAACATAGAAATGGGTCATTATTGAGTGAATAGTGACATAAGTGAATGAGAGTGGAATTGAACTATAAATATTGAAGTGTTGTGAGTACTAATACGTTATAAATGATGTTTATATCATGAAACAAGCATTTAAACGCATGAAAACGCAAGGACAAGCTAGAAGTAGAAATAAGGGAAAATTGGACGAAAATGGTGAATTTTGCCAAATGTACGTAAATGACGATTGTCGATTATGATATTGCGAGTAATATTATGAATGTTGGGAGTTAATGTAAAACATGAGAAAAGTGGTATGAGCGAAGGAAGCGTTGTCCGACTTCTCCTAGAATTAGCGACGCGTTCTTATAGTCAGTTACTAATGTTGATACGAATTCTCTTATGAAGGTAACGACGTGATATCGACGGAGAACAAGTGAGCGATATCTTAGCTAAACGACCAAGGTATGTGAGGCTAGTCCTTCTTTCTAATGGCATGAATCTTTTAACTTGAATCCCTATTCCTTTCATGAGTTCTTACATTCTAAGAAGTTAAAAGCTTATACTTATGAATGTCTAGATGAGATAAGTTATACGATATGATGACACTAGAATGATGATGATGTTATTCCTTGCCTACACTCACCTTATGTACTAGTCCTTTCAAGGTGAGGCAGAATGTCCATGATGGTTCCATAATGTAATCGGGGGATCACGACCTTACGTCACCCCGATAGAGTAAAGTTGATCATGAGTCTTATATACGCATTACGATAAGATAAGTATTTTATGATAAGCATATTACTATGAGTATATACGTTAAGCATGTCATGATTGCATTCACACCGGGCCTAGTTGGCCGGGCAGACACCGCTTCGGCGGGCGGCGATACGAATACACCACGACCTACGGGCGTGGGCAGACACCACTAGTGGGCGGCATGAGATGGTACCCCGGACACAGGAGGCCTGGACGCGGGCTAATATTATTGATTATCACACCGTTCTGGCATGGACGGGCAGCTTGCATATGATGCATACATGTTATGATGATGAGTATGACTAAGATAGCATGCATTACTTCATTGATGATTATCAGTCAGATCCATATGTCTCATGTTGATGTTATCCTCATATTATTGATGTTTCCTTTCATTATGTATGCCTCTCATACTCGGTACAATATTCGTACTGACGTCCTTTCTTCGGACGCTGTGTTCATGCCCACAGGTAGACAGGGAGGAGAGCTTGGCCCAGGTCCTCAGTAGCTGTAAGCTGATAGATAGCACTCCATTGTTCGGAGGTGCTTATGACTATTCTTTTGATGTACATTCATACATGCATATTTTGGGCATGACGGAGTCTTGTTCCGTCCATGTATTCATTATGTTAGTAGAGACTCGTAGATACGCAGTGTGGGTTAGATGGTCTCACAAGATGTTTTCATATGTATGTATGTTATTTTGATGGCCAAGGGGCAAATGTATATAAAGTATTTATATTTTGATTAAATATGATTTTCCTACAATTGGTATGTAAAATTTATAAAAGAGTATTAAATGACCAAGACAAGCAGTAGAGTGAGCGGTGCTCGGTAATTGCTCCGGGTACCCGTCGCGGCCCCTAGCTGGGTCGTGACAGATATGTAGGTAGCTCAAATTCGAGCACGACCGTCCTTCATCCTTGTCACACCCTAACCTTATTAGGGTGTGATGGGCACCCGACCCCACCTACGGAGCCGAGCGAACCCGCAGACTCTAATTACACACCTAATTCCTTGGGATCCAGAAAATCAAATACAAGTAAAATACATATTAAGCTGTCAAAATTTTCCTCTTACCGTTCAAGATAAAACAAAAATCTGTAATCACATAAAGTTTATTACATAACACAAAATGACATATCGGCTGATGGAGCCGCTTACAGACTGACTATCATTACCCACGACGCTGTCTGCAAAGTCTCTAATACTGATCAGACATCACAACATACATACTCTGACTCGGCAGCACTCCTGGAGGAAATGGAGCCCGCCAATCCACTGGATCATCTTCAGCTAATCTCGTCTATCCATTTGTGGGTACCTGCGCGTAGGGGTGGGCACGGTATGGTATATACCGAATACCATACCGATACCGAAGTTTTTAATACCGCGGTTTTAGTATTATGGTATTTGGTATGGTATTTGGTATGAATTTAAATTTTCTTTGGTATTCGGTATGGTATTCGGTATTTATAAAATGGATACCGAAATACCGTATACCATACCGAAGTTTATACTACATATATACAATCCATATATATTATATTTACTACTGCTAAATATATAGACTAGTTTTCGTATAAAAAATTACATCACATCTCATTTAATGCCAATTTGTATCTAATAGAAAATTGTACCATCAAAGCTAACTTTTTATCCAATATTTTCATGCTTTTAGTCTTTCACATATGCTGAGGCCTAGAAGCAGCCTTTAATTTGTCTCTGCTATTTTTCCAATACATTAAGACTTGAAATGGTGGAAATGACCTATTCTCTCTGCTGCTGAATGAAATTTTTGGTGTAAAATTGTTTAGGACCGAAGATTATGCTTAATTTTGGCTAATGTTGTTTAGACTTTGAAACTTTGACTACTCTATCGTGATTCAAATGTCCGTTGTGCAATTGATTAACGAAGATAATTGCTTGTACTTTCTTTTAAATACGTCTATTTGTGTATGGTGTTAGTTTAATATAATTGAGAAATCTCGAAGTCATAATCCTTTATTACATGAGTATATACGTAAGTCGAAGTCAAATAAACTATGGTTACCGAATTACCGTACCGTGAAATACCGAAACCGAACTTAAAAATACCGAACCGTACCGAATTAATTTGGTATGGTAATGGTATCGTATTTTTAAAAACCGAATACCGAAGTTACCGAACCGAAGTTTCAAATACCGTACCATGCCCACCCCTACCTGCGCGGCATGAAACGCAGCCCCTGAAGAAGAGGGGGTCAGTACGGAATATGTACTGAGTATGTAAGGCATGAGTACAGAAAACGAAACCATGACTGAGACAGATAGAACAACATACAAATAGCCTATCCAGAATACCAAACACTTATTATTTTTCTTTTCCAGACACGAATCATACTTACTCATCTCGTATGCCAGACGGATTACAGAACGTACAAATTACCCAAATGATGTCATATAGCAAACAGAATACAGAATATACGGAAGGTTAGAATGCTTACTCTCCAACACAAGTCAGGCATATCGGAATCGGATATCATATCACATACGCGGTAACCCCGGGGACATATACCACGCCGGGACAAATACCATATCATACATACGGTAACCTCGGGGACAAATATCACGCCGAGGGACCGGTCACATCCTATCATATACATGATAACCTCGGGGACAGATAACACACCATGGAACCAGTGAACAATGCCAAGGAATGCGCACGATAACATAGGAACGTGGTCGCCACTCCTACCTTTGGCGCCACAACACATCATATTTCAGAAAATTTGCTCTAATCTCCGTCACACATCATAACATAACCACGATACCCGGGGGCGGACAGATAACACAGCACCCCGAACCCGGACACATCATACTTCATAATATATCCTCGGTAACCGGGGACGGACATATAACACAGTACCCCGGAACCGGACACATCATACTTTCGGAATTCATATACGGAACCCGGCCCTCAACAGAGGACTCGACGAACCATCCGCACGATACATACCGGCCCGGGACTCGGTGAAGGAAATCATAACGTATGCACGAGCAGAATAGTGAGAAACCGAATGCACATAATTCAGACTCAATAGATTAATCAAACATATTCTCAGAATATCCATAACAGATTACTTATTACAGAATACTTATGTCAAATTACTTTTATCAGAATATTTCTATCAAAGTACTTATATCGCTTTTACTCAATCAGGATACATATTCCAAATTACTTGTAGCATAATCTGTCATATCAGAACACTTATACCAAATACTCTCATCAGGATATTTGTATCAGAATGTTCAGACCAACATACTTATGTCAGAATACGGATGTCAGATTTGCTTAAGTCAGGATTCACCTATCCAGGCTATTAGTTGCCTATATTAGGGAGAACATACAGATCACAAATAGACTCGGGATCATAGAATGGAATAACCCAAAGTATATATCAATGTCATACCCTACTTAGCTCTAGGACATGCCAAAAGAATGAAAGGGTAAGCCTTACATACCTGTGCCGCGACCAACTGGCGACGCTCATTTGTGCAACTTGTTAGTCTTCATTCAAAAGAATTCATCCATTCATTCAGATCCTTGGTCATATACTTGCCTTAACCTCTCAAACACATCTGCTTATATTCTGTCGGAATTTCGGCAGCATCTCCCCTGTAAATGTACCATACCCGAGAATACGGCTCGGCCCCAAATCAACAACAACAAATCCGGGAATTTGACCCGGCCACAATATCAACAACAATGACAACAAACATTCTAACAACATCGACCATTAATGTAAACGCACTTTAACCTCAACAACCTTCTTTCGCAATATGCGACGACATTCCAATTACGTTCAAATCAAGATATATAATCAATCCAAAACCATTCAAACATGATTCCATAACATTTCCAACAATCCACAAAACTTTCCAACACAACCCGACCCAAAACATAAGGCAACCCGAAACCTTCCAAGTCCAAGGGAATATCAACAACACATTTCTTTTCCTCCAAATTCATAAACCACACCAACAATCTATACATTAGCAACATTATTTTCATCAACACAAAGGACCACATTAGCCTCCAAATCAACCCACACCATAACAATGTCATTTCCATAAATACAAAAATTACACAAGAATCACATTAAGGTGTCTCCAAAATACTAACTAAAATTTGTTCACTCATAACCACACAAAGAGACCATATTCGGCCACCACACCCATATACAAGCTTCATGATTTTCATTCATTTTCACACACTACAACAACCAATCATGCTAAATAGAGCTAGTTCATCACTCCTACACATATACACCTACACGGCCACATCAACATACACACTTCCATGAATTTTTATTCATTTCTACATATTCCAACATGTTCAAAACTCCCATAACATATGACAAATAAGATTAAACTTTTACCTTTCTTCTTCACTTCACAACTTGCCTAAAGTTGGCCATGGATGAAAACGGATAATCTAACGCTTCCAATAACGCTTCCATGTTAATGAGCACCCTTCAATTAGTAGGTTTGCTTGGAGAAACAATTTTTTTTGATGGCCAAATCTTGGTCTTGTTTTCCATAGCTCTTGGCCGAAAATGCCCCCCCCCCCCCCCCCTTTTTTTTTTTTTTTTTTATTCTTCTTCCCTTAGAAGGTAGCTCATTTATTATATATATATATGTATCCAAGCATGTGAGGGGCACATGCCCCTCTCTAGACTTTTCTTCTGTAGAGTCTTCTTAAAAGAAGACTAATTAATTAATTTAATTTTTTTTCCTTTCCTTTTTCTAGAATTTTCTTCTTCTTTTTCTTTTCTTTTCTTGAATCTTGTGAAATTACCTTCTTGCCCCTAGCCTTTTTCAATATTTTCATGGGCCATTTTGCAAATTTTCCTTTTTCGCCCTTGACCTTCTCAACATTTCCATACTAATAATAATCATAAATAATATTTTCAACAACTCGTATATTAAAATAATTTTTCAAACATAATCTCGTTCCTAACTTCTCTCCATTGCCTTGAATTTTGCGAACGTACGAAGTACGGGCTATAACATCCTCCCCCCCTTTAGAACATTCGTCCTCGAATGTTCAACTGTCCTTACGGGAGCTCATAACACTTCGAGAGGGGGTTTCTTTATAGTTGCCCGTTTCTCCATGCCCATTCCATATAGTCGAGCCTCCCCGTCCTTGTATGGGCACTTATTCTGCGTCTTGGGTTTTCTAATCTACTGGGCCGACATTTTATCCTTGTCTTTCTCAGATCATCTCTTTTCTGTTACTGCTCCATGACCATCCCAGAATAAAAGCCACATCTTTAGACCCTTACCACAACTCCTCTTTAATCTTTCCTCTCGTATCTCTCGATACAGGCATACTTGTATTTGACTTCTTGTATTGGTGCTCATTTCGTTCACCGTCATTCGTTGTGGGCCTAACGTGGTCTCCCCCCCTTTTAAGGGGTTCCTTATGTGCCGACAGTCTTCTTATGATGTTTTCATTCATACTTTATCCCTTACCTCCCTTTCAACCTTACGCCTACATATCGAACACTTCTTATTCTAAATTCTTCCCTTGCCTTCTGTCTATGTCATCATTTTGTCCACATTTCCTATACTCTTCCATCCACCACTCGTCCTTTTTACTTGCTTAGCCCACCTACCCGTGATTTTTTTTTACTTGCGCGTTTGTGTTGTAACTGTATATCCATATTTCTTCAGCGTTCCGCTATTCTCGTCCTTAGCACAGAATCCTCGCTCTCCTTACCCTTGCTCACACACCCTCATAGCTACATACTTGTTCTTTTATAGATCTCTCATCTTAGCATTATTATAGACCTAAACATTCTCTTTTCTTGCTTCATACTTCCTTATCCTAGTTACTATCCCTTTATCCCCACTTATCGACATTGGTTCTCGAACCTTTTTTCGGTCCTCCGATCTCTATGTTTCTTCTCTACTCACTCCCCTTTTTTTTCAATATTATTATACCAGAACTTCCAATCTCAACCTATGGTAAAATAATAACATCTTACTTTGCCACACTCGTACCACATACTCTTGCCGTCCCTCGGACTTCAGTACCTTTGTCTTTAATTATTCTTCATTCCCGCCTATTGAAATTAACCCTCGAATCTCACACACTTCTCTTTTATTCCGTATTACCGTACTTTGCCCTCACCCCATGTCTGCATTTAAACCTCTATTCAATAATCTCGTACCTCGTCAGGAATCTCCTCGCAGGGGTTTTCTTGTCTCCTACCCTTTTTTTTTCGATATCTTGATTTCCTTACTCCTCATGTACTCACTCACTTCTTTTTCAAATACCGAACTGTTAAGACCTTTTTGTCCTTGACCCATAGTGAAAATAGCGTCTTACTTATAACATTTACACCATTTGTTTTCTCACTACTATTCAGGTTTCGGTGTCCCTTTACTCGATTGAGGTCTCCGTTACCGTAGCATAGGTTATTGGGACACACGTGTCCACTGATATCATCGTATATGGAATAACGTATGCATCCACACCTACACATATAGTTATTATCAATTAACCCACAAAATATTTCCAAACTTTATTCAAGCCTATCCTAATTCCCGAGCTGTGACACACTTTTTGCCTCTTCACCGAGCTGGTCTGCCTCGTTCTCCGCGTCTTCTTATGGTCTCCAACCACCCTATTCACCATAGTCTCAATCAGGTTACTCTAGTTTTCCATTTGTTCCCTTAAATTTTAATTTTGCAAAATTTTCCCAATTACTTCCCGGGGGGGTCACCCATCCTGAAATTGCTCCCACCTAAGCACGCTTAACCTCGAATCTTTAGTGGAATCCGATGCCTTAATGTTGGTATTTTCGGGTCCACTTTCTCGCATGACCTTTACTACATGGTTCGGGACTAATCGAGGTCTTACAGATCCCGGGACACCTTCGTGGCACGTCTTTTCTTCCATAATTACCATTTTACCCTTTTCGGTCCTCAGTGCTCACCTTTCGCTTCCGTGTATAACTACTTTTCATTCTGGGTTCCCAGACCCCTGCTGATAACAAATACACCTTCGCTGTCATTATTTTATGGATGCCCCGATATCAGCCCGTTCGAACTTCTTACTCACCGCTTTTACATAGTGGCCTGTGGCAAAATTAATTGTCAACTTTCTGAATCCCCCATCCGACCTTGTTTTTCTTATACCATCCTCCTGTACACTGCAAATACCAATAACACCTTGCGGAACACACAGCTACACCACATTCCGGCCATCCGGGACTGCCAATTTTAGGTAACGGATCAAATACACCAGTACTTACCCCTGTGACTTTCCATGTCACCACTCACCTTTTCCGTCGTACGTAAGGCTTACATAAGGAATTTCATTTCCTATAGCCTGGCTCTATCGCACGATCTATGACAGAAAGAAGGTCAACAACCCCAAGATGCCCTGTAGCCTCCTGTTTATAAATGTGGCGCGCTACACACCATAAACAGGACCCTACCGGACACGACTTTGCAGACAACCCCTAGGACAAACCTGATCTGATACCACTTTGTCACACCCTAACCTTATTAGGGTGTGATGGGCACCCGACCCCACCTACTGAGCCGAGCGAACCCGCAGACTCTGATTACACACCTAATTCCTTGGGATCCAGAAAATCAAATACAAGTAAAATACATATTAAGCTGTCAAAATTTTCCTCTTACCGTTCAAGATTAAACAAAAATCTGTAATCACATAAAGTTTATTACATAACACAAAATGACATATCGGCTGATGGAGCCGCTTACAGACTGACTATCATTACCCACGACACTGTCTGCAAAGTCTCTAATACTGATCAGACATCACAGCATACATACTCTGACTCGGCAGCACTCCTGGAGGAAATGGAGCCCGCCAATCCACTGGATCATCTTCAGCTAATCTCGTCTATCCATTTGTGGGTACCTGCGCGGCATGAAACGCAGCCCCCGAAGAAGAGGGGGTCAGTACGGAATATGTACTGAGTATGTAAGGCATGAGTACAGAAAACGAAACCATGACTGAGACAGATAGAACAACATACAAATAGCCTATCCAGAATACCAAACACTTATTATTTTTCTTTTCCAGACACGAATCATACTTACTCATCTCGTATGCCAGACGGATTACAGAACGTACAAATTACCCAAATGATGTCATATAGCAAACGGAATACAGAATATACGGAAGGTCAGAATGCTTACTCTCCAACACAAGTCAGGCATATCGGAATCGGATATCATATCACATACGCGGTAACCCCGGGGACATATACCACGCCGGGACAAATACCATATCATACATACGGTAACCTCGGGGACAAATATCACGCCGAGGGACCGGTCACATCCTATCATATACATGATAACCTCGGGGACAGATAACACACCATGGAACCAGTGAACAATGCCAAGGAATGCGCACGATAACATAGGAACGTGGTCGCCACTCCTACCTTTGGCGCCACAACACATCATATTTCAGAAAATTTGCTCTAATCTCCGTCACACATCATAACATAACCACGATACCCGGGGGCGGACAGATAACACAGCACCCCGAACCCGGACACATCATACTTCATAATATATCCTCGGTAACCGGGGACGGACATATAACACAGTACCCCGGAACCGGACACATCATACTTTCGGAATTCATATATGGAACCCGGCCCTCAACAGAGGACTCGACGAACCATCCGCACGATACATACCGGCCTGGGACTCGGTGAAGGAAATCATAACATATGCACGAGCAGAATAGTGAGAAACCGAATGCACATAATTCAGACTCAATAGATTAATCAAACATATTCTCAGAATATCCATAACAGATTACTTATTACAGAATACTTATGTCAAATTACTTTTATCAGAATATTTCTATCAAAGTACTTATATCGCTTTTACTCAATCAGGATACATATTCCAAATTACTTGTAGCATAATCTGTCATATCAGAACACTTATACCAAATACTCTCATCAGGATATTTGTATCAGAATGTTCAGACCAACATACTTATGTCAGAATACGGATGTCAGATTTGCTTAAGTCAGGATTCACCTATCCAGGCTATTAGTTGCCTATATTAGGGAGAACATACAGATCACAAATAGACTCGGGATCATAGAATGGAATAACCCAAAGTATATATCAATGTCATACCCTACTTAGCTCTAGGACATGCCAAAAGAATGAAAGGGTAAGCCTTACATACCTGTGCCGCGACCAACTGGCGACGCTCATTTGTGCAACTTGTTAGTCTTCATTCAAAAGAATTCATCCATTCATTCAGATCCTTGGTCATATACTTGCCTTAACCTCTCAAACACATCTGCTTATATTCTGTCGGAATTTCGGCAGCATCTCCCCTGTAAATGTACCATACCCGAGAATACGGCTCGGCCCCAAATCAACAACAACAAATCCGGGAATTTGACCCGGCCACAATATCAACAACAATGACAACAAACATTCTAACAACATCGACCATTAATGTAAACGCACTTTAACCTCAACAACCTTCTTTCGCAATATGCGACGACATTCCAATTACGTTCAAATCAAGATATATAATCAATCCAAAACCATTCAAACATGATTCCATAACATTTCCAACAATCCACAAAACTTTCCAACACAACCCGACCCAAAACATAAGGCAACCCGAAACCTTCCAAGTCCAAGGGAATATCAACAACACATTTCTTTTCCTCCAAATTCATAAACCACACCAACAATCTATACATTAGCAACATTATTTTCATCAACACAAAGGACCACATTAGCCTCCAAATCAACCCACACCATAACAATGTCATTTCCATAAATACAAAAATTACACAAGAATCACATTAAGGTGTCTCCAAAATACTAACTAAAATTTGTTCACTCATAACCACACAAAGAGACCATATTCGGCCACCACACCCATATACAAGCTTCATGATTTTCATTCATTTTCACACACTACAACAACCAATCATGCTAAATAGAGCTAGTTCATCACTCCTACACATATACACCTACACGGCCACATCAACATACACACTTCCATGAATTTTTATTCATTTCTACATATTCCAACATGTTCAAAACTCCCATAACATATGACAAATAAGATTAAACTTTTACCTTTCTTCTTCACTTCACAACTTGCCTAAAGTTGGCCATGGATGAAAACGGATAATCTAACGCTTCCAATAACGCTTCCATGTTAATGAGCACCCTTCAATTAGTAGGTTTGCTTGGAGAAACAATTTTTTTTGATGGCCAAATCTTGGTCTTGTTTTCCATAGCTCTTGGCCGAAAATGCCCCCCCCCCCCCCCCCCCTTTTTTTTTTTTTTTATTCTTCTTCCCTTAGAAGGTAGCTCATTTATTATATATATATATGTATCCAAGCATGTGAGGGGCACATGCCCCTCTCTAGACTTTTCTTCTCTAGAGTCTTCTTAAAAGAAGACTAATTAATTAATTTAATTTTTTTTCCTTTCCTTTTTCTAGAATTTTCTTCTTCTTTTTCTTTTCTTTTCTTGAATCTTGTGAAATTACCTTCTTGCCCCTAGCCTTTTTCAATATTTTCATGGGCCATTTTGCAAATTTTCCTTTTTCGCCCTTGACCTTCTCAACATTTCCATACTAATAATAATCATAAATAATATTTTCAACAACTCGTATATTAAAATAATTTTTGAAACATAATCTCGTTCCTAACTTCTCTCTATTGCCTTGAATTTTCCGAACGTACGAAGTACGGGCTATAACAATCCTACTCTTGCTAGGACCACCTAACAACACTGGGGCAAAATTTTGATCTGCCGATCAAGTTTTTCCACAACGTCCATTATTTATCACCTTTCGAACTGCATTGACCTGATTCTCGTGATGGACGAGATATGTAGGAAACTATATGCAGAGTTCAGTCACATCAGGGCGAGAATCATTCTTTCCCCAGCAAGTATACAATCTTGCACCCGCCGAGACAATTCTTTCCCCAGCAAGCATACAATTTTGCAACCTCCCAGTGTCTTGTATCTCAACATTGGGGCAATTTTGGAAGCGATGATGTGGGTACATAAACATTTTTTGACCCAGAACAGTCCTTCCCTTTTTGTCATCTTTCTTCATCACAACCCCACCAACGGACGAAGAGTATTGTCAAAGCTCTACCAATGTCTGGCTTCTTTCTCCATACATTTACATTTTAGTAATTCTTTACCGAGCCAAAATAGCCTACACGTCTTCGCTCGAAAAATCTTTCATCATCTTTGGTCGAAGAGGGACAAGCTGTTGACACCTAAATTTTGCTTACCGTGCTTAAAATTAATGTTTCTGGGGGACCTAATTCGTTAAAGACCACAGAATAGCAATTTTACACATTTTACATTTTTCAACAATTTATCGATAATTATCCTTATTTTAGGAATTTTATCTTTTTTTTTTTTATGAAAACCACCAACGTGGTGGATTTATTGATAAAAAAGACAAAGGTCTGTACAGAACTAGCCAAACAGCTAGTTAGAAAATAATAAGAAACAAAAATGCAGTAACAAAATATACATAAAACAAAGCTAGAATTCCTGTAGTCTTGACTTGCATCCATCTATCTCATCTCCAAGCTCTCACCAGATGAAGTGGATTCAAATCACTTGCAATTTTCTTCAGACTGCAGGTTTGTAGCCTCACTTCCTGTAATTTCCTGCTGCAAATATAAAAGAACATATCTAATGTGTGTTGTCTTTGGTATATAAGCTGCATTTAGCCTCATCTGTTTAAGTTATCCAGTATGGGGATGAGCATGCATGCACACTAATACCACCCATCCTGAACTTCTCAAACAGCTAGACTAGATGGAGGAACAACTATCCCACAGTCTTGCATCATACTCATGCTAAATAAAGCAATTTATAAGCAAATCAGTTGCTTGAAACTCTAGTGTCTGATGCATATCTGATTCTCAGATTTGGAATCTGAGCCTTATCAATGCACAATAGTTTCCTAGCCATAGAAGGTAGCTCCTGAAAAGCGTTAAATTGTTGTGTACCTGCAAAATCAAAAACATAGTTAGCTAAAAAAATCTACCAGGCAGTTTCCCTCCCTGTATATGTGCTCCACTTCAACAGTCTTCCCTCTTATCAATCTGTTGATTTCCTTTAAGATCATATTAATACACTATGGAACTTCCTATGTTCCTCTAATGAACATCTTCATAGATAAGGAATCATTTTCCACCAATAAAGGACACAAATGATGATCCATACAATACTTAATTCCTTGCATGATGGCCACAGCTTCAACAACCAAATTATTCCCATCTGCAATCTTTTGACCTGCTGCATAAACCAGATCTCCATTGTCATCTCTAATGCAAAAGGCCACTGAACTGGGACGTGGATTTCCTCTTGAAGCACCATCACTATTGTACTTATACCAACCACTTGCAGGCACTCCCCATGTCACAGTTGTGCACTTCAGGCTTGGTCTAAACTGTTCAAAGTAATCAATTATATCAGGCCACTTATGAGGGATATTCTGCCAAGCTGGATGCCTTACTTTGCATAGCAATTGAATGTTCTGAGAAATTTCACGGATCACCCTATGCATAGACATTGAACCTCCATGAAGCTTTGTGTTTCTCCATTTCCATATTTGCCACAAGATCATTCCTGGTACTGCTTTAATGATAGGTTTCAGCTTATAATGACAATTAGTGATCCACCATATTTGCACTACTTGTTTCACCTGAGAGCAATTCATTTGTATACTAGCAGCACTGGTAGAAGCCTTCCAAATATATTGTGCAACTTCACCATTCAGAAATAAATGATCAATGGTTTCCTACTGTGGATTCCTGCAGCAACAACACCTAGATACTACATTTATTCTAACGCTAACTAGCACTTCATCAACAGGTAGCTTAAACTTCCATAATCTCCATAAGAAAAAGGATATCTTGAAAAGGACCCTTTTTATCCATAGTTTTTTATACACTATAGAGATATGGGCTTTTTGTCTAAGCAGATTCCAGGCACTTGAAAGAGTAAACTTCCTAAAGCTAGTCATCATCCACCATTCCTTGTCGCACAAAGTTGAACTTTCTTTCATCAGAAGCTCCTCTTGAATATGATTAACAATTTCACATGGTAGTAGTTGTTATAGCTTATGGACATTCCAATCATTTCCATCTAGTAGTACATATACATCTTACACACTTTCATCTATGTCTTGCTCAGGCAATATATAGTACAAGGCTCCTAGTCTTGTCCAGTTGTCAAACCAGACATTTTCAGTTCCACTCTTTGTTTCCCACCATATTTCCTGTTCTATACTATCTCTTGCTTCTAACATCATCTTCCAAACCTGTGTACCTCCCTTTTATTGGACATACTGAAGGTATTGCTTCTTGCAGTATTTGTTCCATAGGTAATTGGCCCAAAGTGAGTTTGAGGTTCTAAAATTCCACCATAATTTAGCACATAATGCCTTTGACACATCAAACAAGGATCTGAAGTCCAAACCACCCTCCTCCTTAGGAAAACACATATTAAGCCATGCAGCTCAATGCCTAGACTTGACATCTTCCTTATTACTCCAGAAAAATTTGCAAAAATCTGATGTCTTTCCTTGATAACATATTTTAGAGGTTTCAAGTCAGATAAAAGATATATAGGGACACTTTGAAGTACACTTGATATTAGCACAACATTTCCTCTAGGTGATAACAACCTCCCTTTCCAAGCTTGCAGTTTATCCTTCACTTTTTTAATCAGTTCAGAATAATCTGTTTTCCTCTTCCTAGCATGAGAAATTAGGCAACCTAAGTACACAAAAGGAAATGAGCCTCTTGAAAATCCTGTAGTTGTTGCCACCCCTTGTACAATATTCTGTGAAACTTTAGAAAACATGTAATAGGAACTTTTCCTTTTGTTAATCAGCTGACCAGACACCTTCTCATAATCCTGGAACACCTTCGTGATCAAATTTAGTGAATCATTGTCTGTTGAGGCAAAGATTATGGTGTCATCTTCATATGCCAAGTGGTTAAGATTGACACTCCATTTTGGTATCCCATAACCTTTAAACTCAATGATTTCAAACAAAGAATTCAAAGCTCTTGTCAGAACCTCTGCTGATAAAATGAACAAAGCAGGTGACAAAGGGTCACCCTGCTTGACACCCCTAGTTAAATGAAAGAAGCCATGAGGTTGACCATTAACTAACACTGAATACCAGTTATTAGCTAACAGTCTCCATACTAAGTCCACACTCCTTTCTGCAAACCCCATCTTCCTGAGTAACTTAGTTAAAAATAACCACGATACTCTATCATAGGCCTTAGTCATATCAAGTTTCAAAACTACATTTGTAGGTTTTCCTCTCAATCTGATGTCAGACACAATTTCCTGAGTCAACAAGACATTTTCAATGATGTTTCTCCCTTTAACAAAACCAGAATGATTAGCTGAAATGAGCTTAGTAAGAAAATGATCAATTTTGTCATGTAACACTCTAGAGATTATCTTGTTTATGAAGTTGCTAAGACTTATTGGCCTCATATCAGAAAAAGTCTCAATTTCATTCTTCTTAGGCAATAATACCAGATTTGTGTGTGTTATAGACTTAGGAAGAGTGTGTCCCTCAAAGTAAGCCTCCACCACCTTGTGCACATCAATATCAACTATATCCCAACATGACTGGTAAAACAAACATGATAAACCATCAGGGCCACTTGCACTATCCCCAGCTAGTTCAAATACAGCTTGCCTAACCTCTTCAAGACTTGGAATACTGCAAAATACATCATTGTCCTCCCCTGTCACCAGCTCTTGAATATGCTCCAATAATGAAAAATCCTCCTGCTGAGGCTCTTGAGTGAATAGCTTCTGATAAAAGGAAATTGCCTCATCTGCTAGATTGCCAGTCCCTTCAATCCAAGTATAATCAGAGTTTTGTATTCTTTTGATCTAAGTTCTCTTCCTTCTGCCCTTCACTATATTATGGAAGAATCTTGTATTTCTATCTCCTTCTGCAAAACAGTCAAAACCATCTTTTTGTCTCCAAAATTCATCCTCATAATGCATATATTTCTTCAGTTCAGCTTGTGCTCTTTGAAGGATCATTCTATTACCTTCTGTAGGGAATTCTTCAAACAAGTCTTCTTTGATTCTAACTATCTCCTCTCTAATGCTCAGCTGTTTGAAAATGTCCCCAAAAGTATGTTTACTCCACTATGATAGAGCAGATTTCACACTTTTCAATTTCTGCTTAAAAGCCAGAAAAACATCAGCTGAATCACTTTGCCAATGTTTCCTAACTACCTCTAGAAAATCTGCGTGCTCAGTCCAAATTTTAAAAAAATTGAAAGTTTTAAGAAAAGTCTGAGTTTGATCAGTACAGGATAATAACAAAGGTGCATGATCAGATCCAGTCCTTGACAGGTGATCTACTTCAATTTGACCAAACTATGATTGAAAAATATCATTAACAAGGATCCTATCCAACCTTTTGAAAATGCATTCTCCATTTGTTCTACTATTCCACCATGTAAAAGGGTTGCCTTTGAAGTTAACCTCAGACAACTCACAGGAATTGACACAACAAGCAAAATCTTCATATTCCTGAGGGAAAATAGGCAAGCCTCCAGTCTTCTCTTCTTCATTCAGAATTACATTAAAATCTCCACCTATTAACCATAGCATTGACATAGTGGCTGATATATTACACAAACAGTCCCATAAATTCACTCTTTCCACTTCATCACACTTGGCATACACCATAGTAACTACCATATTTTTGTGCAATTCCTGGAAAAACAGCGTAACAGTAATTTGTTGTGCAGTATCCTCTAAAATCTCTACATCAATGTTTTCATTCACAAAAAACCATATTTTACCATTGCAATTAGCCTTGGCATACTACATACCAATTTTCCTTCTATATTGATCAATATGTCTCAAATGTTGGAAAGGTTCCATAAAAGCTATCAGGAAGAACTTGTGGTGCCTGTGCAGCATCTGCACACTATGAAAAGCTTTTTGAGTTCTCACTGATCTAATGTTCCAAAAAAGAGCCTTCATCAGCATTTATAACTAGATTTAGAATAACCTCTTTTTGGCATCACCCTTATAGGTTGGATTTCCTGACCTACTTGTTTCTTGGCATTTCTTGTACCTTTCACCTGAGATTTAGGTGATAGGTCTGCTTCTTTTGTAACCTGATCCAATACAGTAGAAATAGCTTCTTCATCATCTAAACAGCTGATATCTTCTGCCTTTTTGCCTACTGTATCTGATCCTACATCCAACTCTTCAATATTATGAGATACCAGATCATGTAACTCCCTCATAGGAGAATTTCCCCTTATCTTTGTGACCTGTTGATCCTGAGGTATTTCTGTCAATCCACCTCCTTCCAGGAGAACATCAGTAACCTGAATTTGACCCTTCAAGTTATTGTTTTCCATCAAGGCCAAATCCATCAAATCCAAGTTATTGTTTTCCATCATAGCCAAATTGTTGTTTTCCATCTAAGGTTGTTCTTCCACTAATCTTTCCTCATTAGATGGGTCCACTTCAAAATCAGTCAACCCCTCATCTTATGCTATTTGAGATTGTGATACTGCTTCCACCTCCATTGGTGCCTCCTTATGCAGAACTTCATTACCCTTTACTAATGTAGTTGGTTCTTTTCCATTATTCACTACCACAATGGAAGCTTCTACAATAGCTTCAGTCTCCTTTTGCTGTACCACTACACTTTGATCAATTTGGTGTTGCATCTGGTCATCCTTTCCTTGTATTAATCCATTATGTCCAATATCTATGTTGATCATCTCTTCATTCTGGACCATACTATCAGCATTGATGACCTCAATGGCCTGCTTATCTTCTTGTAAGGGATCAAACTTGTTATGAGTAACTATATCATCAGTTGACTTTGCTTTTGAGTAGTTTCATCTGTGCTTATAGATGGTGGCTAATCAAACGCTCTATTATCTTTCACTACATTCCAATTTCCAGGATCACCAAGCACTTTGCCACTAGCCAATAATCTACCATTAAATCTCCTTCTATTATTATGTTGATTCTTCCTTTTCTTCTCAGGGATTGGATTTAGAGGCAATTCCTGATGAATAACAGCTTTTCCTTTTCCAAAATTTCAAGGCATGTCTTGTTTAGTAACCACAACAAATGATTTCCACTTATCTTCACTTACAACCACCTGTTTTCCATTCTCCTGAACATCAATATCCTTCTCCTCATCATCAACAGATGCTAATTCAGGGTGTAAATTCTAGCATTCATCCTCAGCATGACCTTGTAACTTGCATTCACAACAATACTTTGGCAAATAATCATATCTAATCTTTACCTTATCCACTCTAATTCTCTGAGTTTCATCATCTTCAATTTCCATATTCACATAGGAAGGAAGATTAGCCAACAAGTCTAGCAAAACTTTAACTCGTGCACAGCTTGGTCTAGTTCTATTCTCAGTTGCTTTATCCAGATGTAGAGGAATTCCAATAGCAGAAGCAAGTTAAAATAGAGACTCTTGACCAAAGAAAGTTGGGATAAGATCTGGGAATGAGATCCAAGTAATCACTCTAGATGTTTCTTCGTCTATTTTAAACTTAGTATCATAAATTAAAGGCCTCATTTGATAAGAACATCCATCTGTCGATTGTATATAATATGACCCTTTGGAACATAGATTAATAAAGTCCTCCTTGAGGGATGAACGTATCAATACATTCCTATGTCTAAATAGACCAATTTAACACTGTTCTTTAATCCCACATTGCACAGGCACAATGGTACGCAGTTCTTCCATCTCAGGCCAACCATAGGAAAACTTACCAATGAGGGAGGGGGTCAAAAGAAAGTCAGGATATGGCAAAAGCATCTTTTTGGATCGAATGGGCTTTTGTGAGAAATGG